>NC_139563.1:42369134-42742360 GCF_965112155.1 Podarcis liolepis | reverse complement strand
GCCCTTAGGCTAAAATATTAGCAACCACAAAAGATTGGCATTGCCTTAAAGTGAACCAATTTATAAAGAATTTGAATTTAACTAGTACAGCTTCCTCAATTTGCAAAGTCTGAAAATGTTAATTCTGATTGGGAAGGGGAACTTTGTCTCAGTCAGGTCATTTGTTCTGTTCCTTCAAACTGTTAGAGTTTCTGAAATGTGCATGAACAGTTGTAGCCTCTAAATGGCTGCAGATTACTCCAATTAACAAATGAATTGACCCTCCACAGAACACTAATATGGCAACATGAAACAACTAACTTCAAAGTTTACCCATTCTAGCCTGCTATAGAATTTCCTTTCAAACAAAGGAGATGGTGTGTGTTTTCTGCTACCTACCGGTTCAAGTCTGACTTCAAAGCTGCCAAAGTGAACAAAAATGTGATAAGAAGCCAGGCTATAACCCAAGAAGGTCTTAATTCAATTTTTATGTCTGCTGTGGATTCACAAGCTGGGAGCGGGCAATTCACTCTTGTTCAATTACCCATCCATAAAATGGGGATGATAATAATACAGAGTGCAGTTGTACCTTGGAAGATGAACAGAATCCAATCCAGAAGTCCATCTGATTTCCAAAACATTTGGAAACCAAAGTGTGGCTTCTGATTGGCTGCAGGAAGCTCCTGCAGCCAATCGGAAGCCCCGTTGGGCGTTCGGCTTCCAAAAATAGTTCGCAAACCAGAACAGTCACTTCCAGGTTTGCGGCCTTCATGAGCAAAATGTTCGAGAACTAAGCTGTTCGAAAATGGAGGTACGACTGTAGTTGTAAAAAGGACTTCACCCATGTATGGGAAGAACTTTGAACATGATGAGAAACCAGTATTTCTGCTCTACTTTGAATTTGTTGTCTCAGGAACAGACTGGACAAATAGATTGTGGGTTTCCCATCCCCATGTGGTGATCTTTTCATGGCACATGAGTTGAGATGTACACACACACAAATCTTGCCCAGTTTGTTCAGGAGAAGGCCATCTGCTTTGCTTGAAGAAGGTCTCCTATTTTCCAGAGCTAGGACAAACACCTAGAGAACCAATCAATGCAAACACTATTGAGCTAGAAGAACCATTGATCAGACTTGGTATAAAAAAAACTCCCAGAGTTCCTTTGACAATTTCAAAAGAAACAAAAGGGATAAAAATGAAGGCCAAGAGGGAGTGATCTGAGGTTAAAGTATCTGGTTTTCTGATGCTGCTTCAACACTAGGAAGGAAGGAAGGAAGGAAGGAAGGAAGGAAGGAAGGAGAGGTGTGAAATTCAAGAAGCAGTGAGTTCCAGAACAGAGAGATGACAGACACACACAAAACTTGAGAGTTAGACACAAGAAGGACTAGCGATGCAAGAATGACAATAAAGAGAGAAGAAGAGAAGCTAAAGGAGGAGGATTCCAAGTGTGCAGAGATCTAAAAATACAAGGTAAAATGGATCCAATTCAGGAAACATTGGAGATATTGAATGAAGAGAGTGTAACGAAGGAGAATCGCAGCCCAATGAGATAGAGGGGGGAAATGACCACCAGCACTAGTCAAACACAAACCTTGGTTAAAAATGAAATTTCTAAAAATGGTGTATATGTGGATCTCTCTGTCATGTGGTCATAAGATCAGGACAGTGCCAAAATTCGCACTTGATAACTAGGTGTCTAAAGGATGAACATGGTTGTGCATGTAAAAACCTCCTCGTGGGAAAATGAAGGTCATGCCATTTCACTGCCTGTGCAATGGCAGATTCCCCTACTCCCACTTCCCTACCTAGATAATGAGAGAAATAACCTTTTATCAACCTGATTATACAAAGTGTCATAAATGAGCAACAAAGGTACATTTTTGCCTGCAGCGGTTGTAGGACAAGGGATTGGATGAGTCCAAACAAGTCCAGATGACTTCAGCAGGCTAGTTGTTCCAGGTAGTGTATCATACTGGTCTTGATGGTTTTCCTTTGTCTTCGGCTAGATCACTGTTGTTGCAAATTCCTGAATATTCATCAACTGGAAATAGCATTTGTTGCTAAGTAAAAGTGGACCCCCCCCCCGGAATATAATAGCTATTGCTGGAGTGAAAATACTATGCAGGGAATAACATCACTATGTTCATTCTTTATCGGAAGTGCTAGGTGCATTTCAGTCAAGGACTGTAGCAGGAGGGGGTAATCTGTGGCTGTTCAGAAACTGCTGGACCACAACTCCCATCAGCCCCAGTCAACATGGCCAGCGGTCAGGGAATAATGGGGGCTGCAGCCTAACAATACTTGGAAGGTCACAGGTACCTATTCTTGGACTGGAAGCATCTCCCTCATCATCATCATCATCATTTTATTTGTATGCCGCCTTTCCATAGTTGAAACTATGCTCAAAGCGGCTTACAACATGACAAGGTTTACATAATTACAAACAACATAACAGAAGTCATGATAAATAAAACACATCAAAAAGTACACAATCTAATAGAAACAATTTCCACATAAATCATAAGATCTAAAACTAAAGATACAACAATAATATAATAACAGCAACAGCTCTCTCAACCCCACCCCAGTAAACAATACTCCAGCCTAAGAATCTGTTCAACAGCCTCAGCTTTTGTAGCTGGAGTCAGTCAGCACTCGACTCTCCCAGGCCAGACGGGAAAGGGCCAGCAAGGCAGGGTGCAGGCCTTTCTGTTGGTCTATTGAAGCAAAAACAGCAACAAAGCACTGTTAGGGACTAACGCAGTTATTGTGGCATAAGTTTTCATGAACTAGAGTCAACCGCTTTATCAGCCACATGAAGCGCAGTTCTTAATTGGCAGGTATATAGATGAAAAATGTCTACTTTGTATAGTGAAATCTGGTACCTTCCATGGTGCAAAGGAGTAGCTATGTTAATCGTTTGTATTTATGTGTGAGAAGGAGAGAACTTTTGTGGACTTCTGTGACTTTGCAAGCTGCATTGCATATCTCTCTCTCTCTCTCTCTCTCTGTGTGTGTGTGTGTGTGTGTGTGTGTGCGCGCGCGCATGCAGGAGAGGGTTATTTTACCTGTCTAATTTCACCTGTCTGTTGTTCAGCTATTTAAAAATCTAGGAACCCTCCAGGGGTGCGGAGGAGTTGCCACACTAGGAAAAAGGTTAGCTGTTATTTTAGCATGGCTAATACCCATTACATTTTCTTACTTAATGGTGCTTATATTTATAGTTTCTTTTGTCATGTCTAGTTAATAATAAAAAAATTTATTTATACCCCACCCTCCCCAGCCAAGGCCGGGCTCGGGGGGCTAACAAGCAATGATAAAAACAAGTTGAATGAATACAACTTAAAAACAAGATTAAAATACAACATTAAAACATTGAAACATTAAAATGCAGCCTCATCACAGGAGGAGAAAAGAAAAAAGAAAGTTAGGGAAAAGTCAGTTCAGAAGTTTACAAAATGTAAATATTTCTAGAAGACTGTACAAAATAGTACAGCTAAATCAAAACATATAGCTCTAAAATATGTGATGTAAACAGATAGAGAAGGTAAATATTTAATAAAAATTAAAGAGAAAAACAATAAAACTAACCAGATTTAGAGGAGAATTACTGTATATATGGGGAATAGGGTCATTGTCTCTGATTTTAAATCCGAAACAGATTTAATTGACAATTGCAACTTTGAAATATACGGTATTTCATCCTAGTTGACGTTTTAAACCCTATGGAACCAATCCTGCAAAAGCATATGTCCATTTTAAATTGCCTTTTGCTTCAGTGCAATGATTCATAATGCATAAAATGAAGAGTGTTAATCAAATATTTTACAGGATCAGGGTCATTTAATTTTCAACTTCTTAAAGAGTTTTGCTTTAAGACACATCATTTGAGACAGAACTATGTGATAATTAATAATATAATCAAGCTATTAGTGGCTGCCATGTATTCTTTTCCTTGTAATTAAAGAACAACTGAATTAATATTTCTTCCTTGTTGGTGCAGAATTGCAGATATTGTAGAATTGTCATGTAGCTCTGTAACAGTCACATTCCAGCCTGGGCCCCTGGGTATCTGGGGAAGAGCAACTTGGCCACAACATCTCTTGTTGTGCGTACAAGAGTATACCCATCTCTTGTGCCCTCATTTTCCCTATTTGAGGTACTTGCCACCACCAGATAAGAAATTACTTATTTGCCAAGCTGGCCATTCTCAAATAGCCTCCAAAATTTTCCTGGAGTTTCTCTGAAAACTTCCTTAGGTGGTGTGATTATCAAATTTCTAATCATGAGAGTATTTAGAATAAACTGAGACCACAGATGTTTTATGAAACAAGAAATGAGTTTACTATGATGGAAGAAATTGAAAAAAATATGGATTTCTAGGGGCTGCCACCCTTGTTTGCATTGCTCCACCAACCCAGCCTGACCCCCATTAGACCTCGCCGCCGCCACCCCCGTCATTACAGCTTGCTCCAAACTCAACTTCACTATCTCTTACAAAAGTGGTGTGGAATCTTTTCTGGCAGGACAGCCAGATCTTTATTTCCCCCAAGCTGGGCAGGCCAAAGGTAACAGTTGCTTGTGGCTGCCCACCTGTTGATCACCTGATGTCCTAGTGATGTCAGCTATGCCTTCTTATGATGCTGTGACTGTAGGGACTTCAAAGCGAGCCATGGAACTTTCAAACCTCCATGGGGTTTGATACTGGGGTTGGCAGCGAGTGCCCATCTGCCCCTGTAGCCGATGGGTAAGTGGGATCAGGCCTTTAAACAGTCCTCTCCACGCTTCTCCTTCAAACCTCCATAGAGGTTCGAAAGATAGGGTTTGCAGATCTTGAGAAAGGTGCAGTCCTGCCACCCGTTCGCTGATGGGGTGGGAGCACACCTTCAAATACCCCCCTCCAAGCTTCTCCTTCAAGTCCTCAGTGCTTGAGAAAATACATATATGAGAAAGGAGGGTATTCCCCCAAAAGAGTCCTGTTGAAATTTTACAAAGTGGTTTTATTTACTGCTTCTTCTTTTCCTATTCTTTACATTTCATCAAAACTATAAATTACTGGTGTTGTACACTGAAAGAAAATCAGATGAAAATGATGCACTGGTGGAAGGGATGCGGGTGGCACTGTGGTCTAAACCACAGAGCCTAGGGCTTGCCGATCAGAAGGTTGGCAGTTCAAATCCCTACGATGGGGTGAGCTCCCGTTGCTCAGTCCCTGCTATTGCCAACTTAGCAGTTTGAAAGCACTCCGGTGCAAGTAGATAAATAAGTACTGTACCACTCTCGCAGGAAGGTAAACGGCGTTTCTGTGTGCTGCTCTGGTTCGCTAGAAGCAGCTTAGTCATGCTGGCCACATGACCTGGAAGCTGTACGCCGGCTCCCTCGTCCAGTAAAGCGAGATGAGCGCCGCAACCTCAGAGTCGTTTGCGACTGGACCTAACGGGCAGAGGTTCCTTTACCTTAAGTTAGCAAAACTGTATAAGACAAGTACAAATACCTGCTGGAAATGTAAAGCAGAAGAAGGTACCCTTTACCATATGTGATAGTTGTGTAAGCTAATAAAAGCATTCTGGGAAATGATATATAATGAATTGGGGGGGAAATGTTCAAAATAACTTTTGTAAAAAAAACCAAAAACAACCAGAAGCTTTTTTATTAGGAACTGTAGGTACCAACATCCCAAAAAGCAGAAAATACTTTTTATGTATGCGACAATAGCCGTACGGATGTTACTAGCCCAGGGATGGAAAGAAGACAAAGTCCCTACCAGAGAGGCATGGCAAACCAAGCTGATAGACTATGCCAAAAAGGCAAAACTGACCGGAAGGCTCAGGAATCAAGAAGACAGAAACTTCAAGAAAGAATGAGAAAAAACTATAATTTATTTAGGAGACCACTATAAGCAGTTGAAAACATTATCAGGATTCTAATAACACTTGTAATGTAACAAATATTATGGACAATATGGAGAGATATAAAATATAGATTATGAAATAATATGCAGTTGAAAATGTCAACAATAGGACCCATGGAGGGGAGGGGGGGAAGTTTGGAGATTCAGAGAAATCTCTATATACAGATATATAGTTAGTATTCTAATAATGCTACACTTGTAAAATCAAATAAAAATGATTTCAAAAAACAGAACAAAACAACAACAAATCACTGAAAGAGAGCTGGTGTCTTGGGTGCCATTAAGATCTGCAATCCTGAGCACATTACTTCAGTGTAAGCCCTATTAGGCTTCAGACTTGCTTCCAAGTAAACATTATGTTTAAAATTAGGAAGTGTGGATTAGTTAATTGACCTGTTCAGAGCCTTGAGTGTGTCCCATTAGAATGTGCTTTGCACTCTGAGCCTCTTGAAAAAATATTCCTAAAGAAGGAATGAACATAAGAGTCACCATCCAGGGGTCCTGACATGACATTAACAGCTGTGTCCCAGGCAGAAACTCAACAGGTGGGTGGAGATGAGTCTGGGAAAATATTTCACTTTTTGAATTTGTTTGCTAAGAACTTTTTGTTAGGAGAAGAAGGAAGAAAAGAATGGCTTCTGAACTTAGTAATACAGTGAAACCTCATGTTATGTACCATCCTTCTTGCAAATGCTTCGGGTTACAAGCTCCGCTAACCCGGAAGTAGATGCTCCCAGTTGCGAACTTTGCCCCGCGATGTGAGCAGATGTCGTGTAGCGGCAGTGGGAGGCACCAATAGCAAAAGCACGCCTCATGTTAAGAACGGTTTCAGCTTAAGAACGGACCTCTGGAATGAATTAAGTTTGTAACCGGAGGTACGAATTAAGTTCGTAACCAGAGGTACCACTGTACTCAGGTTTAACTAAAATGAACTGTGGCATTGGGTGATGTGGAATGCTTGTAGCTGCCATCACCTTTACTGCTGTGTCTCAGACTTTAGTACTATATGGCACATAATAAGAATCCATTTTCCTAACACTAGGTAGGCAGATGCTTTAGACCAATGGTTCTCAATTAGTACTGCGGACCTCCTGTCTTTCAAAAGCCAAGCCATGGACCCCCTACTTTTTGTGGTACTATGGTAGTTTTTGTTATGTGAATGATGCCCCAGACCCCTGGTTGGGTTATGCAGACTTCCTGGTATCCATGGACCACCAGTTGGGAACCACTGCTTTTGACAGTTTACAGGCAGGGCATGATGGCAGCATTATTATGGAAACCTGAACTGTGTTAAATGTGGTCTGCACAAGTTACTGCGTTTGAAATAGCAATTAAGGCTTCCCAGCAGATACATGATTTCAGATTATATTCCCAAAGATGGGACAGGTCAGCCATGGCATGTTCCTTCTCTCCAACACCCTTAGGTGCAACCTGAAACCTGTTGGGAAACTGCCAGGGAGATAGTGTCCATCATGAGCCCCCAAGCCGGAGTTCTGAACGATCCATCGGCCTCCCGTAGACAGGCAGATCCAGCAGTTAGCGACACGAAGCCTCTGGAAATTCCTAGCCACATTCCAGGGCTGGGTGTACACTGTTTATCAGCAGAAACACAGCCAAAAGCTTGCACCGCAGAAGAGCATAATTTTCAGACTTTATTAGCGTTTAACAGAACAAAAGAAAACGTGACCGTTCTGTGTCAGCATCTTCGGCCAACTGAGAAAACGAAAGGAATCTCAGCAAGAACATAAACATCCTGTGACTAGGACATGCGCAGACTCTGTTACTCACAAAGCCTGCTCCCTTTAAGGTGGAACGGAAATATCCTAACATCCTCCCCCTTTCCGTGTAACCTGTTGTACCTGTGGTTCACCCAATTGCAACCTTTGTACATAAACCTTAAGTTGTTCTTTGTTAACAACCTTAGACAACAGATCAGCAGGAATTTCATTTCCTGCCATGTAGGACACCTGAATCAGTCCTTTCTGAATACACTCTCTTGCACGATGTAGCTTAATCTGCAAGTACTTGGTTCTCTGCTTGCAACTCTCGGAGTTCAGCAAAGCCAAACACGATCTATTGTCTTGATACACTTGTATAGGACATTTCACAGACACCCTGATGTCCTTAAACAGTTGCATCAACCATTCACAATCCATGAGTGAAAATGACAGAGCATTGAGTTCTGCTTCACAGGAACTTAGGCTCACTGTTGTTTGCTTCTTGCACAACCAGTCAAACAGGCAGTGGTTGTACATGTAGCACACACCAGAAGTGCTTGTACCATCCGTGGTGTCACTTCCAAAACTTGCATCAGCAAAGATTTCAAGACCTCCAGTCTTCTGACTGGTGAACCTCAGCCTGTAGTGCATAGTCCCTTTCAAATAGCGGGCTATGCGCTTCAGAGCTTTCCAATCCTGAACCGTAGGATTGTTGGCATGTCTGCTAAGCAGATTACAGCTTACAGCAATGTCAGGTCTTGAACATCTGGCAATGAAATTCAGCTTGCCTAGAATGCATCTGTATAGCGTTGTGTCAGAAAACGCTTCAGCAGTACTGTCTACCTGGTAACCTGTCACCATCGGTGTGTCTGCTGGGTTTGCATCAACCAAATTCAACCTGGTTAACACATCAGCAATTTTCTGTGTTTGGTGTACCAGAAAATTACCTGCTTGGTCTCTCTCCACCTGCAGAGAAAGATAGTTGGATACCTCACCAAGATCCTTCATGTCAAAGTGCTCCTTCAGTTGAGCTAGGGTGCTTTGGTAAAAAGCCTGATTCTTCCAAAACATCAGAAGATCATCAACAAAACATAAACAATACAGTTTGTTTTGCCCCTCCTCCTTGACAAACACACATGGATCAGCTTTGCCCTGGTGAAAACCTAGAGAAAGCAATGTCTCAGTGAGTTTTGTGTTCCAACACCTGGCACTCTGCTTGAGACCATATAAGGATTTCCGCAGTTTACAGACCATACCCTTCTGTATCTCCATCCCATCAGGTGGAAGCATGAACAGCTGTTCATTCAAAATCCCATACAAAAAAGCTGTATTAATGTCGTGGTGGGAAACATGCAGTTTCTCCTCCGCAGCGACCTTGAGCATCAGCCGAATGCTCTCATATTTGACTGTGGGGGAGTAGGTCTCGTGGTAATCCTGTCCTGGTACCTGTGAAAAACCTCTGGCAACCAATCTGGCTTTGTGTCTGACTACCTTGCCATTCTGGTCTGTCTTGGCCTTGAAGACCCATTTGCTGCCAACCAGTCTCATTCCTGGGACTACCGGTACCAATTCCCAAGTTTGGTTCCTGTTCAAGGAATCAACTTCAGCCTTCATGGCATTAAGCCAAGGCTCAGCATCTTTAGAGGTCAACTCCTGAACCTCTTTGAAGCTTGAAGGCTCCCATACCTTCTCTGAGCTACTAATAACAGCAGTTGCTGTCTTAGCAAACTCATCAGCATACCTCTTTGGAGGTCTGCCTTTGGTCGCCCTTTCAGATCTGCGTACTAGACGCAAGTCTTCTGGACTCATCTCCTCTTTCTTAGGAGAAAAGTGACCAATGGTGAACAGTGGTTCTTCCAGTTCATTGTCAGACGCATCAGATGGTCTGACTGAGGCCTTTGCGCTCTGGTAGTCTGCTGTGTCATCACTCTCACTGACATCAGCAGCAGCGCCGCCCACTGAACTGGAATCCGAACTCTGATCATCATCATCCTCATCCTCATCATCCTCATCCTCATCCTCATCAGCAGCAGCTTTCTCATCTTTAGCTGCTTTCTTGACATCACCTTCATCCTCTTCTGGGTAACACTGGAAAATTCCCACATTTTCCCCCCACTTAGGATTGTACTCAACACTCCTTGTGAACTTTATGGACTTAGAGTCAGTCATCCATACCCTGTATGCACCTTTTTCGTACCCCATGAACAAACCATGTGCCCCACGCTTCCCAAGCTTGTTGGTTTGTTGTGTGCGTACCCACATGTCCGAACCAAAAATTCTCATGTGTTTGGTGTTGGGTTTCTTGCCAAACATCTTCTCATAGGGGGTACAACCTATGGGTGATGACAATCTGCGATTATAACTGTAAACCAGATTCCCCAAAGCTTCCCCCCAAAACTTATCAGGGAGATTGGCATCATGCAACAAGGTTTTGATTCCTTGCAGCAATGTTTGATTTGCTCTCTCCGCAAGCCCATTCATCCATGGCGATCTGGGCGTTGACATGTCATGCTGGATTCCCTTCTCAGTCAGGAAAGCTTCAAACTGCTGAGAAGTAAACTCCCCGCCCCGATCAGTAAACAAACAAGAAATACGTTTACCGTGCACATTTTCCAACCAAGCACAGAATTCCCTAAACTTCGGAAACGCTTGCGATTTCTGTTCGAGCAAATACACATGAATGTACCTGGAAAAGGAATCAATCAGAATCATGAAGTACCTTGCTCCACCTAAAGAGGGCGCAAGTGGCCCAACCAGGTCCGCATGCACTAGCTGGTAGGGTTTGGAAGCCTGCCTGCTAGACTCCTTGCCTTTTGGAGCAACCTTCACCTTGTTCTCTGCACAAGATACACATTTCATGTGAAATTTACAGGATTTGATGTTCAAACCTTCAACCACCTCTGGCATCTTGGCCAGTGCCTTCCAAGAGAGGTGACCAAACCGGCGATGCGCATCGTGAATGCAACCTGCATGAAGAACTTTGTTAGTTTGTGCAACACAACAAGAATCAGCATTAGATACAACAACAGTGTCATCATAAGTTATATGGAACAAACCATCCATAAACTTTGCATGCAAATAGTCCTCTTTGCCTTTACTGATGACACAGACGCTCCTCTTGAAGGAAATCTGAAAACCACGCCCAGTAAGCTGTGGGACGCTCAACAAGTTGCTTGCAGCGCCTGGAACATATAGTACACCGCTGATGGTTGTGTGCAAACTTGCAAGTTTCACAGTCCCTACTCCAGCAATTTGCAACGTCCTTCCATCAGCCAGGTGGATCTCACCTTCCTGTGGCTTGAAGGAGATAAAGAGATGCCTGTCCTTGGAGATGTGGCGCGTGCAGCCTGAATCCACAACAAAGTCGCCTTTGGCTGTTGGAGCAGTCTTTACAGCAAGCAAACCCTTGTTTTGCACTGGTGTGGGCTTTTGCAGCTTGCCCCCCTGCTGCTCCTGGCCAGCAGACGTGCCTTTAGCCTTTGGTGAAGCTGTGCCAGCAAGCAAAACCTTGCTTTCCACTGGCGTGGGCTTTTGCAGCTTGCCCCCCTGCTTCTGGTCAGCAGACGTGCCTTTAGCCTTTGGTGAAGCTGTGCCAGTAAACAACGCTTTGTTTTTCCCTGGCGCCGCGGGCTCTTCACCCTCCCTCTGCTCCTGGCCATCTGTAGACATCTGTTTACCTTTGCCTTTCCGGCCTCTGCAAAGGCGATGACCTTGGTTCTCACGAGAACCAGAGCTCTCAGCTGCCGACTCCTTGGCTCCCCCTGGAGGCTGGAATGCTGCCTGGGATGACGTGACGGTCAGCTCCCCCTGCAGCTTGCAACCGGTGCCCTCAGCATCCCTGCACTCAATCACATTCTGGGAAACAGCTAGGACCTCCGATGCAGTCAAACTCTGGGCTGGGATTTTTGCTTTGTGAGCTTTTTTTAAAGCAGACCACATTGCACGTGCAGTGGTGTTGCCAGCCAGCGTCTTAATTTCCTCAAGAGATACGGATAGGACTATTATGTCAATCGCCCTCGAATCAGCTGATCTCCATTTCTCTGTCAGAGGAACTGGGGGGGCTTCACAAACAACATGCCACACCCCAAACTGACGCAGCAAAGATTCACACCATTTTGCCCAAGTTTCATAATTCTGCCCATCCAACTTAGGGCACTGAGTGGCCTCTGAAGCTTCAAAAGCGTGGAAATACTCCATTCCAGCTTTTGGCAGTAGCCGTGAGTCTTATGCCTTCAAAGACTCCTTATCTCGGCAGCCCATTAATCATGAAGCCTTTCTGGCTCGGCTCCCAGGCCAATTAATCTGCCTCGCCGGAGATCAAAGAAAAGCGTCCCTTCTTTCTTTCGCTTTCCCCACAACATACCTCAAACGCAGTCTGTTGCAGCTTTACTCTCCTGTAGGTGCCGTGAATCTGGGCCCATAACCTTGTTGTTGGGAAACTGCCAGGGAGATAGTGTCCATCATGAGCCCCCAAGCCGGAGTTCTGAACGATCCATCGGCCTCCCGTAGACAGGCAGATCCAGCAGTTAGCGACACGAAGCCTCTGGAAATTCCTAGCCACATTCCAGGGCTGGGTGTACACTGTTTATCAGCAGAAACACAGCCAAAAGCTTGCACCGCAGAAGAGCATAATTTTCAGACTTTATTAGCGTTTAACAGAACAAAAGAAAACGTGACCGTTCTGTGTCAGCATCTTCGGCCAACTGAGAAAACGAAAGGAATCTCAGCAAGAACATAAACATCCTGTGACTAGGACATGCGCAGACTCTGTTACTCACAAAGCCTGCTCCCTTTAAGGTGGAACGGAAATATCCTAACAAAACCTGCAGAGCACCTAGCTGAGCCTCATGTACTAGGCATGCCTACGACACTTCATCTTGAAAGTGGACTGTGACCAGATGCAGACTCCATGGCTTCAACATCAGCCAATATATGTATTTTTTCTCTTCTTCCCACCCACCTTGCTTTGCTTTCCCTCTGGCCTGAAGAAGAGTTGTGGAGAACTCAAAAGCTTGCACACTGCTTAATGTCATTTTGGTTGGCCTAATTAATATGTCGCTCTACTGTAGATTTTGGAAGTTCACTATTTTTGTTTACGGTGGTGGTTTGTCGAGATTTGATCTTGTAGCATTCCTCACACTACTTGCTTAGTTTTCCTCCTAGAACAGCTTGGTGGTCTACATAACATACACAGAGAGAGAGAGAGTCATTGAGGCAGTTTAAAGACTAATAGATTAATTACCGCATCAGCTTTCATGGACTAGAGTTGACTTTACCCAGTGTATGGTATCTGATGAGTCAGGATTCGGTGAGAATTTAGTAAAAAGGCAAAGCCATTGTGTACAGGACTGGATCTGCAAAAGTCTGCAGACTGCCTCCAGCCAGATCGCTGTGGCTAATAGTGGTTCTGGATTACACCCTAAATCTGGGTCAGTTTAGAACATCCACAAAAGAGTAAGACAGCTCCCTGTCCCGATTTAAATTCCATAAAATGGGTTAGGATTTTCCTAGCCCTCATGACAAAAAAAAAACAAAAACCGTGGAGGAACTTGGCCGTCAAGGTTGCACTACAGAGAGCTCTTTCTAGTTCAAATGAATGTCAGGTTAAATACACACACCCCGTTGCACCTTTGTCAAACCAGCATGGGGAGGATGCTAGCCAAAGAAAGATGAGTTTAACCAAAATGCAAGCAGAAAGGAAAGGAACACATGACGCAGTTAGACAAATCGCTCTGCTTCATAAACAGCGAAAAGAGGTACGAAATAAGTTTAAAAGGTGAGCGTAGAAACCAGAAACGCCGAGTCCTTCCTGACTTGGCTTGCTCTTGCCTCTCTCCAAGGTGCTGATCGACTGAGCATTGTAAGCAAACCATTCTGTTCCCTCCTTGTGACTTTGGTTATAAATTTATGACTAGAGCCGCTTCAGCTGCGACTGGGTCTAAGGAAATTTCATCCCAGCAGTTCAACCCACAACGCAACAGAGTGTCCTTGCAACGGAGTGTGCCGGAAAAGGCAGCTTTTAAATGCAACCTCAAGTGTCTATACAGTAGCTGAAAGTAGCTTCTGTTGGAATATATGGGGCGGTACTCCTATAGATCGGGCTGCAAAAGCGAGTAGGTTACAAAGAGACGCTAATGACCTTCTCATTCTAACAGCTATGTATTATTGCTTCACTGACCGTTAGTTCTGAGTTCTGAACAAATTTGCTGTAAATCCCGGGTGAAGACTCTAGACTGTAGGAGCACGTTTATGGATTTAGGGGAAAGAAAGAAAGAAAGAAAGAAAGAAAGAAAGAAAGAAAGAAAGAAAGAAAGAAAGAAAGAAAGAAAGAAAGAATAACATTGCCTTTTATTTAAATGTGTACTTTTTAAACTATGTAAATCCAAATAACTGGAAATTTTAACAAGAGTAGTGTATGTACGTTTGTAGTAGCTACAAGCTGGGAAGAAGGGGAGCGATAAATCCAATGATATCGTCTGAAATTATTTCCTGTGCTGCCCAGTCCTATACATGTTTACTCCAAAGTAAGTCCCCCTTTAACACCCAGTTGAGACTGTTTAAGACTACAGCCTTCATCTTGAGCTTTTTTCAACATAGTCCCAAAGGACATCGCTTTCAGTCGGAGAAGTATCTGATTTGGCAACTAAAGTCAGTGCCGGAGTAAACAGCAAGACAAAACTTCTGTTTCTTGCTCATCGCCCCCACCCAAAACATTGTCTCCTGCTATTTGTTGGTTGGAAGGACAGAGTATGTACTCCTTTTGCTTCTGTTTCGAAGAAATCGGTGCACATATATTTAAGAACAACCAACAAACGTGTGTTACAAGCCAAATGTTGTGGCTTAAAGGAAAAGAGGCAAATTCTCAGCAGACCAGATAAGCTGCTTTCGCAGTGAAAGGAGGAACTAACTTCAAGGGCTTACTTGAGAGTAAATTCCACGGCAAGCCGTAGAAATCGTTTCTATCTAAGCATGGTTAGGATCCGTCTGTAATCAATATTTTATAAAACGGAACGGGGAAGGAACTTCTTTTGCTTTTATTTACTATTTATTAATGCTAAGGTATTTTTTCAAGGTTTAGCAGTTGCGATGTTAAAATTTCAGGCATTGAAGAAATGTAAGCACGTTTGAAGATGAGCAAAGGGTAGCTTTTGAAGTCTCTTTGAAAACTGATTTTTTAAAAAAGGAAGAACTAAGATAAAACGTTTATTCCCTTCTGTCAGAAACCGAGGGAATTAAACCTGTTGATACGAATATCGGTAGATCTTCAGACCAACAGGTTTAATCTCTTCCTATGCAAATGAAATATTTTATAACAACTTGCATCGGCCTAATATCCGCAAAGCGCTGACACCCGGACGCCTAATATGCCCTGGTTTGCAAGAAAGAAAGACTTGGGGAAGAGAGAAAGAAACTGCAAATTCGAAGTGGGATTTTGTTGTTGTTGCTCTCCGCACTGGAAGCTCCTCGTTCCTGTCCCTGTTTCCATTTGCAAATATCAAGCTTTTGCGCGACGGAATGAAATAAGAGACTCAGCTAGAAGCAGTTTCAAGAATAGGCCGCCGGACCAGCTCTGCAGCTCCACCTCTTGCTCTGCCGCCGTCCCTTCGCATCTTTCTCAAATGCAATGTTTGTGCCACTCTAGATGCCTTTGTGCAAGAGAGGTGTTTGTTTTGTGTGTTGCTTTTTTAGGTGACAGTGTACCACTGGGAGCATCTCCCCCAAACCGCCCCATCTCGGGTCCTCTCTAAGATCCCGGAAACTCAGGAGCCGGTTCCACGGGTCTTTCTCTTGCGCAAGCCTCGTTGATGAGCACTGCGCAAGAGAAGCGCGAGCCTCGCTTGCCCGCCTGAGCCTGCTTCTCCCCCGCTTGGGCTCTGAAACTAATCAGGCTCAGCTGAATCTCCAGCGAAATCTGGAAAGCTTTCCTCGCTTTTTTCTTGTTCATGGGACGGACCCTTTCGCCTCCCTTCTTGCTTGCTGTCCTGAACGAAACCGAAGCAGCAGACGATCCAGATTCAGCCCAGATTCCATCGTTGCGCTTCTAGGCGTAGTTTCTTAAGGGAAAGCGCTTTCGCGGGGAAAGAAGCGAGTTAGGTTAGCCGTCCGATTCGCTCGGGCCTAGAAAGGAGTCGTCGGGCTGCTGTGGAATATCTGTGTATTGCTCTGCTTCCTTCCGACGAGGGAAGCCAGGTCTGTTTGTTTGTTTTCAGCAGCAGCCAATTGCCTTGGCAAACCCTTTCCCCTTCCCCTGTCCTCTCTCCCCCCCCCTCCCGGGCTTCGCTTTCTTCCTCTCTCTCCCTCCCCCTTTCAAAGCGAGGGGGAAGAAGGAGGCGAGGGTGTTCTGAAGCGAGAGCGCGACTCGTCCTTTCCCTCCCCCGCCTGGTTTAAAGGAAATCCCGGCGAAGGTGTGAAGTGCTCGGCAGGTCTTGCACAAACACATCCCGACGCAACTGCCGCGGCGTATAAAGCGGGGAAGGGGGGCGGGCGCGACGGCTTCGGCGCGGGGAGAAGGGAAGAGGCCGGACTCCGGCCCGAGACGCCTTAATGGGGCCCATCGCCTTTTCGAGGGGAGGTGTGGAATGGGCCCCGTCGCCTCTTCCCTCCTCCAGCGCTGACAGGGCTGAGGGGAGCCTTTCGTCGCTGCTGCTGCTGCTGAGGGAACTTTCCGAGGCCGGTCAGCCCGGGAAGGCGAGGCCCCCCTCGTCGACGAGGGAAATGGCCGCTTAGGACGCAGACGGCCCCGCTGAGCGCTGAGGCGTCGGCTCCCTTTTCATCTCCTCCCCTCAGAAAGTTGACTTGTGGCCTTCAAAGGACGTCGCCAAAAAAACCAGGCCTCGCTTTTACATTTTAAGGAAAGCTTTAATCGTAGTGTTTTTTGTTAGCCAATGTCAAGTAGGGACTCCTCTAAATACCCAGCAGCTTCTGCCCACACCCCGCCTCATAAAGTCCGTGTAAAGTTTCATGTAAAGAATTGAGGGGGCTGGTGTGTGAGATCTTTTAAAAATTATTTTAAAAAGCACTTAAGAGTCGCAGGTGACTTGTTCCAATTAGTAGCTGTCTAATTAAATTAGTGTCACCGAGACCAGCCAATAGGTGGGCGAGGGAAGGAGAGGTTCGCCGGCGAATGGAGCCGCCTCCAAGCCCCTCCCCGGCTGCGGGAGAGGAGAGCGCGCGCGCCTATAAAAACGCTCCCCGGCTTGGTCAATCGCAGTCAATTGTGTGGCATTTAAAGGCGGGAAGGTCAGGTGGGTGGGGGCGGCTTCTTCTTTTTGTAAATGAGGCTACCACAGAAGGCGGCCCAAGCCCTTGTTCAGTGCCTTTGAGGGGAACCAAGGACGCTGTTGTGTCGCCGGCTGAGGCGAAGTGAGCGCCTAGTTTTGCGCCTCCCGGCAGAGCCGCGCTCTCGGAGTTGAGGGGACTTCTGAGGGCGGGGGGCGAGCGGGGCGGCTCATCTGAGGCGATGCAGCTGGGGGAGCAGCTCTTGGGCAGCCCGGCCAACCTGCCCGGCGCCCCCTTCTACCCGCTGGAGAGCGCGGGCGGCCGCGGCGGCGGCAGCTCGACGCGCCACCTCAGCTCGGGGTCTCCGCCGCGCCTGGACTTGGACAAGGGCACGAAGAAGTTCGGCGGCGCCTCGGGGCCTCCGGCGGCCGGCCTGCTGGGCGAGGCCGAGGCGGCGGCCGACACGCCTCCCTTCGCCGCCGCCGCCGCCGGCCAGGTTTCTGCCAAAGCGGCCTCGGGGGCCGACGGCGGGCGCAAAGGCTCGCCTTGCCCGGCGGAGGAAGAGCCTCTGCCTCCGGCTCCGGCGCCGGCGCGCTACACTCTGGACGGCCTGAGCCCCGAGCGCTACTACCTGCAGTCGCCCGGCCCGCAGGGCGGCGGCGGCGGCGAGCTGGGCGGCCCGTGCGCCCTCTTCCCTTACGCCGGGGCGGCGGGCGGCGCGCAGCCGGGCTCCATGTACCCGGCGTCGGGCGGCGCGCGCTACCCCTACGGCTCGGTCCTGTCTCCGCCGGGGGGCTTTCCCAGCGCGGCCGGCAGGACGCCCTTCGCGGCGGCGGCCGGCGCCTACCAGTACGGCCAGGGGGCGCCGCCGGGCAGCCTCTACAGCCCCTACCCGGCGGCGGCGGCGGGCTCGTGCGGCGGGCTGGGCGCGCTGGCGATGCCCGGCGGGGCGGGCGCGCTCCGAGCCCAAGTCTTCCTGTGCAACCGGCCGCTCTGGCTCAAGTTCCACCGGCACCAGACCGAGATGATCATCACCAAGCAGGGCAGGTAACGCCGCTGCTTGTCTCTTTCCTGGGGGATCGGGGGGGGGGACTGCGGGACCTTGGGGCAAATCGGATTTGCGAGGAAATGGCGCGGAGTTAATCCGTCTGGGGGGGACCGATTTGGGAGAGCGGCTCGAAGAGCTTTCGGCGCGGGATCTCATCAAGTTAAGAAAGAGCTGGGAAAACTCGGTTCAGTTTTACGGGATCCGGGGCGGAATTGGTTTGCATTTGCTCTCTGTATTTGCGTGCCTGTCATCAGGTGTGTCCCAGGTTTCCCCGGATTGTCAACAGTTGTTTTCTCCTCCGCCTCAAAGTTTTCCCTGTGCACATTTACCCGAGAGTAATCGCCATTGGACACAGGGGGACTTAAATAGGAAACTAACATGCGCAGGTTTGCGCTCTGAAACTCATTTTTTTCCAGTTCATGTACTTAAAAGTATACGCTAATGGGGGGGGGGGGCAGGAATTTGATTTAAAAGAAATAAAAAAAACTATTTTATTTTTTTAAAAGAAGAAATTTCTTAAATCGAGATGTGTATTGCCGGTGTTTTTAAGCATCAGAAAACCGGACTTGCTTTCGCTTGGAAATAAAATCCGATCGTAATAAGGTTCTTTTTCGTTAGTTTACGATCGGGACGTTAAACTCGGGGAGGAAGGCAACGACCTGGATTTATGGCACTAGCGAGGCCAACCAAATTTCGGGATTGGGGGTACCGGAGTGCAGTTATAACAAACGACTGGTCGATCTAAACCTTCCCCACCGAAATCATCCTTGTGCTTGATTCGAAGTAGGACAGACATACCTGTAGGGTTTCTTTCTATCTCCCACCCCCCAATTTAAATATATTTGGTTTCTTGGGTTCCGTAAACCGGCACTATCAGTCCTTCCATCATAATTGTTGATTGAGATAAAAAGAATTGGGGACGGGGTGGGAAACAGAATGTGCCATTAGTTTCTGTCCTGGGAATTCTGTGCGTGTGACAGATAAATTATAACCTAGGGCAAGCGAGGGTTTGAAACTATTCCAGCCTTCGGATCATGGTATATTTGGGGTGGGATTGGTGGTGTCCCTCTTTCTTCGAGGTGCTGCATTTGAAAGGCTGCCCTCTCCGATCTCTCCTTCCGAGGCCGTCGCTCTGGATGTTCGCAGAAGAGCGAGACTTGGAGCCAAAGCCTCTCGTGGCGGCTCTCTCTAAATATAAACCCCGCGAAGGGAGCCGCCATCTGCCTCCCGCTCTCGGTCCAGGCGCTAGCCGAGGCCGGAGCGCGCTGCCAAAGAGCATCAGCGGGGCTCCTGGCTCAGGGATGCAGGCGGCCTCGATTCCCTTTTTCTAAATGCGCGCCTTCCCCCCTTCCTTTCTCTTTCCAATACCAGGCGGATGTTCCCCTTCCTGAGCTTCAACATCACCGGCCTCAACCCCACCGCCCACTACAACGTCTTCGTGGAAGTGATCTTGGCGGATCCCAACCACTGGCGCTTCCAAGGGGGAAAGTGGGTGACGTGTGGCAAAGCCGATAACAACATGCAAGGTAAGCGACTGGGGAGCGGGCAGGCAAGGAGACTTTTTCCTCTTGCCTTCAGCTTCCTTCCATGCCTTCATTGCTTCATCCAGAATCCAGATGCAAAGCTCTTTATAGACAAGGAAGGCAAGGAAATTGTCTTGTCATACAGCCTTTTGAAATGGGACTTCTGAATCTAAAGCAGATGAATCCTCTCCCGAAAGCGACTTTGTGCTTTTTAAAAAAGGGGGTTTGGAAGACTCCTTTACTCCAGCTTGCTAGGAAATTAAAGGGAGGCTCAGCATTTTTCCTTCTTTCCCCCTTTCATGCTCATGGTTTTATTACAGACCCTGCAGGCTCTCTGCCACTGACAGTCAATGGCTGCAACCCAGCACCCTATTAGATGTGCATTCTTGTGCGCAAGTATTTCCTTTGTCGTGGCACACAAGAGAGAGTGCATTTCATCTTGGTGTTATGTCTGATTTGGGGAAATGTCTAATTCACACAAGTACACGTAGGAGAGATGAAGTGCACCTTTCCCTGACTCTCTTTCCATCTTACAGGTAACAAGGTTTATGTTCATCCTGAATCTCCCAACACTGGAGCCCACTGGATGCGACAAGAGATCTCTTTTGGAAAACTAAAACTAACTAATAACAAAGGGGCCAATAATAATAATACTCAGGTAAAACAACACACTTAAATTTGGTTTGCTTAGTTGATCTGTGGTTCCTGGAACCTGAAGGAAGATGCAGTAGGTTTTTGAAACAGGTCTCCAGTAAATTCTGAATTTGCTGGAGTCATCTCGACAGTACATCTTGTCCCTTTTTAAAATTTATAAATTGGCATGTGGACATGGGAACTAGTGCCGTATTAAAGGCTTGCAAAATTTGAAAGTATCCTTTCCTATGTCAGGTGGATTTTTTAAAAAGTATTGTGCACTAACTCAGTGTTCATCTTTTCCAGATGATAGTACTTCAATCTCTGCATAAATATCAGCCTCGTCTCCACATTGTGGAAGTGACAGAAGATGGTGTTGAGGACATGAATGACTCCTCTAAGACACAGACATTTAACTTCCCTGAAACGCAATTCATTGCTGTGACTGCATATCAGAACACTGATGTAAGGATAAAATATGCTTGGTATGCTAAATAGCTTTTATCTGGGGCGGGCTATGATACCCTTCATAAATTAAGAGGTAAAATAGGAACACAAAAAGAATGATAAATGGAGCTTTAAATACTTTTGTTAACTGGAAGCAAGGGGTGGTATTCAACTGAGTTTTACTCCAAGTAAACCCATTGAAATTAATTGACCTAGTTTAGTTGTGTTCATTTCAGTGGGTATTTCATTTTGAGGTATCTAAGTAGACACCACTATTTTGTCTTTACTTTTCAGATCACACAGCTTAAAATTGACCATAATCCTTTTGCAAAAGGCTTTCGGGACAACTATGATTCGTAAGTAGTATTCTCATCTCTATGTGGTACAAATAATTCTATTCTATAAAAGTGCAGATTTTTAAAAGTATATTAATTTAAGAGCTTTTGTATTGGTAGCTAGCTACAATCTTCAGAGTGTCTTACTTGAGAGCGATGGAACTTTCTTCTAAGCAAAAATAGTCTCCCATCTAGGTGAAAATGAATGTTAGATTGCAAGCTATTTCAGCTCTTCACTTACCTAAATTGCAGCAGAGGCAGCTGACTAGGTTTGCAGAAAGTAAATGTAGCACAAAATTTTATTCTGGAATAAGGTCTAAATTTGCACATACACCACGGCAAATAAATAAATATTCATTTGTGCTTTTTTAATGTTCCTCACTTAACTAAACTTTTTATATTGCATTTCAAAGTGAACTTAACTGGGAGAATTTGCAGAAAGTATACATTAAAATGGACTTTAATATTTGTTGACTTTAATCTTGACTATATAATAAATGGCCAGTCCAGCAGCATGATCTCCTTGGGGCTGAGCCATCCCTTCTTGCATGCTAATGCCAACACCCTAAATGGTAAAGAACAATATCTTAGGCGTTTTTCTCTTGTGTTTGTAGCATGTACACAGCTTCAGAAAATGACAGATTAACTCCATCTCCCACGGATTCTCCTAGATCCCACCAGATTGTCCCAGGAGCCCGGTACAGCGTGCAACCCTTCTTCCAGGAACAATTTGTCAACAACCTGCCACCGACTAGATTTTATAACGGGGAAAGAACTGTGCCTCAGACAAACGGCCTCCTCTCACCTCAGCAGAATGAAGAGGTGGCCAATCCTCCGCAGAGATGGTTTGTCACTCCAGTCCAGCAGTCTGGGGCCAACAAACTGGACATGAACTCTTACGAAACAGACTACTCTCCTAGTACCTTACTTCCTTATGGGATCAAGTCCCTCCCCCTGCAGACATCCCATGCCTTGGGCTATTACCCTGACCCTACGTTCTCCTCCATGGCTGGATGGGGGAGCAGAGGCTCTTACCAGAGGAAAATGTCTGCTGGCTTACCTTGGGCCTCCAGGACAAGCCCCCCAGGTTATTCCGAAGACCTGCTTTCTAAGGAGAAAGTGAAAGAAGAAATGGGGTCGTCCTGGATAGAGACGCCGCCATCCATAAAATCTCTAGATTCAAACGATTCTGGAGTCTACACTGGCGCTTGCAAAAGGCGGCGACTCTCCCCAAGCACATCCAGCAATGAAAACTCCCCGACGATGAAGTGTGAGGACATTAATGCTGAGGACTATGGCAAAGACACTTCCAAAGGCATGGGCTACTATGCTTTCTATACCAGTTCTTAAGCCCTAGTCTCTGTGTTAGAACTTGACTTGGCTATAATCTTTCAGTGGTGTTGCGGAGGTCTTTTGCACAAATGTTGCCAAAGGAACTCTTTACCTTCCCACCTTTTTGAAAAAATGTTCTTGTGCAATTCCATAGAAGGTGCCAAAGCTTTTTGACTGACTTCTGCAGGTAAAAAAGGGAAGAAACTGGGTAGCACTCCAAAATGACTTGGCCTCTTTACCCCCCCCCCCACCTTCTCCTGCTCCCCACCCCCAGCTAAGGAGACAGCGAGGGAGAATCTCTAAGCATCATTCTGATTTTAAGTGTGGCTTTCAGAAAGGGCCAGGAAAGGAGGGGGTAATAAAGCAAAGGTTGTACAATCTGGCCAGTGCGTAAGTGCTGTGCACTAACAAACAGTTTGAGGGAAGAGTTAGGTGCTTATTGAACAAATTACTACCCTATTGGATCTATTGTTGTAGCTGAATAGTGGAAATATTCAAATTGGAGGCTTTATCAATAGAATATTTCTTCATGATGTATGCAAAAACCAAACTTTTGGCTCAATGACTAAGCCTTGCTTTTTTTCTGGGGAGATTTTAAATGACTTGGCAGAAAGTTATGGCAGTGAAGGAATCCTACAAAGGTAGCAAAAACCCAGTATTAAATGTACAGCTCTGTGTTGTCTAGATATATTGTGGACTATGACAAAACATTCTGTGTAGTTCTAGTCATGGCAGTGCAGTTGAGTGTCTGAAGCCGGTGCGTGTTGGGAGTTCTTTATTTAAAACAACTTCAAAGTGGATTCTGATGCTGAGAGTACATCAAAATATATATTTATTGGTAGGTGGTGAATGTATTTTTCAGCCGTTCTGAACTGAGTGTTGTAACTCCTCTTGCTCAATTCTATAAATATTATGAGACAATGCCAAGGTGGCAAAAGACTTTAAAACAAAGCATTAGTTTTATTGCAGGGGTGGGGCGGGGTGTGTGAAGCTGAGACTTTTGTCTGTATATAATGATTTTTAATAAATGTGTTGCAATGATAGGTGCTGAATTCTGCAAAGGAGAATTGAGAGTTGGTGTGCCCTCTATCCCTTGTTAGTAATAAGTTTGCAGCAGCGTCTTAGAAGCAAATTTAAAATAATAATAATTAAATGTAAAAATGTGGAAGTCTAAAGCTACTTAAAAGGCCTCCTGTGCTCCATCCCAAAGTGGGAAATTAGTCCACTGAGAACCCAAAGCAAAATGCAGGAATCCAGATCTTCAGTAGCTTGGTACATGAGTGATGGCCTTCAATAAGGGGGAAGGGGCTCCTTCAAAGCCAGCGCGGGGCGGGGGAGCCAAGAACCCAGCTCCTCTTCCTAACAGCTGCAGGGCTAAGATGAAAGAGCTGCCCATTTTCTCCTGCTCCAGCCACCAGTGCTGGGGAGTTTGGCAAGCTTCAACTTTACCTACCCAGATATTGTGCAGGTGGGTCTGTTGCACAGTCCTGCCAGGTGGATATTTGCCGAAGCTGGTTGCCTCTCCCTAGCATCACTCAAAAAGAAAGACTTCTAGACTGGGATGGGAGCAAGGAAGAACAGGGTCTAAAATTCCTGTTGCGCGTCAGATTAGCAATCTAGTCCTATGCAGGCTAGCGCGTCTCTGTGGGCATTTTGTCTTCTGTCGTCTGAGCCCTTTCTTTATTCGCGTGCTTTAAATTCATTATGAATGTTTTACTTGAACTTGCGCTCCAGGTCGACGCGCCATGAACTGGGAAGCGAGGCGTATTTTTGCTTTGGCCATCCGGGAGCCGGTTGACAAGAAGCCTTCTGCACCTTCCCCGAAAATACAGAGAGCGCTCCCTCTCCTCCAGCCGCGCGAAGGAGATCACGAACCGGGGCTTGGCGCTCAGCGGTGCCAAAACAAGCCCTTCTGCCGGGGAGTTTCCCTGCTAGGAAAGTGAAGCAACCGAGGGGAGGTGGGAGCCGCTCCTATCCCTTTTTCTTGAGCTTTTGTTCCCATGTAAATCAAAGTGGCAGCTCTCCACCTTGCAACGGGAGCCCATCCTCGCGCGTTATGTAGCCTCTCCTCTTCCCACCCTGATGGAAACGCGCTGCTCCTGGTTTTAAAAACTGGGCTGTGCTCCTCGCATCTACCGCGGCCAACTGGGCGGGGCCTCCCTTTTAATTTTCCCAGTAGCGAGGACGTTTAAATAACAAAAACTTTTGAAGGAGCCCGGCTTTAAAATGAAACAAATCTAAGCGCGACCTGAGCCACAGCGTTCTCGCTACGGAGCGCATTGATTTAAAAGGGGACTTTAGACGGCCCCGGTGAAATGTACATCCTTGGGTTAGAGAACTAGCCGGGTCCCTATGGATCGGGCGCGGGGCGGGAATGCGTAAGGCAAAGCTTCCAAACGTGGTGTGGATCAAGTGCATTGCGATTGCTAGGTCATCTGATTCCCCGCTCCCCCCTGCAAACGGCACCATGCAAGGTCGCCGGAACAGAATATGCAGGCAAAGAGCTGATAAAAGCTCCAGTCCTATTTGCCTGCCTCCTTCATCAGAAGTAGGCTCGGGAATCATAAAGCTGGCGTTGGTGGGGCGATATTTTACTAGTGCTACGCGGAGCTTTGAGCGTTACAAACCTTAGCAACCTATCCTTTTTCATGGGCGGCAAACGGGAAAGTGACCATTATGGACTGGGACTCCTTGGCCAAGGCATCGAGAAGCTGCGTCGGGTCGCTGCGCTCCGATTTAAGGCAGCTTTTTGAGCCCACAGAGTTCTTACCCTTTGCCCATCTCCCTCCGCATGAAGAGTTCTGTGCGTGCCGAAGGCTTGCCATTTTCCACGATCCAACTGGTGGTCACCAAGCTACCCAGCGCCAGTGGCGTAGCGTGGGGGGTGCAGGGGGGGCCGCAGCACCAGGCGCAACATCTGGGGGTTAGGGTTAGGGGGCGCAAATCCACGGGTTAGGGGGCGCAAATTACTTGCCTTGCCCCGGGTGCTGACAACCCACGCTACGCCACTGCCCAGCGCCCCCATCATTTCCCAAGATCGTGGTTCTGCCCTTCTGCCAAACCTTTTTCCCCCTGCCTGCCCCTCCTCTCCCCCCCTTCCTAAGGTCCCTTTCCCTCGTTTTCCGTTCTGTAACTCCCTCCTTCCCTTTCCGCCGCAGTGTTTTCGCGCAGCAGCCTGTATATTTTTGCACTGCACAGTTAACAAAATAAAAAAAAAGGTGGTGGTTGGGGGGTGGGGTTAGAGAAGGTAGAGGGGGAGAGAGAGAAGGGGAAAAAACAACTTGCGAAAAGTCCTCACACTGTTTAATGGAAACATAAGTGCCTGGCTGGCCCCAATTAACACCTTGTGATAAGGCATTCCTAAAATGGGGGTGCCAGACACCAAATTGCGAATAAATGTATCTAATTAATCCGCCAAGGATGACACTGACAAACAAGCCTATATTTAAACCGAGATCGTAGGGCCTGGAGGATCGCGCCTTATTTGTTTACAATAACCGAGGAGGAAAGTTAAGAGAGCCCCGGCGGCTTTCCGCGAAGGTGACGCGGGCAGAGGGTTGCAGGAGCCTCGGCGCTATCTTGCAGGCTGCGCCTGGGCAGCGGGGCGCACCGATCGAGCGACAGACGCCTCGAGGGGACGGACGGGCCTGGCCTCCCGCCGTTTCCAGGCTGCAACCTCCACTGCAGAGCTGCACTCCTTATTGACTTTTACATTGCACCACCACCGAACCTGGTGCATCAAGCATGGCGTAAGGGGTTTTTCTGGGGCTGGCGGGAGGCAGTACTGGTCCCTGCCCCGAGGGCGCGTACATTAAGCTGAACGGTGCAGCGGGAGCCGTGCTCATTGGTTACAGCCAAAGGGAAGACCCACCTCCAGTGCATTGTGTTTTCCTCCATAGTTATGCTCTAAAGATTTTTGTGTATTTCTTTTGTGTGTGTGGAGACCATAAAATGAGGCAGTGGGTAAATATTCGACGTTATAGGCAGCGTAGACCTATTGAAAGCAATGGACTTAAGGCACGGCACTCCTCTGACGACAATCGACCCGGGGCTTCTACCCAGCAAACCCGCGGGATCGGTATTGCGCAGAGTACGCGCAAACGCACTCCTCCCTGCCTGTTTACTTAGGAGCAAGCCTCGCTAAAGTCTGCGCGTAAACTCTCCAGGAAGGCTGAGGACGAGTGATTAGCCGATGTTTTCAGATGCTGTTTTATTCAACCTATTGACAGCGCAGTCCTAGCCGTGACTACTCGGATGGAAGTCCTATTGAGCTCAACGGGGCTTCTCCTCCCAGGTCTGTCGGGTTAGGATTGCAGCCCGAATTAGTTTTTGTTTCTTTTGTTAGTTGCCCGATAACATAGGCTCGCTGGGCGCTGTGCAAATGAAATGTTTGGCTTTTTCGTTGAATTACTGGTTCTAATCTAAACAGTATACGATCAAAGGAAAGTGAACGCAATGCTTGACACAGAAAAGGTGCAAGAGCGATTATGTATGGACTAATGCGCCCACACACATACACAGCCTTTCCGGTGATTATTATTTTTAATCGTGCTTTTGGTGCTACCTACAGACGCATCTGGATTTTGGAGAGCGCGCAGCGCGCGCGAGTTGATTCTCAGGCGCGCGTCTCTATCAAGCGAGAGGGAAACGAGACCCCGCCATTGGGGCGTCCAGAAACTGGACGTCTCCGGGGTCCCCGTCGGAAATCGTTCTTTACAGGCTGTATACGCACCATACGTTTAAAGCGTTAATTGAGGCCAGCCAAGTACACGAGTAAGGTCAATAAAAATAAAATGCTGGGAAGCGTAGTACGTTAAGCGTGCTGGGAATTGTAGTTCGGTGAGGGGGTAAACTACAGTTCCCTGTATTCTTTGGGGTGGGAAGCCGTACGCTTTAAACGTGCCAACAGAAAACAAGCGACGAGGACACGGGCACACCCCCCCTCTCCAAGCCGTCCAGGTTTCCAGTCGCAAGGGATGGAGAAAACCACGCGCTTTTTTTAATCGTGTCAAGTCAAAGAGGACCACTTAATCCCATCTTAAACCCATTTGCGGGAAAGCCCCTGACCCGGTCCCCTCCCCGCCTGGTGCCCAGTCCCAGAATTTCCCCCCTGAGGAGCACGTCTAAGGACGTGCGCTTGCCTGCGCCCCTTTCCGCGCAGGATCCGCTGCCTCGTACAGGGGGCCGGCCAGGCGTCAGTTCGCGAAGGGAGCAGCAGATCTCGGCTCCTCTGGGCCCCGGGGAAGCTTTTTAAAGTTTAATCTTTTATTTTGTTTTTGTATAGGTTAGAAGCCGCCCAGAGTGGCTTGAACAACCCCATCAGAAGGCGGGGTACAAATAATAAAATTCTTTTTCTTCTTTGGCGATCACTCGTAGCCAAGTAAGATTGTCTTCCATAAACACAGTTTGAACAGTGGGTCCTTAAGTGACTGTGGAGGCCAAATCTGGATCCACACGTCTTTCCACAGTGGGGACACAGGTTTCCGGGTGGGAGTGGATCACGGTGAGGGTTTCCCAAATGTGCCTTCCTCTTAGAGCGTTTCTCCCTTGCGTCCTGAGTTTGTGTCTTCAAAGCCCATGAAACCTTTGGTAAAGGCTGTTCTCCAACTGGAGCGCTCGCAGGCCAGTGTTTCCCAGCTGTTGGTGTTTATACTACTTTTTTATTTTAGATTTGCCTTGAGGGAGTCTTTAAACCTCTTTTGTTGACCACCGGCATTACGCTTTCCATTTATTATTATTAACTGGATGTCCGCAGGGGAGGCGGTTTAGAGCAGTGTTTCCCAACCTTTTTTGGGCAAAGGCACACTTGTTTGATGAAAAAAATCTCGAGGCACACCACCATTACAGCCCCGTGACGTCAGCGCGCAGCGTCACGCCGGGAGGGACGCACAAAAGTGTAAGTTTCAATTTTTTTCCCTCCCCCTTGCCGGGGAACCTCCAAGCTTTGGGGGTGGGGGGGAGGAGGCAGCAAAGCGAGGCAGGAAGGAGAGCGCGGCTTGGCTGGGTGAGCTTTGGCAGGGGCAGGGAATGAGAGCTGCGAGGCGGGCGCTGCAGACGGAGGCGCTGCCCGCCGAGCTCGCAGGCAGCCAGGCAGGCAGACGGCGAGAGCCCCGCGCTGGGCGGCCTCTCCTCGCCGCCGCCGCCCCGCCTCTCGCCGCCCGACTCGCCCGCCTCCCTCCAGGCAACATCTCGCGGCACACTAGTGTGCCGCGGAACAGTGGTTGGGAAACACTGGTTTAGAGGCATCCTTTATCAGGCCAGTTGGCCCTTGGTGGAATCAGCCTTGGGAGGCTTCCTTTCGGAAGCGATTGCTCCGCCCCTCCCTCCTCCTCCTCCTCCGATCTTTCTCCCCAAGCGCATTTAAAGTAGAACTTCCGGCCCTGGGAAACGTGCCCTTTGGGACTCCTGAGACTTTGTGCGAAAAGTCACGAGCGCATCGTGGGTCTCCCAGGCCGAGGCGTCCACGCTGCCAGCCGAGGCAGGCCGCCACTCTCTCCCTCCCTCAAACCGGGCGCGCCCTGGAGCGCCATCGAGCACCTGCTCCCGAGTAGACCGCGCACAATAAGCCTTTTCCACGGCAGCAGTAAAGGCTGCTTGCCTGGAATGGCAGGACCGCGCACCAGGGACTTCTGGCCGGCCTAGTTCCAGGTTTGTCTGTCTGACTGGTTCATCCTTCTGCTCTCTCTGAAAGGTGGCTGGCTAGTTTTTTTACCCCTCAAGTTTTCAGCTTCTTTGATCCGACACAGACTGTTCTCCCTCAAACCTTTAAAATGCCCCACCCCACCGAAACCAGAGGGACCTCCAAAGGGTCCATACCTGACCTGGAGATGCTGTATTCCTTAAACTTGGGTCTCCAGCTGTTTTTGGGCTACAGTTCCCTTCATTATCCCTAGCTAGCAGGACCAGTGGTCAGGGATGATGGGAGCTGTAGTCCAACAACAGCTGGAGACCCCAAGTTTGCGGGTTTCTCTCTGAGACCTGCAGGTATATAAATAAAACCAATAAACAAAAAATAAGCGGTATATAAATGTGGTTAAATAATAATACTTTAAATACCCTCTACTGCCCAATATATCTCAGAGTGCCTCAACCAGGAGTATTAAATTAAAAAATCCTACTGTTCCATTTATTCCTCCCTGGCCTTTT
The DNA here is from genome assembly GCF_965112155.1 of Podarcis liolepis. NCBI lineage: Eukaryota > Metazoa > Chordata > Lepidosauria > Squamata > Lacertidae > Podarcis > Podarcis liolepis. Next base: position 42,713,067 of record NC_139563.1, on the reverse strand, counting down.
TCATATTTAATTTTTGAGGCCCCAGAGCAGAGGTTTTTTAAAAATCCATTTTTTTAATGCTCTGAGGATGAAACTCACATTCCTGTACATTTGGGAGGATGAAACTCACATTTGCATCCCATTAAACTCTTGTGGGCCCAAGTGACTCAGCTATGCATATGACTGCATATGACTCAGCTACAGGCACTTTTAGCAAGCGGTAAAACCCACCGCACTCAAATAAACTGAGGCTGCAATCCTAGACCCCCAGCCTCTGCCAATCTGGTGGCCTCCAGATGTCACTGGATTGTTAGTCTCATCAGTGCCAGCCAGCAAAGGGTGGAGAGTTATAATCCAACAACATCTGGGGGTCCTGGGCTTGCAAAGCCTGCTAAACACATTATCTAGGACTTAATGGGGATTTCTTCTAAGTAGATACCAATACTGGATTGGGCTGTTTCTTTTCAGTAAGTATAAGGCAGCTTCCTGTGTTTTACTGAAAAGTCAAACCTTTGGTCCAGTGTTGTCTACACTGACTGGCAGCAGCTCTTCAGGGTTCCATGCAGGGAATCTCCCGCAGTCCTAAATAGAGAGGCCAGAGTTTGAAACAGGGACATCTTTCATGCAAAGCAGATGCTCTACCACTCTTAATAATAATAATAATAATAAATTGTTATTTACATCCCACCCTCCCCAGCTGAAGCCGGGCTCAGGGCGGCTAACAACAATAAAATAATGCAACATTCTAAAATCATTTCATTATAAAATTAATTCAAATCAAATTAATGGCAACCATTGGGCTAGAGTTCTGTGAGGATTGCCAAAGGAGGGAGTCAGGCTGTGCCCTGGCCAAAGTCCTGGTGGAACAGCTCTGTCTTGCAGGCCCTGCGGAAAGATGTCAAGTCCCGCAGGGCCCTAGTCTCTTGTGACAGAGCCTTCCACCAGATCGGACCCACAGCTGAAAAAGCCCTGGCTCTGGTTGAGCCCAGCCTGTGGCCCAGGACCTCCAAGATGTTTTTGTTTGAAGACCGTAAGTTCCTCTGTGGGACATACCAGGAGAGGCTGTCCCGTAGGGTTAGGCTTGGGCTGCAATCCTATGCACACTTAGCTGTGTAGACATATACAGTATAAGATTAGGCCTGAAGGAGTGCCAGCCAGAGGTTAAAAATGAAGTACTGTACAATTCCTTGGAGTACTTCCAGACAGGGGCTTAATATCCCAATTGGGTCATTAACGACAGTAAATCCAGGTTAAATGGGTGGCGGGGGAGGGGTATGAACTGATACCTTCATACCCATAACTGCAAAAAGAGTCAGAGCAACTTTCAGTAATGAGGAGCATGGATCCTGCAATAAACCCCTATCTGGAAATGAAAAATGGGGGGAGGGCAATCATCTATATGTTTCCTTAAATGTAAGACATGCCGAGTTCTATAGAATTCATTCCCAGGTAAGGAGATACAAAGCATTGCGGTTAGTTTTCCCTGAGAGCAAGAAGTTTCTATATTTGCATGGAAACAAATATGCAAATATTTAAGTGAAGAATGGGAATCTCCACAAAGGTGGGGGGGTGTCTGAACATCAGGAGGGGGAGGTGTGCTGTAAATCAATCATCTGGACAGCCACTCAGAGGTAAATCCCTTCATGTTCATTGTGGCTTCCTCCCAGTAAGTGGGCACAGCCTGTTTATTTTACAGTACTTGGAGGAAGGGATGCGGGTGGCGCTGTGGGCTAAACCACTGAGCCTCTTGGGCTTGCTGATCAGAAGGTTGGCGGTTCGAACAGGGCCATCTTGAGAATATCCGGCGCCGTGGTGCAAAGATCCCTCCGGCGCCCCCACCCCCGTTTCCCAGAGTTGCCCAGCTTTTTATGGCAAGCTTTGTGGGGCTGGAGGAGGCAGTCAGTGGCTCCTCTGGTGGGGAAGAGGCAGAGGCTCTGGACACAGCGCTGCTTCAGAGAGGTGGGCGAGGGCGGCGAGTTGATGCTGGGAGGCGCCGCGCCAACCTCCACCTCTTCCCTGGCACCCTCCAGAACTTGGCACTCTGGCACCCTGCACCACTCGCCTCTATGGGTAAGACGCCCCTGGGTTTGAATCCCCACAATGGGTTGAGCTCCCGTTGCTCTGTCCCAGCTCCTGCCAACCTAGTAGTTCGAAAGCATGCCAGTGCAAGTAGATAAATAGGTACCGCTGCGGCGGGAAGGTAAACAGTGTTTCTGTGCACTCTGGTTTGCATCACGGCGTACTGTTGCGCCAGAAGCGGTTTAGTTATGCTGGCCACATGACCCGGAAAGCTGTCTGTGGACAAACACAGGCTCCCAAGGCCTGAAAGCGAGATGAGCACCACAACCCCATAGTCGCCTTTTACTGGACTTAACTGTCCAGGGCTTTTTTACCTTTACTCGGAGGAGGAACAGACTGGTTTTGGCATAAGCTCTCTGGCCACAAATGCCACAATAAATAGCACCATCCAGTGCACATCACCTTGGAAGTGAGTACAGTTGTGTTCAATGGGACTTGCTCCCAGAATTATTTCCTTTCGCAGAATTACAGCTTCAGTGCAATCCTATGCATGTGTACTCAGCCAGATGTAAGTCCGAATCTAGCCCAATGGAAGAGAATCACTCACTAGTAACTCCTAGTTAGTTTTTAAGGTGTACTTGTTGCCCTTCCATCAGCCCCAGCCAACATCGCCAATGCTCAAAGATGACTGGGCATTGCATTCACACAGGTGTGGCGGCCTAGGGTTGTGGAGGGGGTGTGTGTCAAAGATACACTACTATTTCTGCAGCAGGGTCTCTGTCTCCAGCATCCTAGAGGCCTCCAAGTGGGACGAAGGAGGAGCTTTTTAGCCAAGGTCTTCATATCCTTCCTGCCGATTGGAGTCAATCGGAGTGAAAGGAGATGAGTCAGCCACTGGCTTCTGGGGAAACTCTGGAGAAAGTGTGCAGGAAAGAATCCTGAGGAGTGTGTGCCCTCCCTCCGCATGCTCCAGTGCATGCAAATGATGTCATGTGGGCACTGAGAAAAACTTGCATGCATGAGAAATTCTGGCCCAAGGATAAGCACCAATTTGGAAACACCCTGATTCTAATGACCGCAAGGAGCTTAGAGTGAGTCTGGGAAGAGCTCTGTGTCCAAAGACCTTTTCCTAGTACAGTGGTACCTCGGGTTAAGTACTTAATTCATTCTGGAGGTCTGTTCTTAACCTGAAACTGTTCTTAACCTGAAGCACCACTCTAGCTAATGGGGCCTCCCGCTGCCGCCGGGCCGCCGGAGCATGATTTCTGTTCTGATCCTGAAGCAAAGTTCTTAACCTGAGGTAATATTTCTGGGTTAGCGGAGTCTGTACCTGAAGCGTATGTAACCCAAGGTACCACTGTAGTAGGAAGCAATGGTAGAACACAGTCATTTGTTTATTTCATACATTTTATGCATTGCTTGATTGAAAAACAAACTATCAAAAAGCGCCTCAAATGGGTCAAGGGTCAAATGGCATTGCCAGGATTGGAGCAGATCTTATTTCCTCTGCCTTTTTGTGTGTGGAAGAAAGCAGAAATGCTGCTCTAGTTTTTCTTTTTAGATACAGTATGAAAGCTCTGCTAACTGGGCAGCGGACCGTCCCAGAACCTCAAAGAAAACAAAGGTGACGCCATCTAGTGCCCAAGAGCACACATAGCAAGCACAGCTTTCTGCTACAATAGCTTCTGTTTACCCTGATGCTTTACCTCCACTGCTGGAGGGTGTGGGCTTCTGAATGGCAGTCGCTGGGAACAGCAGGAGAGGAGAGTGTGTCTAATCTCAGGTCCTGCTTGTGGATTTCCCATAAGCAACTGGTTGGCCACTGTGAGAACAGGATGCTGGAGAGTGAATGAGCCGCTGACCTGCCCCACCATGTTTTCCTTATGCAACCCCATCAGCTAAGCTTACGCGAGTGGCCCTGTGGTCTAAACCACAGCGCCTAGGGCTTGCCGATCAGAAGGTCGGCAGTTCGAATCCCCATGACGGGGTGAGCTTCCGTTGTTCGGTCCCAGCTCCTGCCAACCTAGCAGCTCAAAAGCACTTCAAAGTGCAAGTAGATAAATAGGTACCGCTCTGGCGGGAAGGTAAACAGTGTTTCCGTGTGCTGCTCTGGTTTCACCAGAAGCGGCTTAGTCATGCTGGCCACATGACCCAGAAAAACTGTCTGCGGACAAACGTCAGCTCCCTCGGCCAGTAAAGCGAGATGAGCGCCACAATCCCAGAGTAGTTCACGACTGGACTTAACTGTCAGGGGTCCTTTACCTTTACTCCTAACAATATTGTTTCCCCACCCCCAGGTAGGTAAGAAGGCTGTGAAGGCAGATGGTTTCATAAGTTTGAGCAACTTCACCGTTCCTTATCCATCAAATTAAAAGCACAGAAGTTTATGACACATTGGTGGGGGAAATACGCCAGTGTGGTGGTGTGGTTAGAGTGTCGGACTAGGACCAAGAGACCTGGATTTAACTCCACTTGGCCATGAAGTTACCTGGGTGACCTTAGACTATTGCCTGCCTCTTAGCCCAACTTACTTCGCAGGGTTCTTATGGGGATTAAATGAAGAGGGAGGGAGAACCACGTATGCTACTGTTGAGCTCCTTGGAAGAAAAGGTGGGATATAAATGAAATAAATAAATAGCTACACGATAGGTTAGAAGCAATAATAAACTTGTAGCTTAATGTACACACAACTAAAAGGTAAAAGTGGGTGTATCAAACAAGCAGGACCTTTGCTCAGTGGATACCATTAACACATTGCTATTTGCTGCGTATTTTCTTCTATCGCTTGCAGTCACAAGAAAATACAGTATAATTGTAAAAAAAAAAAAAAAAAGGTAAAGGACCTCTGGGTGGTTAAGTCCAGTCAAAGGAGACTATGGGGTTGTGGCGGTCATCTCGCTTTCAGGCCGAGGGAGCCAGCCTTTGTCCACAGACAGCTTTCCGGGTCATGTGGCCAGCATGACTAAACTGCTTCTGGCACAACGGGACACCGTGACGGAAACCAGAGTGCACAAAAATGCTATTCACCTTCCCGCCACAGTGGTACCTATTTATCCACTTGCACTGGTATGCTTTCAAACTGCCGGCCTGCCAGGAGTTGGGACATAGCAAGAGAAGTTCACTCCATCGCGGGGATTTGGGTTTAGACCACAGCGCCACCCACTCCCTAGCACAGTATAATGACTATGAGGCTAACACCCATACAGCTTTCACTCTGTATGCCCAAGGTTTAACTTTGCACCTCATTCAGATGAAGCAATTCTCAAAATACCTAGATGTGAGTAAGCATGCCTCTCTCGTGCCAATTTTGGGCATGTGTGAAAGGCTATGGTGCAATTCTAAATCCAGTTTTATATGGATGGAAGGTCATTTTCTGCAAAATTATTTAGTTTTTATCCTGCACTTGTTCCCAATAAGTTCAAAGTGGTAAACACAGTTCTCTTTCCTCTCCCTGTTATATATCTTCAACAACTCTGCAAGGCAGGTCATGGTGAAAGAGAAAGACCAGCCCCCAGTGACAATCCACTCACCAGTAAGAATTTCTGAACTAAGCATGTCCTCTCTTCCACTAGCTGGCGGGGTATGGTGACTTCCTTCCTGTGGGAGAAACATTACAGAGAGAATACAAGTCAGCTGAAACTATAGTTTATGCCAAAGACTGACAGCATTTAATTGAGGAGGGGGTTTGAAGGCAACAAAGGCAATATAGGCCAAACTTTCACTGAGGTGTTCAACCAAGAGTGGTGAACCCGTGACCTTCCAGATATCGCTGGACGACAATTCCCATCTTCCCTGACCATTGGCTAAGTTGACTTGGGCTGATGGGAGCTAGAGTCAAAACAAATTATAGATGGCCACAGGTTCCCATCCTTGTGGTAAACCTTTGGGTGGGGAGCAATACTCCTCCTAGATTTCAGGTGGACAAATTAGATTACCAGATTCCAGGCTGATACGTTAATTCTCTATGCATTGGGATGTATTTATTTCGGTGTGAAAGATCACTTAATCGTGTGAGCACACACCTGCAGTTTGAAGCGTTGCAGCCCAGATACTGGTTTTCCTCCTCTGGGAGAACCAGGCCATGGATCAGAGAGAAGGTTCAGTGGATAGCACAATGGCAGAGAGTGGGAAGGACAGTATCTCAGATATGTGTGGCCTACAGGATTTGTCCATATGTGGTTAAGAACTCTCTGATTATCAGAGGATTTATATCTTTTCTGATTCCAGAAGCAAATCCACAAAGTGGTTTGCATCAGCAGAAGTTAATTAATTACCAATAATCAATTTTAAAAATACAAGCAAAGACTATAATAAAAAACAGTCACACGAATTAGTAGTGGATCAAAACACAAAAGCCCAGAGAGGGATCACTTCTTAAACCCGTGGGGAACCTCTGGCTCTCCAGGTGTTTGTTTAACTATAATTTCCATAATTCCTGACAATTGACCTTGCCAGATGGGAGCTGTCAGGCCAGAAGTTCTCCATTCTTGGCCTAAGGGAATAGGCACGTTCCTATAGGGCAGTCTTCACTAACCTCATGCACTCCAGATGTTTTGGACTACAAGCAGTGTGCTACTGGCTGGTGCTGGTGGGAGTTGTAGTCCAAAACATCTGGAAGGTACCAGGTTCATAAAGAACAACATGGAGGAGACAGTCCTTCAATTATTGTGGGTCCAAGTCATTCAGGTCTTTAAAGATGGTGACCAACATTTTGGATTTCACCCAGAATAGGACAATACCCATTGGGTTCCAGAGATACTGTAGAATACTAAGCATCTGTAATGATGGGGGGAAGGAGCTGGACAGGGACAATCAACTTGATGTTTTAGGATTTCATGTAACTGGAAGAAGCAGCAGTGATAAAATCCACATTCTGTGTAGTTATTGGTTACTGAGGTAAATCTATGTTTGTGGGCAGAAGTTCATTTTTCACAAGGCAGCCTTGCACATTGCCACGTTTTCAATTCCTTTTTTCCTTTCTTCTTTTGCGCCTGATTCTTCAGAGATTTATGATTATGTTGATGATGACCACGCACAGCCTTTTCTTCCCCTCCTTGCCTGGCAGAATATCCCCGTATGCTAATAATATGATGATGTCGGCTAATATAAATATTAATCTCATCCCTTTTGGGAAGGATTTTAGTGCTTGCTGGATTTCATGAAATATAATCCAGGGGAGAAGAACATTATACTGCCAGTGTGGAATGCAAACTACGATTTGAATAAAATGATAGGGATGGTATCAAATAGTTCCTTGAGGGAGTATTATGCTCTGAGCTGTCACAACGGATTGCCTGAATAAACTAGACTGGAGATGTGATCCTAATCATATTGATGAAACATTCATCTGAAAGAATGAGTACAACCAGAAGGGACTCACTAGGAATACAATTAAATCCTAATCTGGGCAGGAGAAATCCTCTGAAGAGACGATGGCAGGAAAACAATGACAATAAGAAGGGGGAAACTAGGTGAGGCGATGTTCAGCTTTCTGCTATCGTCCCTCGGACCTCCATAAAGAAGGCAGCGGCCCACCAAACCCAGTCCACTATAATGTTGAAAAGTCCACTCCATGTTTTCTACTAGGCCTAGCAGACCAGAATCTGGAGCCATTTTAGGTTTTCCTCAGGGCTCACTTCCTTCTCACTCTAGCCCTGGTCAGCCAGACTCAGGTAGGCCTCAGAGAACAGATCTGTTTGCACTAAAGCTGCTTAAACGAAGCTGGACTTTTGCTTTGAAGAGCATTTCCCAGGGTCCACAAAGAAGCTTACCCAGGAATCAGTGCTATTTTTCTAGAAAAAGAGGTGCCGGAACTCGTCACGAACACCTCCCTCGTTCTCTTGAATGACAACGGCGCCGACCTGAAAGGTGCCGGAACTGAATTCCGGAAAGTTCCGGCTGAAAAACGGCTAAGGGAGCTGGGCATGTTTAGCCTGGAGAAGAGGAGGTTAAGGAATGATATGATAGCCATGTTCAAATATATAAAAGGATGTCACATAGAGGAGGGAGAAAGGTTGTTTTCTGCTGCTCCAGAGAAGCGGACACGGAGCAATGGATCCAAACTACAAGAAAGAAGATTCCACCTAAACATTAGGAAGAACTTCCTGACAGTAAGAGCTGTTCGTCAGTGGAATTTGCTGCCAAGGAGTGTGGTGGAGTCTCCTTTTTTGGAGGTCTTTAAGCAGAGGCTTGACAACCATATGTCAGGAGTGCTCTGATGGTGTTTCCTGCTTGGCAGGGGGTTGGACTCGATGGCCCTTGTGGTCTCTTCCAACTCTATGATTCTATGAAAAAGCCCTGATCCTTGGTAATCCAGGCATGCACCTGAAGTTCAGGTTCTTCAGGTAGCAGGTGCTGCTGGTTTAATCCTCCACCTCGTTTCTGGTTGCCGTTTCCTTCTGATCCCTCTTGGCACCTGGCCTGCTTGTCTTCCTAGAACTGTGCCTGTTTACCTGGCTGATCAACCTGGTTAACCTGCCTATTTTTGCTTTCATACGGCGGGGGGGGGGGAACCCTGCCTGGAATCTTGTATTGTAATCTATGTGGGGCTTCCCTTGATGCTGGTCTCAAGGCTGCAGCTGGGGCAGAACCCCACAGCCCAGATGAGGGCTGGTGCTCCTTATCGTGCACATATCCTGCCAGCGCTGAGGGGGTTGCACTGGCTGCCAATCAGACACCAAGCCATTTTTATTTTTTATTTTGGATTCTGCTACTAACATACAAAGCCCTAAATAAATCTGCACGAGGTTACTACACCTTCTGCTCTGTTGCCTGCTAAGGGCGCTACAATTGGCAAATAGTACCTTTTGAGATCCTCTCTAAAGAACAGCAAGAGAGATGTTTTCTATCTGAGCTCAGTTGGTTAGAGCAGGGGTCAGCAATTTTTTTTAGTCATGGGCCAGTCCACTGTCCCTCAGACCTTGCGGCGGGCTGGAGAAGTGGCACCGAGGGGGGGGGGTAGCTGGAAGAAGAGGTGAGGGGGACAAGTAGTCCTACCCCCCAGCCCCAGCCGCTGCGCTTACCTTCCCAGGGGCTGCCGCCACCGCCGCCACTGCTGCTTCTTCTCATGGGTAGGCAGAGCGAGCTCGTCCACTCCGCTCTCTGGCCCAGAGGAGCACCAGGGTAGCAGTGGTGGCAGAGGGAAGATTAGCGGCACGAAAGGGCTGGCTCCGGAGAGGGGCTGCTTAAAATGGAGCTCAGCCAGCTCAGCCCAGCCCTCATCCTCCTCTAGGCAGGGCGAGGAGAAGCCAGGAGGAGGGAGGGAGGAGGTGTGTGTGACAGAGAGGCGGGGGGACGGGCGGAATGGTGCAGGGAAAGAAATGGCACAGCCCAAACGAACAGAATCCCCACGCCGATCCATGGACAGTCCACTGGCAGGTTCCTGAAGGCAATTGGGCCTGATCCGGCCTGCAGGCCTTAATTTGCCGACCCCTGGATTAGAGGTAAGGACCCCTATATGGTTAAGTCAAAGGCGATTATGGGGTTGTGACGCTCATCTCGCTTTCAGGCCGAGGGAGCTGGCGTTTGTCCACAGACAACTTTCTGGGTCATGTGGCCAGCATGACTAAACCGCTTCTGGTGCAACAGGACACCACGACAGAAACCAGAGCACAAGGAAATACCATTTACCTTCCCACCACAGCGGTATGTACTTATCTACTTGCACTGGTGTGCTTTCGAACTGCTAGGTTGGCAGGAGCTGGGACAGAGCAACGGGAGCTCACTCTTGTCACGGGGATTTGAACTGCCCGCCTTCTGATCGGCAAGCCCAAGAGGCTCAGTGGTTTAGACCACAGCGCCACCCTTGTGTGTATTAGCATGGTGCTGATAATACCAAGGTTGCCGGTTCAATCCCCCTATGGGACAGCTGCATATTCCTGCGTTGCGGGGGGTTGGGCTAGATGATCCTCAGGGTCGCTTCCAACTCTGCGGTTCTGTGATTTTAGGGATTATCTCCAATCTACAATCTCAACTCTGTGGTGCTACATCGAGATCTGAGAAGCTTTCACCACACCACAATGTGGCCCTGTAGTTGAAAAATGTTCAACACTCCAGCCACATATAATGAAATGAGGAAGAAAAGGTTTCTTTCTGATAAATCCCCACTTCCCTGAAGCCAGTCCTCTTTTGTCCAATGTCCTTAGCATGCTGTTTACCTTGACTGCAGCCCAAGAGGTAATGTCCATTTCTTCTAGTAGAAAAAAATAGGTTTTATAGGTTACATTTAAGAGTGGCAGCCCTAAAAGATACAGATCTTTTGCCTGGGGTTAACAACTCCGGAGATTTCTGAAGGTACATTAACACCTTAGATTTAGGTACCACACAGCAACAAGCATGCATCTTTGGAAGATGGAAGCAAATCAGACACTGCCTTTGTCTGTCGCAGGGGATTACACCGTTTTAGTGTTTATGCCCTTTGGCTTTACAAATGTACCTGTCAGTGCTCCAGAGGTTAGCGAGGAGGGTCTGGGTTAAAATGGACTTACTGGAGTTGTTTTGCTTTGTGCAGATCACGTGGAAACTTCAGGAGATTGGGAAGGGCGTGTTGTGATTCAGAAGGATTATGGAGCCTTTGGTTGTTTAATGTTGTTGGGCTTTTTTGGTGCTTTTATGCAATGCTTTTCTTCTGCATACCCTTTGGATACCCAGAAAAAAGCACTACTTTTATGGATTTGTACTGGTCTGGCTTGCTGCTACCTAAGCTACCTAAACTGGAGAAATTCATAATCTATAGACCAATCTACAGGGTGGCATCCATCAGTTGAATTGTTTTATGGCTTATCTAATAATGCATGTTTAGAAACTGGAAGGATTCCAGTTTTGGTCATATAAGTGTAACCTGCAACAAAATGGTGCAGTCTGGAGTGCTCTTATTCAGGATGCCAGCCAGCCATGTCCTTTTCCAGGATATTGCATTCCATCCCCCCATAATTTTCAATTCTGCCCTGCAACAGTCAGTCAGTATCGGGCTGTTTAGGGGATCCATTTCCCTCCTCAAAAATTCATTATTCATCTGAAAACCTTGGTGTCCCCCTTTGTCTGCTGATATCTTCCTTTTTTGCGTGGGTCGTGCTGCTTTGGCTACTTAAGGACTGACAGTTGGAAAATGAGTGGACTCTTGGTAAACAATATAGGATTGTGTAACTTAAGAGTACCCCAGAGTACCTAAGGAGCTTACTGGGGACTCATTGTATGAAACTGAAGCCTGGGGGTCAAGAACACTAGGGATAACATTGACTCTTTTGAGTTACAGTGGTACCTCAGGTTACATACGCTTCAGGTTACAGACTCCGCAAACCCAGAAATAGTGCTTCAGGTTAAGAACTTTGCTTCAGGAAATCGTGCTCTGGCGGCGCAGCGGCAGCAGGAGGCCCCATTAGCTAAAGTGGTGTTTCAGGTTAAGAACAGTTTCAGGTTAAGTATGGAGCTCCGGAACGAATTAAGTACTTAACCTGAGGTACCACTGTACTTGCATTATTAGTTAGTCGTAGTAGTGTTCATATTGTTATTAGTAGTAGTTTTGGTAGTATTAATAGTAAAGATCAAGGTAAAAGACCCCTGGACGGTTAAGTCCAATCAAAGGCGACTATGGGGTTGCGGCACTCATCTGACTTTACTGGCTGAGGGAGCTGGCGTTTGTCCACAGACAGCATTCCGGATCATGTCGCCAGCATGTCTAAACCACTTCTGGTGCAACAGAACACTGTGATAGAAACCAGAGGGCATGGAAACGCCATTTACCTTCCCGCCGGAGTGGTACCTATTTATCTGCTGACACTGGTCCGCTTTCGAACTGCTAGGTTTTCAGGAGCAGGGACAGAGCAACAGGAGCTCACCCCATCGCGGGGATTCAAACCACTGACTTTCTGATCTGCAAGCCCAAGCGGCTCAGTGGGTTAGACCACAACACCACCTGTGTCCCATAGTATTAGTAGTATTCATATTATTGGTAGCATTTCTTACCTGTTCTTCACCAGAAGGTCACAAGGTCACACATATAAAACAACAAACAGTTTAAAAAATCAGTCTATAAATGCATTATAGGGAGGTCACCCAAATCAGTTATTCAATTTCCCAAGAGATGGACATAAGCTGTAAAGGAATGATGCTTAGATGTACCTCTGTGGGGAGGGAGTTCTACCAGTGGCGGACTTGTGCTTTAAATTTTCAGCGCCGCCCAGTGTGATGCCAAAATTTGGTGCCCTGCACCTCTCGCCTTCCACTATTTATCATTATTGCAGCGCTGAGTGCTGGTGAACTAGCCGTGCTCCCCATATCCTCTGGCTCTACATTCTTTGAGCCACCGTTGAGAAGATCTTCTCATGAGCCCCAGCCCCACTGAACTTCTTAGAGCGATGGAAGAAGTTCCAGGCGGTTTCCTCTGCTCGGCCTCCCGCTTAGAGAAGCTTAAAGGGTTGGTGTTGTTGCTTGGGTAGCCGCAGGAAAGGACCCTCAGCACCCTTTTGCAGCCCACCACTCTAAAAAAATCACCCACCTCCTGTTTTATAGCTGTGTGACACAACTTACATGCTAAGCCCAGGCTCCTGCCTTGGTCACACAACTGGAAGGATCTTCTCCTAAGAGTTTGGATAAATGCTTTCATCATGTGGCTCAGATATCTTAGCACTGCCTGATCACTTTTGGGGGGTGGGTGGGTGGCGTTGCTTGTATAACGAAAAGCTGAAGAATCACACATTTCATTAGATGTGGTTACATACATACCTTATCCAATCCATTAGAAATGATGTTAGTATAAGCAAATTCAAAAGACATGTACAAAAACGGAAAGTTGGTAAAAAGAGATGTATAGAAAGAAAGCTAATAATACAGTAGCACCTCGGGTTAAGAACTTAATTTGTTCCGGAGGTCCGTTCTTAACCTGAAACTGTTCTTAACCTGAGGTACCACTTTAGCTAATGGGGCCTCCCGCTGCCGCCACACGATTTCTGTTCTCATCCTGAAGCATAGTTCTTAACCCAAGGTGCTATTTCTGGGTTAACGGAGTCTGTAACCTGAAGCGTATGTAACCTGAAGCGCCTGTAACCCGAGGTACCACTGTAATACAAATAGTGTAAAAAAAAAAGAAAGAGAGAGAGAGAGAGAGAGAGAGAGGACAGCATAGAAGAGGGGGAAAGAATGAGAAATGAAGGAGGAAAGAGGAGGGAGAAAAGAGAGAGGACAGGGGGAAATGTGTATATTTGTATGTATACAGTATACGTAAACTCTACATGATGCATTTTCAAAAGGTTTTTGTTATTACGTATTATTATTAGTTTTACCTCCCTCGCTAGTTGCAATGCTTTGCTGCCATCTAGTGGGAGGGAAAAGTCAGTGAAAATGATTGTTTGGAATCAATTGTCTGCGAAACTTAGAAATTACCTCACACAGATTACAGGGAGAGACATTTTCTGTTTCTGGATAGGTTCCTTCAGCAAACATACAATTGCTTCATCGTTCACACATCATCTCTGAAGTCTTAAAATAGCACAGCACCCCCCCACTACCTGACCTCTTTCCCTCAAACCCTCTCAAGATTCCATTCTTTTCAGTTCCTATTGTATTCTTTCCGTTTTTTAAAAAAGAATTTTCTCGAGACTAGATTTATTTTTACTGATTGTTTCTTCAAGATGACTTGTGCATGAGACAAAAGCCTTTGAGGATCCCAATTGCAATTTGGAGCTAAGATGGGGGATAAATTTGTTTCAGTTCACACTTGAAGGTGAACTTAACAAATCTCCATTTGCTAAAACGTCAGCCATTATTCGAAATTTGCACATATCCAAATTCTGCAGCCAAGTAACACGTAACCAAAATGCATATCCTAGGGTAAAACGTGAATATAAAGGCATATGTGTGTGTATGTGTGTGAAAATAACATACAAATGCATTATATTAAGGGAAATTGCTTTGCAAAAATGTTTGCATTGGGCAAAATTGCCTATAAAAATGTGTATCCTGGGAGAAATTCATACCAAAAACAATGATGAATTTTCATGAGGCCTTAAAAAAAATCCGGAGAATTGAACTGAAGACTGTAAAAGTGAAAAACTGAAACTGACATCTTCTCCCACCCCCACTTTGGAGCAGTTTTTAGAAGTGTAAGCCTCGCATTGTCCTTTAACTATGAACATGGGATCCTGGGAAAGTTCTTTTGAGCATTGCAGGTTGAGCTTAAATCAGAAGAAATTATTTTATGGGGACTCTCTAGTCAGTCCTTTGAGGAAGTAGCGTATTATCCTGTCCTTATCTGTTCTGTGTCCTTTACTATTTTTCCAGCATACACTGCCTTTAAAATAAACAATGTGCTTTGGAGTCTAATGTTGGAATCATTGTCTTTTTGCATCAGCAATAGGGTTTGTTGCCAAAAGGTAGCCCTTGTTGGAAGACAGAAGGAAAGAAAATGGTGTGTGTCCGGGGGGGGGGACGGGACATATTGCTAGGTCAGTAATACTGAATTGAAAATATTTGCTAGGTTGCAGTTGCAGCCTAATAAATTATCTTCCCCACATGGGGAGGAGGGTGAAATAGGCAGCGCCAATAAACCCCCTTCACAATTCTTCTCATGCTCAAAATCTTCTCATTCATTTCTTCAACTCCTGAACATCTTCCCAGTGATGGGAGGACATTAAAAGCCTCTGCATCCCCCCTCCAATCTCCAACCTTTTTTAACTCCACCAACACTTTTCAAACATTCCCTAGCAAACAGGAGCACTAAAACATCAGGATACCCTAAATGGTGCCCATATTTTATATACAGTGGTACCTCGGGTTACAGACACTTCAGGTTACAGATGCTTCAGGTTACAGACTCCGCTAACCCAGAAATAGTACCTCGGGTTAAGAACTTTGCTTCAGGATGAGAACAGAAATCATGTGCCGGCAGCAGGGGGCCCCATTAGCTAAAGTGGTACCTCAGGTTAAGAACAGTTTCAGGTTAAGAACTAATTAAGTTCTTAACCCGAGGTACCACTGTATTACAACAAATTCTACTATGCCTCAAGGACATGCGAAGCAGAGTAGGAAATAGGGGTGTGCACAGTGCTGTCTTTACCCGGGGGTTCAAGGGGTGCGGGGCACCCGGGTGCCAAATTCTGGGGGGCGCAAAATGTATACCCACTGTATACTGGTCCCTCTTGATCAGCGGCAGTGAAAAGCAATGGAGCAAAAGTCGCCGCCCCCCTGCTCCATCGCTCTGTTACTCCGTAGCATCAAATATTCCCGATGAGTCAGGAAACAAAAGCAGTTTTCCCCGGCTGCGTCGTTGTTACAGGTGAGTGATTTCCCCCCTAAAGAAAGGTCAACAAAGTTAATTTGGGGGTGCTGGGCAAATCTTTGCCCCCTGGCGGCGCATATGCGAAAGACAGCCCTGGGTGTGCATCAGATTCAGATGAATCCCAAATCAAGAGCCAAAGTGGGTCAATTCAGACATATTCAGGGTCTGTCAGAGGCAAAGTGGGATCTCATCAAAGTACCCTAAAAAAACAGGGACCTCCAGTGAGATTTGGGGTGATCTGGAGATTCTGAGATTTTCTTTAGTGCAGCATACCTGCAAAAATCAAAACATTTCTCCCCAAATTTGCCATGAATATTCACTGCCTTAGGACCATTTCACCTTAATAAGCACATATGCTTTAAATGCACATAACAAGACAGTGCCAGTGTCTGGACCTCATCTATGTGAACTGGCTAGTAATCAATGTCACTGTGTTTCTCATCCAGCTTCTGTGTAAATACCACCAACCATTTCTTTTAAAAGATCACATTTAACTACAGTGGTACCTCAGTTTAAGAACAGTCCGGTTTAAGAACGATTCAGTTTACAAACTCTGCAAAACCAGAAATAATGTCCCGGTTTGAGAACTTTGCCTCAGCCTAAGAACAGAATCCGAATAGTGGAAGGGCACTGGCGGTAGGAAGCCTCATTAGGGAAAGCATGCCTCGGTTTAAGAACAGTTTTGGTTTAGGAATGGACTTCCGGAACAGATTAAGTTTGTAAACTGAGGTACCACTGTACCATGTCTCCAAAGGCATGGGATCTTGAATACTGTTATGAGTTTGTTGGTGCTAGACACCCTAAATTCCTGGGTCCAGTTGGTGTTAGAATTTATCAAACAACAAAGGAATGCAGAGAGAAAAAACTCATAAAGCACAACTCTGTAAATGGAAAAAAAGAGTATTTTAAATATGTTGTACACAAAATATCACTATAACATGTACTAATATTCCAATTGGTATGAGCTTAAACCACACACACACACACACACACAGAGTCTATGCAGTCTCTGGTCAATCTTGAAGTTATATATACAATCCTACATATTACTATTCAATATCTCCACTTCTAAAAGTTCAACTATATTGTACTGAAGTCCAGAGGGTCGATTCTCTGTGTTAAATTTTCTAGTTGAAAACTGTGTATGAGGAGGACTCTGACAACAAGACATCCGGGTAAAATCTCTGTTTCGTCACCCTTCATCAGGTCAGTCCAAGTACATCAAAGTCTTCCTCATGCACAGTTTTCTAACTGGGTGTTAGAATTTAATCAAGCCTCCTGAACCCCTGGATCCAGCAAGGATTAAAATTTAAGCCAGGCCAGTCTCCTGATGAGGTAATCGTCTGGGAGATGAGCCATTAGGAAAAGAAAAAGAAGGTAATGACCCATTAAGAAAGCTATGGAGAGCGGTTCTGTGATGTGATCCAGCGGGGGGAGGTTGCACTGTGTTAAAGGCAGCAAGCTGGAGAGAGGGTCAGAGCACGATGGCTGCTTCAATCCTAAACTGCAGCTATGGGAGAAGCGACCCTCTTGGAGTGCTGATGCTGCAAGCCCCTCCATTTCAGGCTCAGGTTGTATATATGTGTAAATAAACCATATATCATAAAGACACCACAGTCCCCTCTGTGCCTCTTTCCCCAAAGGCCCTGGGTAAGTTCCTGGAACCCATGGAATCTTGCATCACTCGGAGATTGTAGTGGCATGCAATGATACATAATAGTTGTCATTTTGAGCTGCTGTTCAGTCTCATGTTTCTGTTCCACCAGTGTTGCGTGTACAGCCACTTAGCTCAGTGTTCCTGAGTATTAATCAGTACAGCGCAAGGAAACTTACAGTTTCACTGGAGATAAACAGGAGCAAAATGTACGATATATGTACTTTAGTTGGCTACAGCTGAGGTTGAAGATATGTAGTATAATTCCACGAATGTTTACTTAGAAGTAAGTCCTGCTATATTTAATGGGGCTGGGCAGGATTGAGCGCCTAAAGAGGTAAGCCCAAAGGATTCATGGACTATCTCCTGATCCGAATGCCTTTGCTGCCCTCTAAGCTGATCTGATAAGTGAGGTTTTAGGCAGAGAAGTGGAATGAATTCTTTCCATCTGCCTTTGCTGTGGAAGACACAGGGCAGATCCCTGTGCGTGAACTAACTTTCTCAGAAAGGGAAAGCTGAGGAGCCGAGGCAAGCGTTAGTGACAAGAGACAAAAGCTCCAGGCATTAATTGGCAAAGTGGACTGGAAGGTGGCCAATATAATACTAACTTTTAAAAAGGAATGGGAGGGGTTGTGGAAATTGCAGGCCAGCTAGCTTATAATGTCTGTCCTGGGGAAACTGGTGGAAAACATTGATACAATTACTCAGAATATAGTAAAACAAGTCTTCCTGAAACAGAGTCAGCATGGCTTCTGCAAAGTAGGTCTTGACGAATCCCTGAGTTGAGACTCTGCACACGATGCTGTCCTGATGTTTTATTGTGTTCTCCCCCCCCCCATTTTTCCATTTTTATTGGAATTTTATTTACAACATAATACAAATGCCCCCAATACACAAATCCACCCTCATTAAACATGAACATAACATACAGTGAGTATAACATACAACAATACAAACAACCAGATAAAAGACTTCCTTTATCCTGTATCTGGCCTCCTTATTTACTTCTTATAAACTGTTTTCTTTATGAATAATTATTCAGATTTTTCTAATATCCACAAAGTCTCTTGCAGACATTAATCGAAACAAGTCCAGGTATGTATTTTAGGGCCCTGTTTTGTGAAGTATTCTCTGCATTTTCCCCATGCTTTTTGAAACTCTTGTCTAGCGTGATCACTAATTGCCTCTGTTAACCTAGCCAGTTCAATACAGTATATCTTGCCATTCCTTTTTTGTTGCCACAGTTTCTTTTTCCCAGTTTATAGCAATTAGGATCCTTGCTGCTCCTGTGGCATAGAGGAGTTTTCTTGTGTTCTTATATCTGTCAGAAGCCGCCCAAAGTGGATGGGGCAACCCAATCAGATGGGCGGGGTGCAAATAATAAAATTGGTCCCTACCAGAGAGGAATGGCAATGTTGGATTATGCCAAAATGGCAAAACTGATCAGAAAGCTCAGGAACCAAGAATACAAAAACTTCAAGAATGGGAAAATTTTTATAACTTATTTAGGAGACTGTTGTAAGCAAATGAAAACATTGGCAGGATTTTAGCAACACTTGTAATGTAACAAACACCATGGACGATATGGACAGATTAAAAATACAGATTAGGAAATTATATGCAGTTGAAAATGTTGACAGTAGGACCCATCGAGGGGATGGTGGGAAGATTCAAGATTCAGAGGAATCTCTATCTATGGATATGTATTTTGGTATTGTTATAACTCTATACAGTCGTACCTTGGAAGTCAAACGGAATCCGTTCCGGAAGTCCGTTCGACTTCCAAAACGTTTGAAAACCAAATCACGGTTTCTGATTGGCTGCAGGAAGCTCCTGCAGCAAATCAGAAGCTGCGGAAGACCCGCCGGACGTTCCACACGGGTTCCAAAAGAACGTTCACAAACCAGAACAATCCCTTCTGGGTTTGCGGTGTTCAGGAGCCAAAACATCTGAGTCCCAGGGATCCAAGGTATGACTGTATTTGTAAAATCAAATAAAAGCAGTTTCCAGTAAATCAAATAAAATTGCTGTTATTATAATTTAGCCATTGGCTTGCTGGGCACATTTCCTTTTGCCTTCCCACAATGGCTGTACTAGCCGGGGGAATGTCACCCGGAACAAAATTCCCTGTTGGTTCCTGCTGCATCTCCCACACAGGGGCAGCGCTTACCTTTTAAATATTATTTCCTTCCACATTTATGCTGCTTTCCTGGCTCCTGCCTCCTCCCCACTTTATATGATGCTGAAGGGAGAAAGTGTGTCTCGCATATCTGAGATTCTGTGGAGAATTAGCTGCAGGCCTTGTGGAAAACGGTTGCAGGATTAAATGAGCCTTTGGTCTGATTTAGTGAGTGTCTTCTTACCTCATGCCTTTTGTATTTTGTTTCAGATTTTCTTGAAGGGAATTTTTTTATTTAAAAAAAATCAACAAAAGCCATTCATTTTGAATGCTCTCCTTTTTAATTTCTCCATTATTTCCAGCAGAGGGCATGTTGGCTTCATCAACTTTCCGATGGCTTCGTTTATTAAGCCTACATTGTAACACTTTCCCACGGAGTACAGTACAGTGTATCATACTGTTGAAAATGAAAAGTGCTTTAGAGAAAAAGGCTAGATTGTCTCATTCTACCAAGAAGGAGCAGCAGTCTTCCTGGATTGGGAAGTGGTATACACATGGCGTTAGCCGAAACTCACACCTCTCCTATATCTATCCTATAGTTTCTTAAGAAATCCTGCATTTTATTGTGTTTCTCCGCAAACCAGATTCAATCCACAGTCAGAAAAAGAATGGCATAGCTTCATTTAAACCAGTAAAATATACACAGCTTTGAATTGATTCAGTATTACTTATACCACTGCATATTACAGCCAGTCTGTTATCTCGGAATAGTTTGCAGAATTTTTTTTAAGTGAAGTCTGTTATCCTCAAGAACAAAGTTGAACAATTAGTCTTGAATTTTGGCCTAAAAAACCTAGATATAATATAAACTTTCAAATACATAAAACAATAAAAAACCTAATATCAGAAAAGTTAGGACAGTTGAGAAATTATGAGAGGCAGGAAATAAATATTTTAAATAAATGACAAATTAAAAAACACACACATTAGCACTAAATTATTAGAGCATTATTATTATTATTATTATTATTATTATTATTATTATTATTTACCCCAAAGCATTTTTAAAAGCATTATCTGTTCAGTTTCTGTTAATTGGTTCTCGTGGGAAACTTGCAGATTCTAGCTTCACCAATTAACTCAAGCTGGTGTCAATTTACTCTTGGCAGAAAGCCCAGGTCTGCTTGACCTAGAAACTACTCACTCTGATTGGTTAACGAGCAGCACTCAACTCTGTTATCTAGGATTGCTAGCACAGTTTGGTTTGAGGTGTGTTAGGAGTTAGAAGTGCTGTGTATGGTTTTGAGAGAGAGAAAGAGAGGATTTATTTTGCTTTGATTTGTATGCAGAAACTCTGCTGGTTTTATTTTTCCCTTTTAATAAATCCTGTAAATAGTTATTCTGAGTCTAGCTGACTAGTCATTACTGCCGCAACTAGCTTCCTTGCTGTGCAGGAAAACTCTACTACGTTTGGGCTAAAGCCAATAGGGCTATGCCTGACACTTCAAAGTTCCATGAGGTTATGGGCATTGTGCTGCCAGCCTGAGTTGCGGTGGTGTCAGCATCAACGGCGTTGGTTCCAGTAGTTCCAGAAGTTGTTGTTCCTGTTGGTGCAGCAGATGGACACTGGCTGGTTCCTGACCGTGGTGAGCTGGTGACGCAGCGGACACAAGGACAACAGCTGCAGCGTGTGAGTGCTGGGTGCTGTGGTTCCTGTTTTCTCTCTCGGTGGTCGTGAGTAGCTGGTTCCGGGTTCCAGGGACATCGCTCTCAAGATGGCCTCACAACCAGTTCAGATGGCTTTTGAGCGTCTGAATGACTCCAATTACTTGCTGTGGTCGGAACGCATGCAGGCAGTGCTGCAGAGGGATCGTCTCTGGCAAGTGGTGAGTAAGTTTCCTGCGAAGCCTGATGATGAAGACCTCGATAAAGACCAAAGAGCAAGGGCCACAATTGTCTTGGGGCTGGAAGATTCCCAGTTGCCGTATGTGAGGGGAATCAAGACAGCTAGAGGTGTGTGGCAAGCACTTAAAGAACTCCATGTGCGTGAGACAGCGGTTTCCAGGCTGTTCATTCGCAAGGCATTGTACAAGGCAATGTTACAGCCTGGGGTTACAATGCAGGAACACCTACACAGTTTACAGTTAAAGTTTTCTGCGCTACAGGAAAGAGACTGTGCACTAGACCAGCAGGAGAAGGTGGCTATTATTTTGAGTTCTCTCCCGGAAAGCTGGGATAATTTAGTTTTGTCTCTAGAAGGCATACAGGAGCGTGATTTATCAGTCAGTTACGTTACTGGGCGTTTGATTGAAGAATGGCAGAAGAGGCAAGAAAGGTCGTTGGCTGCAGAGGCTTCTACAGGCGGGCGGTTTGGAAGGAGTTCTCATGCCGTGCCAGAGGTGAAGCAAAAGCAGCGTACTGGTGAGGAGTCAGCGTTTGCTGTTAGGCGTTGTTTCCGATGTGGGTCTTCAGCGCATCTAAAACGACAATGTCCGGAGTTGGTCAAGTCTCAGTTGCCGGTGCAGGAGCAGAGACGAGATCAGCAGCAGCAGCGGAAAAAGAAATTCTTCAAACGAAAACAGTCGGCTCAGCTGGTGACCGGCGAGGTCAAGATTGCTGATGAGAAACAAGCGGTCTGGGTGGTCGATTCGGGAGCGTCTCGCCACATCGTAAATTCAGATGAATTGTTTGTTTCCAAGAACTCAGCACAGCGCAGCCAGGTGGCTCTAGCAGACGGAAGTACTTCCGAAGTGATTTCGGGGGGTGCAGTTTTTGTTCCTTGTCTTCGTGAATGCCTGCAAAATGTACTTTGTGTGCCGTCATTAAGGAGCAATCTGATGTCTGTAGATTGTTTGCTAAAAGCTGGGTTTAAAGTGTATTTTGAAGGAGACAGTTGCATGATTAAGAAGGCTGGTGAGATTTTAGGCACTGCTAAGTCAGAGGGAGGCTTGTTTTGGCTTAAAGCAGGATCTCAAGTTGCAGCAGTAGTCAGTAAATCTCAGCCTGCAGTGAATAACAAAGCTATACATGACAACTGTGTGCACTTATTGCATAGGAAAATGGGGCATGCTTGCTGGAAAAGTGTACTAAAAATGTCTGAATTGGCTGATGGGGGTAATTTAAAGAGTTGTAACAAGTACCTTGATTGTAATGTCTGTAAAAAGGTTAAAACCCACAGAGTCTCTTACCCCAGAAGTGACAGAGTTAGTGAGTCACCGCTACAGCTGGTTCACATGGACGTAATTGGTCCATTTGCTGTAAGCAGGGGTGGAGCGCGCTTTTCACTAACAATTGTGGATGACGCCACGCGTTATTCTTGGGTTTTTCCCATGAAGAATAAGGGTGACGTGTTCACTAAGTTTAAAGGCTGGGTGGCATCTGTGGAAAGATTTCTGTCCATTAAACTCAAAAGGATACAGACGGACAGAGGTGGCGAATTTATGTCAAATGCTTTTAAAGATTGGTTACAAAAGCGTGGCATTGGGCATAGAAAAACGAACGTTTTTTCCCCAGAGGAGAATGGCGTTGCAGAGCGAAAAAACAGATCTTTACAAGATATGATGTTTGCCATGCTTGAGGATGCTGATTTGCCCATGTCTTATTGGGGGGAGAGCATGCTCACTGCGTGTTATCTCCAAAATAGGCTCTTTCATCAAACAATAGGTACAACCCCGTACTTTAAATTGTTTCAGAAAAAACCTAAAATTGACCATTTGCATGTGTTTGGATCAAAAGCCTGGGTATTAATTCCGAAACAAATGAGGAAGAAGGGAGATCCTAAGACCAAACAGCTAGTGTTTGTGGGTTACCAGGAGCTGGGAAAAGGTTTCCGCTTTGCAGAAGGGACAAATGGCATTGTGATCTCCAGGAATGCCAGTTTTTGTGAACATAGTGGCTGGGAGAGACTACATGCCAATACTGAGGTTTGGTTTGAACCTTCCCAGGAGCTTCATGACTCTGAAGGTAGACACAGGGAGTCAGAGTCTGAGGGGGAGGAAAGTTCAGATAAGAGCTCTCAGGAAAGTGAAGTTAGCCAGAGACCAGTGGCTAAGCAACAAAAGAGAGGTCGCAGTTCTGAAGAGGAAAGTGGGTCAGAAGAAAAATTTTCTCCCAGAAGATCTAAAAGACAAAACAAAGGAGTGCCTCCGGTGCGTTTTTCTCCTGATACTGCAAATGTGTTTAGTGTGATTGCAGAACCCAAGAGTTTTCAGGAGGTGTTAAAGTTACCAAAAGAGGAGGCAGAGCTCTGGAAACAGGCAATGGAGGAAGAGATGTCCTCTCTGAATGAGCATAAGGTTTTTACACCAGTGGCAGCGCCTGAGGGGGCAAAGATTGTAGGCTGCAGGTGGGTGTACAAAAGACTTAGGCCCGGTTAGGACATATCTAGGGTTGGAAGTGTGCTGGGCCCAACATGGCAGCTGCCTAATTAGTCAGCAGAACAAAGTTAAACAACTACTGACTACATACAGGATGCAGGATTGCAAAGGGGCAGCGGTGCCTATGGATCCAGGTTTCATAAAAACACTTCATATAGATGAGAGTCCTGAATTTGAACATCCTGATGTATATCATTCTGTAATTGGAAGTTTATTGTATCTAGCACAGTGGTCCAGACCTGATATTAGCTACGCAGTAGGCATATTAAGTAGATTGGTCTCAAAACCCACACTAAATGCCTGGAAAGGGGTAAAACAAGTTCTGAGGTACCTCAAACAGACAATTGGCTATATGTTACAATTAAATTCTTCCGAGGACGAAATGTTGAGTTGCTACTGTGATAGTGACTGGGGAAATTTGCCAGATAGAAAATCTGTCACAGGACTAGTCATAATGGTCGGTGGAGCTTTAATCAGCTGGCGGTCACGTAAGCAAGACATTGTAAGTGTGTCATCAACGGAATCTGAGTACGCCGCATTGAGTGAATTGTGCAACAAGGTGATTTATTTCAAGCATTTGTTAGCAGATTTAAATGTAAATTGTGGAGAACCAGTACAAGTTTACATTGATAATCAAGCTTGTATAACCTTAAGTAAAACAGAGGGTTTCAAATCGCGTTCCAAACATATCTCTGTAAAATACCAAAATGTACGTTGCTGTGTACAAGACAATATAATCTCATGTACTTATGTATCAAGTGAAGAAAATGTAGCAGATGTGTTAACTAAACCATTGGCAAAGGTAAAGAACAAGCGAATGTGCAAGGGTTTAGGTTTGCTGGAAAAATAATCTCCTACATAGGTGTATTTGGTGTTAATTGTTCAGCAGAATCTGTGAGGGGGTGTTCAGTTTCTGTTAATTGGTTCTCGTGGGAAACTTGCAGATTCTAGCTTCACCAATTAACTCAAGCTGGTGTCAATTTACTCTTGGCAGAAAGCCCAGGTCTGCTTGACCTAGAAACTACTCACTCTGATTGGTTAACGAGCAGCACTCAACTCTGTTATCTAGGATTGCTAGCACAGTTTGGTTTGAGGTGTGTTAGGAGTTAGAAGTGCTGTGTATGGTTTTGAGAGAGAGAAAGAGAGGATTTATTTTGCTTTGATTTGTATGCAGAAACTCTGCTGGTTTTATTTTTCCCTTTTAATAAATCCTGTAAATAGTTATTCTGAGTCTAGCTGACTAGTCATTACTGCCGCAACTAGCTTCCTTGCTGTGCAGGAAAACTCTACTACGTTTGGGCTAAAGCCAATAGGGCTATGCCTGACACTTCAAAGTTCCATGATTATCACTATATGATATTTACTAGGGCAGAAGAATGCTTCTTGACCTTTGGGGTTTTCCATTACCCCAGTGCAATCTTCCTTTGTAAAGGTCACTCTAAAAAATGTAAAATCTCTCTCTTTCTCTCCCTGTTTGTACCCTTAAAAAAAGTGAAACATAAATATCCTAGTAAGCGTGGTGGCATTTGCACTATAGGGAATAGTGCAAAAGGTCACGAACCTTTATTCTGCATCGGTTACAATATGATCATTAGATTCTTGCCTGATGTTACTGGGTGACATTTGTACTCGTAGAGGAAGTTATTGTGAATATCAATAGCTTATAAAATCAAGCCCTCGGGCGCAACTGGGCTCTCATAGAATGGAATGAATGGTGTTTGAGCAGGAGCCTGTCCTACTTTTCCATGCTTGTTCATGAAAAGTGAATGCTGCTGCAGTTGGGGTAAGATGGAAATAAATAAATACTTTCCCCTTCAGGGGATAAAATCAGATGTCGTTAGGTGGTTTGGTCATTCACTTTTAAGAGATCTTTTAGCAACACTTTGCATAGCTGCTGTCAGACCTCAGGGCATGAATTCTGTACCAAAATCCAGAGCCAGGATCATGTTCTCCAGTATACCTGAAGGAGTGTCTCCATACCCATCATTCTGCCCGGACACTGAGGTCCAGCTCCGAGGGCCTTCTGGCGGTTCCCTCACTGTGAGAAGCCAAGTTACAGGGAACCAGGCAGAGGGCCTTCTCAGTAGTGGCACCCGCCCTGTGGAACGCCCTCCCACCAGATGTCAAAGAGAAGAACAACTACCAGACTTTTAGAAGACATCTGAAGGCAGCCCTGTTTAGGGAAGCTTTTAATGTTTAACAGACTGCTGTATTTTAATACTTTGTTGGAAGTTTTCCAGAGTGGCTGGGGTATAAAATAATAATAATAATAATAATAATAATAATAATAATAATAATAATAATCTGTGAAACTAAAGCCCGGAGTACAGCTGACAAGTGTCAGTTTTCTGTTGACCAGGCAAAGGTGGAAGGTCAGGTTTCTAGTACAGTGGTACCTTGGGTTACATACGCTTCAGGTTACAGACTCCACTAACCCAGAAATATTACCTCGGGTTTGCTTCAGGATGAGAACAGAAATCGTGCAGCTGCGGTGGCGCGGCAGCAGGAGGCCCCATTACCTAAAGTGGTGCTTCAGGTTAAGAGCAGTTTCAGGTTAAGAACGGACCTCCGGAACGAATTAAGTTCTTAACCCGAGGTAGCACTGTATTATGCTTGGCCAATCCAGAGGATAAAGGGCTTCAAACCTTTAAAATTGTAAAGTTGGAAGGGACGCCAAGGATCATTTAGTCCAGCCCCCTGCAATGCAGGAATCTCAGCTAAAGCATCCAGGACAGTTGCCCATCCAAACTCAGCTTAGAAAACCTCCAAGGAAGGAGAGCCCACCACCTTCCAAGGGAGACCGTTCCACTGTTGAGCAGCTCTTATTGTCATAAAGTTTTTCCTGATGTTTCCTTTCTTGTAACTTGAAGCCATTGGTTTGAGGCCTACCCTCCAGAGAGAAAGAGCAAACAAGCTTGCTCCATCTTTTATGTGGCAGCCCTTGAGATATTTGAAGATGGTTCTCATCTCTTCTCTCAGTCTCCAGGCTAAATATACCCAGCTCCTTCAACCATTCCTCATAAGTCTTGGTTTCCAAGCACAGTTTCCCCCCTCAGGTAATTCTGGGCACTGTAGTTTATTATGAGACGCTACAGCGAGGCCTTGTGGGAATTTTTAAATGGTGCCCAGCTCACAGAATTCAGAGCAGCCCAAGAACTCTGTTCAGAACACTGCAGATGTTAAATTGATATTCTCTAGTTCAAGCTGATGATGTGGAGAAAAGCTGGTCCTTTCTTTTGGAACCACATATTGCCTTGGTTCAGGGATGCGGGTGGCACTGTGGGTTATACCACAGAGCCTAGGACTTGCGGATCAGAGAAGGTTGGCGGTTTGAATCCCTGCGACGGGGTGAGCTCCCGTTGCTCAGTGCCTGCTCCTGTCAACCTAGCAGTTCGAAAGCACGCCAGTGCAAGTAGATAAATAGGTACCGCTCCGGCGGGAAGGTAAACAATGTTTCCGTGTGCTGCTCTGGTTCGCCAGAAGCGGCTTAGTCATGCTGGCCACATGACCCGGAAGCTGTATGCCGGCTCCCTTGGCCAATAAAGCAAGAGGAGCGCCGCAACCCTAGAGTCGGCCACGACTGGACCTAATGGTCAGGGGTCCCTTTACCTTTACCTTTATTTCCTTGGTTCAGCTTTGTTCATAAGCCAGCCACCCTCTATACACCTTAAATGATTACAGGAGAAAATCTGGAGTGTTACAGCAATAGATAAGCATTCCAGAAATACACCTTAGTCATCAAAACCTTTTATTGCATTCATGATATGATAGAAGGTCCACAATTCAGAAAATAATACAGCCACAGCATCTGGTGTACTGAGGGCAAGCCTATGTTTGATTAATCAACGGTGCAAAAAGTTACTTTGTGTGATTAGTGATAGTGCCTGTTTACCATTTGCTGTGGGCAAGATTGTGACTGACCTAGGGCTGGCGAAAGAGAAGGTGTGTTATGGAGGGAAAAGGGCATTCCTTTCCTTCTGTTTGATCAGTTTTGGTAATCCAGGGACAGTAGAACTCTTATATTGTTGTTAGCCGCCCTGAGCCCGGCTTTGGCTGGGGAGGGCGGGATATAAATAAAATTTATTATTATTATTATTATTATTATTAAGTGGATGTGTGGACTGGGCCCCTTCTAGAACCTGACCAAATTTTCATATATGACAAGGAACTCCTTTTAAATGTGCATTTTCCCAGATGTCTATTTGAAAGGTAATAGAACTATAATCTTGCACTTGTGGTTTCTGTTCCAAACAAGAGTATTTATTTTGAGGCATAGGAGCCAACTCCTAGGATCCGAGGAGTCTTCGCACCCCCCAATAAAATATTTGAGGGTGCCGGGGGGCCCCAAAGTTGATGGGCACTGCCATTCAAATGGTGTGCATCCACCCCTTCATATGATTGATTATGCGTGGCAGTTCTTGCCTCCCCCCCAAATTTTTTTATTCAGGTTGGCACTCTTGTCTTGAGGAGAGTTGATGCATTAAAAAGAAACACGAGGCAGTTTGAAACTAAGAACCGTTTGCGCAAATCAGTGTGGGGATTTTGAGTATTCACTAAGTGCAAAATTTGGTGACATCCTTCTTTGATTGTTTTCGTTATGTGATAAACTCCTGATTCAACTGTCATGAACCATGCCGTTCCAAACCCCAGGCCTGTGTACACACATCTATAGAGTATATTTCGTGCCTTCTGCAGATGCATTTTTGGGTTAGCATACACACACTGTCATCTTCATATTGTTGTTATATTGTTCCTTGGGTGTTCTGAAAGTTTAGATAGAACAGTTAAAGCCATCTTACAGTTTACAAGACATACTGACCATTTTTCTTGACCCTGAGACAAATTATATTCCTAAAATGCTCTTGGCGGACCAGTAATGTTACGTAGTGTGATATGGACTTTATCGTATACCTAAGACTTGTTGGTGGGAATTGTTGTAACACAACACAACCTTTCTACTCCTGCTGCAGCCATGAATTGGTTACATGCATTTATTTTTACGATCAAAAAAGAAAAGCACCCAATTCCATGAGAAGCAAAAGAAACCAGTTTTCATCTTGCACAGAGGCCTCCAGACATAGCATGATGAATTGTATCATATGACACTCAGCAGACATATTGGGGCTTTACTGACACACCAGAAGCTTTCAGAGTGGAAATGAGCAACTAGCGGGATTTATTTAAACAGCTGAAGAACACGATCAGAGCTGGTATGTGACAGATTTTAGTTACAGCCCCAAGAAGTCTTTTTATGTGCTTTCATCTTCTAGCAATTACACTGCTAATATCCAATGATAATTTTCAATGTGATGCACAGCAACTTCCAGTTTTAACACAAAGTAATCACATGAGGCAGGACGCGGGTGGCACTGTGGGTTAAACCACAGAGCCTAGGGCTTGCCAATCGGAAGGTCGGAAGTTCCCCCGCGATGGGGTGAGCTCCCGTTGCTCAGTCCCTGCTCCTGTCAACCTAGCAGTTCAAAAGCACACCAGTGCAAGTAGATAAATAGGTACCGCTCCGGCGGGAAGGTAAACGGCGTTTCCGTGTGCTGCTCTGATTCGCCAGAAGCGGCTTAGTCATGCTGGCCACATGACCTGGAAGCTGTACACCGGCTCCCTGGGCCAGTAAAGCGAGATGAGCGCCGCAACCCCAGAGTCGGCCACGACTGGACCTAATGGTCAGGGGTCCCTTTACCTTTAATCACACGAGGACTTCCAGCACCTTTGTAGCTGTTTCCCCACACTTCTCTCACTGGGGTATCATGCTATCTGTGGATTGTTTTTTGATGTATACACAGATAGACACAGAAACAAATGGCAGGAGCTTCACCATACAGATGCTGTCCCATTGACAAAGAATTTCCTCACCTGTATCACTGCTCCAAACTGCCCTAATGCCAAGCATCTTTCTCATGGTATTACTGCAGAGAACATCTAGTGATTTTCATTGCTTAGTAGGGATATGAACCCAGTCCAGTCAACAAGCTATGTATCTGAAGCATTGGTGTACATGCCATATATTCAAAGCACATTCTCCACCCCAAATAATCTTGGGAACTGTAGTTTAAGGGTGCTGGGAATTACAGCTCTGTGAAGGGTAAACTACAGTTCCCCACGCTTCAAAAATATGCTTTAAAAAAATAGTGTGTTGTGTACACAGCCATTGGGTACATGCCGAAACAGTCACATCTCTGCTGTGATCCATACTGAATCTCCTCTATAAAAATGTAATTGATTACCTGATTTATTTATTGATTGATTGATTAATAATGATCTGTGCCAACAAAATGACAGTGCAGCTATGTGAATTGGTTCTTACTTTCCCCCAAGTGCGCATGTGATTGTGGCCACTTTGAGCAATTACGATTCCAATGGAAACCATTGAAGTTAATCCATTCACAAGGCTAACAGCGTATCCACTGAAATTAATTGGGAAATTAAATCAGGTTTGGATCGGGCCTCTGGTAATAGACAATGCCACCTATTATATTGGGGAAGCGTCTTGAAAAGCTGCCAGTCCGGAGGTTCCCGGCAATATTTTGCACAATATTTTGTACATGATTTTGAAAAGGATACTAAACACAACAACTGTGGAATGGTTTTATGGCCAAGGCAGGTTTCCCCCTCCTGCCTTCGTCCCCATACCCCAGAGATGTGATGAAAATGCTGCTGATGAGACATGGCTCTCTGTGACCCAGGGAGACTCTTCATGGAGAATGTAGCTGCCATCAGGCATGATGCCCACAAAGCATTCTCCTGGAGTTGACCCAAGAATGAACAGTGAGCGTACAAGGTTTCAGGAGCAATGACGTCCCATTCCTTTATCAAAGCCGGGAAAGGAGTTCAAGCTAATGCATAGGAACCCTTACACAAAGCAGAAACAAAACCTAGGGAATTGTTTCAAGGCAGCAACTTAAAAGGGGGATAAATTCTGGCAGCCTCATTTCTCCTCCTCCCCCATGTGCCCTTCTCATATTAGGCCTGAGTGACCTTAAATGGCCTCTCACCAGTTGACTCAAAGCCCAGCGAAACTCATGAAAAGATCTGAATGGCTTTCAGTGGTGCTTAACCACACAAGAACGGTCAGAACATGCAGGTGTGTGTTCCTGTGCAGGAAGCAAAGGGCTACTGTCTAAACTGGGTAAATGCAGCCTTGTTCTCTCCCACTCCTGCGTTGCTGCTTCTAGACACTTTGCCATAACACCGTGGCTCCGCTGTATTATGGTCCATCTTTGCAGGGGGTCAAAGGCCAGTTACTATTTCTGCAGCAGAGTCCCCCTGCCTCCAGCATCTTAAAAGCGTGGAAGAGAAGCTTTTGAGCCACCACAGGCACAAAAGCGAAGCATTTTGGAATGCAGAAAACACAAGGTGCTTCAGTTTCAAGAGAACGGTTTGCAAGTTCTGTTACGTGCAATAATGGAACTTCATGGGAAACACCACCACTTCGGTGACTCCGGTAGAAGATATCGGAGCGCTCCAAATCATTTCTCAAGTATGTGGGCAGAAATTGATCTGTAGAAAACACAGCTTGAAAAAAGAGACAATGCACCTACTTTTGTAAACCAAAAAATCTTTAATAACAATTTTTTTAAAAAAAAGTATGTGGGGCTCTACGTGGGGCTACCTTTGAAGGTGACCTAGAAACTACAACTAATCCAGAATGTGGCAGCTAGATTGGTGACTGGGAGTGGCTGCCGAGACCACATAACACCAGTCCTAAAAGACCTACATTGGCTCCCAGTACGTTTCCGAACACAATTCAAAGTGTTGGTGCTGACCTTTAAAGCCCTAAATGGCCTCGGCCCAGGATACCTGAAGGAGCGTCTCCACCCTCATTGTTCATCTTAGACACTGAGGTCCAGCTCTGAGGGCCTTCTGGCAGTTCCCTAACTGCGAGAAGTGAGGTTACAGGGAACCAGGCAGAGGGTCTTTTTGATAGTGGCGCCCACACTGTGGAACGTCCTCCCATCAGATGTCAAGGAAATAAACAACTATCTGACTTTTAGAAGACATCTGAAGGCAGCCCTGTTTCAGGAAGTTTTTAATGTCTGATGTTTTATTGTGTTTTTAATATTATGTTGGGAGCCGTCAGAGTGGCTGGGGAAACCCAGCCAGATGGGTAGGGTATAAATAATAAATTGTTAATATTATTATTATAGTTCTAGATGAAAGGTAGCACATGGAGAACTGCATTGATTGTTGCAATTGTTAGGCATCCGTCTGCTTGGGAGACAGTGGAGGAACACACCTTTAAGGGTGAAGTAAAACTGCTGGAGAGTTACAACTCCTGCTGTGACTGCAGAGATCAGTATGGGAGAGACATGTTTTCTTGCAGCCTGGGCAAATGAAGGCATCAGGTTGTGCTGCTGCCGATGCACCATGGCATTCCTTCTCTCTGCACTCCTTCCAGTGGTCTCTGGTCACTGCTATAGATACATGACCTATCTGTCTGTCTCCAGGCACTGTGATCTTCTACAAGGGATTCCTACACCGCAGGGTTGATATGCCAGCCTTCATGCATTGTTTGCAGACATATTTGCAATGCAGAATTGGTCTGCCAATGGACCTGGCGCCTGAAGCCAGCTTCCCCTAGAGTACGTCTTTGGGGTCCTGCCATCTTCCATTCTGTGGACATGGCCAAGTATCATTCTTATCATTCTTCTTATATGATCTTAGAACATAGGGAGGCAAACTAAGGCCCGGGGGCTGGATCCAGCCCAATCGTCTTCTAAATCCAGCCCGCGGGCTGGATCAGTGTGTTTTTACATGAGTAGAATGTGTCCTTTTATTTAAAATGCATCTCTGGGTTATTTGTGGGGCATAGGAATTCGTTAATTACCCCCCCCCCCAAACAATATAGTCTGGCCCCTCACAAGGTCTGAGGGACAGTGGACTGGCCCCCTGCTGAAAAAGTTGGCTGACCCCTGTCTTAGAAGGTGTTGTGACTACCATGAAGGGACCTGTCTGTCTCAGTTAAAGAGCACAGGCTAACAGTGATGAGGATTTGATGGGAGTGGTGTCTGTCTTTGAGCCAGGATTTTACTCTATTGATGTCACTTCGGATGTTACAGAAGCTAGAGTTTTCTGCGTCTGGTTTAGCTCGTAAAGCGCTGCTCCAGCTGCGCCTGTTCTGAACTCTCCATGGAAATATGCCCTTATGCGTCAGTGGCAAAATGGAAATAATAAAAGCTGGTCCTACAAACGAATGTAACAAGATCACTAGGTATGTCTTTCCCCCTGCATGTGATCGCAAAGCTGTGCGTTGATTGCTTCGTGGCTTTTATGGTAGCAGGGATTGATTTTTCTACCATGCTTTTTTCAGGCTGCTCTTGAGCAGTGTCAAGTTGCAGCCTTCATTCGGCCTCTGCTGTGGCTCTGTGGGATTATGCCAGAAGGAGGAAGTTTAAAGATTTTTGCCTTGGACATCAAGCAGTAGCCAGGTGGCTGTTTATGGCAGCAGTGTATAGTTACTAACGGAGACATGCTGTTCTGAATCACTGTGCAATTTTTTTTTAAAGCTCTTAGGTCACTACCTTTCGACTGCGCCATTAAATTGCTTTCTCAATCTTTATATCAGAGCAATTAGCCAATGTAAGGCAGGATATCACAGAGGTCAAAACATTTGATCCCATTGAAGTTACAGCAAGCTAAGGAAAGCCCGGCAAGATTAGTATTCCTTAGTATTTGAGAAGTCTCCAAGAGTACTTTGTAACTGGCTAATGGCTCTGTTGATGCGTTGGTCCAGTACTGATTTATTGGGAGTAAGCTTTGTTCAATACAATAAGAGTTACTTTTGAGTAGACATGCAGGAATTATGTAAGGAAATTAATGACGATTCATTGATTGAGGTTGCAAGCCTATACATGCTTACTTGGGTGTAAGACCCACTGAACTGTGTGCAGCATACTTCTGGACAAACATGCAAAGGGTTGCAGCACAAGACATTCCCTGTTACCCCCTTTAATACTTGAAGATCTCTGGGATCCCACCTGCACTATATATTTACAGAAGTATCACACCACTTTAAACAATAGCTTTCCCTCAAAGAATCCTGGGAGCTGTAGTTAATAATAATAATAGACGCGGGTGGCGCTGTGGGTTAAACCACAGAGCCTTGGGCTTGCCAATCAGAAGGTCGGCAGTTCGAATCCCCGTGACAGGGTGAGCTCCTGTTGCTCGGTCCCAGCTCCTGCCAAGCCAGCAGTTCGAAAGCACGTCAAAGTGCAAGTAGATAAATAGGTACTGCTCCGGTGGGAAGGTAAACAGCGTTTCCGTGCACTGCTCTGGTTTCACCAGAAGCAGCTTAGTCATGCTGGCCACATGACCTGGAAAAACTGTCTGCGGACAAACGTTGGCTCCCTCAGCCAGTAAAGTGAAATGAGTGCCACAACCCCAGAGTCATTTGCGACTAGACTTACGTAACTGTCGGGTCCTTTACCTAATAATAATAATAATAATAATAATAATAATAATAATATATTTATACCTCACCCATCTGGCTGGGTTTCCCCAGCCACACTGATGGCTCCCAACAGAATTAAGCCCTTACAGAGTTGCAGTACCCAGCATCCATTAAAAAACGACAGTGCCCGTCATTCTTTGAGGGGAAGAATGTGCTTCAAAGGGTGTGCACAGCCTCACTTGCTTCCAGCCTGGCCTGTAAACAGCAAGAGGAAGGTGAAGACTACTCTCTGTATCTAGGCTGCAGGCACCCAAGCGTTGTGAGGGCAATAGCAGATCCCTGGTGCATCAACTTTCCCACATGGGAAAAGTCCACTGAACCATGTAACCAGTTCCATATGGTCCTCCTTTACATTGCTGGCCGAGTGCTTTTGCCTTGAAAAGGCCAGAAGGCTTTCAGGCTTCTCTATATTAGAGCTTGTGGTTTACTTGGGCCGTTGTGGTTTGTTATCATCAAATGACTTGTTTTCCTTGGCTGCCTGAGTACCCATGGTTCCCTTGACAACATTTTCGGTAGCGATCTCTCCCTGCCACTTTCCACAGGACAGATAATTTTAATTGCTCTGCCCCTGTGAATACAGAGGTGAGATAGGCCTGTTTTTCCCAGGGACAACTTCTCTATTAATGCATTGCCCCTGCCCAAAACCAACCGCAGAAGGCACATAAAAGGGAGCAACAAAAGTGAAGAGAAATGTGGAGCTTTTTTTGTGAGCCCAGAAAGGACGGGGGTTCTGGTGCATTTGTGTGATCCAGTCATTAGACTACAACTCCCATCATCCCCAACTGCTGAAAGGTGGTGCTACGTTGGCTGTCAATTTGTTTCTGGGATCGATTCAAAGTGCAGGTCATGGCCTTTAAAAGTCTAAGTGTCTTGGGCCCAGGGTGCCTGAAAGATTGCCTACCTCCATATGAGCTCCATTAGATCCTGCAGGATAGCTCAGTCACTACAGCCTGAGGCTCTTAATCTCAGGGTTGTGGGTTTGAGCCCCACTTTGGACAAAGAGATTCCTGCGTTGACCCTCAGGACCCCTTCCAACTCTGCAGTTCTATAATTGCCATCAATACCTTCTCCAGGGACCCTGCTTACAATTACCTTACCTGTGGTGAGTTCATTTTGAGAACCTGTGGTCAGTCACATCTACACCATAAATCTAAAGCACTCTTTAATTTACCACTTTAATTCCCCCAAGAAGTTCCAGGCACTGTAGTGTTATGTATTTTTTGCGGAGGGGGCGTCAGCTAAATCCCCCCAAATGTGTTATTTTTTAATTATTTTTTAAAGGTAAAGGACCCCTGACAGTTAAGTCCAGTCGCGAACGACTCTGGGGTTGTGGTGCTCATCTTGCTTTACTGGCCGAGGGAGCCGACGTTTGTCCCCAGACAGTCATGTGGCCAGCATGACTAAGCTGCTTCTGGTGAACCAGAGCAGTGCTTCTGGTGAACCAGAGCAGTACCACCCGCTGGAGTGGTACCTATTTATCTACTTACACTTTGTGCTTTCGAACTGCTAGGTTGGCAGGAGCAGGGACCGAGCAATGGGAGCTCACCCTGTTGCGGGGATTCGAACCGCCGACCTTCCGAATGGCAAGCCCAAGGCTCTGTGGTTTACACCAGTGTTTTTCAACCACTGTTCCGCGGCACACTAGTGTGCCGCGAGATGTTGCCTGGTGTGCCGTGGGAAAAATTGAAAAATTGGAAAGATTTTTTTTTTAAAAAAAAAGTCAATTTTTCGCCCACTAGGCGGGCGCCGGACTGTGTCCACCCTATTTTCCATCTGTCCTGGGTGGGGATCAGATCGGATGGGATCGGATGAGAGCGGACAGACGGTCCGCTCTCATCCAATTCCCCATAGAGAGCAGCGGGGCTCTGACATCTCCCTCTCCGCACAAAGTGGTGGTGTGCCTCGTGATTTTTTTCATGAAACAAGTGTGCCTTTGCCCAAAAAAGGTTGAAAAACACTGGTTTACACCACAGTGCCACTCGCGTCCCCCCAAAATGTGTTATGATGTAGTGAAATTTAGAATTAGGCATGGTTTACCAATCATGGAAGCCCTTTAGTTAAGCCAGCTGGGCAAATTTAGCTGGATGGGCCATTAGCAGGAAACCATCAGAGGACAAGATGGCCAGCAAGGGAGAGACCCCCCCCCCTTCCTGGGTGATCACGGGCAGAGGGAAAGGCCAGGTTTAGGGTTTCGATTTTGAATGACAGCAAGCTGGAGGGGGGGGGGGAATGACCTTGATGAGCTGGGGATGGCAGGCTGCAACAAAGAGACACAGAGGATGGAATTTCACACCTCATGAGATCAGGATTTCCCCCAAGGAGTCCTGGACACTGTAGATCGCTAAGGGTGCTGGGAATTGCAGCTCTTTGACAAACTACAGTTCCCAGAATTTGCTAGTATGTGACTGAAGTAGTGTCAGTATGGAAACACCTTTTATTGTTTGATTAAAAAAAAAGTAGGCGGGGTATTATATTAGCTACATCATGTTTTAATTAACATGATATATAACTTTCATAATACTGCTACCTTTCCTGAGTGGTGATAAAACACAAGTCTAAATCTGTTGCATAAGGGAGAATTCAGGAGGCTGCCACGTAACAAAGAAGGAGCCTCTTAGGGAGTAGTAGTTATTATGTGGATAATATTCAGTTTGCATTTGGCACGAAAGGTTAATTTAGCACAAAAGGTTAAGTACCATTATTTTGCTAATGTAGATTGATCTAGTACACCTGTATCACAGTCAACTTTGAACTCAGCTTGCTTGCCCTTATCTCTGCAGCTCAACCCATGCTTTAATTAGCAGCCTTTCAGGGATGGAACAGTTTGGTCACCATGTTTGCAAATGTGGTGTTGATGATCAGTCTCAGGGACTAAGTCTTCTTGTAGCCAAGTAAGATTGTCTTCCATAAACATGGTTTTAAAAGTGAGTCCGTAAGTGACTGTGGAGGCCAATTCTGGATCCATACCTCCTTCCACAGTGGGGACATAGGTTTCCTGGCGGGAGCCCGATGTGGATTTGCCAAGTGTGCCTTCCTCTTAGTACGTTTCTCCCTTTCGTCCTGAGTTTGAGCATCTTCAAAGCCCATCAGTGGCGTAGCGTGGGGGGTGCGGGGGGGGGCTGGCCGCACCGGGCGCAACATCTGGGGGTTAGGGTTAGGGGGCGCAAATTACTTGCCTTGCCCCGGGTGCTGACAACCCACGCTACGCCACTGAAGCCCATTACACCTTTGGTAAAGGCTGTTCTCCAATTGCAGCACTCGCAGGCTAGTGTTTCCTAGTTGTTGGTGTTTATACTACATTTTTAAAGATTTGCCTTGAGAGAGTCTTTAAACTCTCTTTTCCGGACTACAGCTTCCATCTGGGGTGATTGGAGTTGTCATCCAAAACATCTTGAACTATGTAGCAAAGATTGAAGAGCTGATCTAAAGTGGATGGGAGGCAGCGCCGATTCCTCTCTTTCCTTTCACAATCTCCAGCAGTTTTCTTTTCCTCCTGGTGGGGCTCCAAAATTAGAAGCATGGGCGTAGCCAGGGGGCAGCTGCCCCCATCAAGTAAAACAATAGAATTACTTAATTAACTGATCAATCACATTGGTTCTGCCCCCCAACTAAAGTCCTACCCCCCCAAAAAAAATCCTGACTACGCCCATTATTAGACGTAATTCCTATCAGGAGGGGAAAAATGATTTCTTGGAACAACGCAAAATACTGCTTTTGACTTATGAAGTCTTAGGACCAGAGTATATGTTGAATTACCTGCTCGTATATGAGCTTGCTTGTTCATGCAGTTCTTCAAGAGAAGCAAGGTTGGTAGTGATCCAAAATAGAGCTTTCTCGTTGTTGGCAATGCAACTGTGGCATGTTCTCCCCAAGGAGATTAAAGGACATTAAAGGATCCTCAAAATGTTCAGAACATAGTTTAAGGTAATTGTTTAGAGTTACCAGGTTAAGGCCATTTTAAACTCCTGAGCTTTTTGAGGATATTTAAGCTGCTTTTATCGTGTGTTTTCTGCTGATATGCATTCATACTCAAATAATACATGCATTCATACATACCCACACAAAACACACAGGCCTTTTCTCACACCTAACACATGAATGCATGCATTTATTCATTCTCTGTCTCACATGTATACCCTACCTATTCATTCAATCTCTCGTACTTAATTCACCACCCCTACTGGTGGCTAGACTTAGGGGGGGTGGTTGGGGTAATCATTTTAGCTTCTTAAAAGCCTAACTGCTGGAGGGGCAATGTGATATCAATGGAGACTACAACTGGCTAACCATTCCCTCCCCAACTGCAGTTTCTATGTGGATTGCTCCTCACACAACAATTGTCGGAGGCAATGGAGCATTTCCAACAATCCAAGCAGGGGGGATTGATGGTGGTCACATTGCATAGGGCTGGGGTCACATTGCTGCACCCCCCTCCAACCATGCAAATGGCCTCCTCCATTGGGCTGGAAAAGAGCCTTAGACTGGCTCTGATGGGAGGCTGGTTTCAAAACTAATTGCAGCTTAGTTGGTAGAGCACAAGACTCTTAATCTCAGGGTTGTGGGTTCGAGCCCGTGTTGCGCAAAAGATTCCTGCATTGCAGGGGGTTAGACTAGATGACCCAAGTGGTCCCTTCCAACTCTGTGATTCTGTCTGTCTGAATGGGGCAAGCCGGAGAGGCTGCAGCCTGAATGGGCCTATCCCTGTTTTATAATAATATTTCTGTTGTTAACCACAAGTTATGTAGCTGAAAACGAAGCAGGATAGAAATGTCTAAATTGGCAAAGAGCAGGGGTCAGCAAACTTTTTCAGCAGGGGGCCGGTCCACTGTCCCTCAGACCTTGTGGGGGGCTGGACTATATTTTTTGGGGGGGGAATGAACGAATTTCTATGCCCCACAAATAACCCAGAGATGCATTTTAAATAAAAGGACACATTCTACTCATGTAAAAACACCAGGCAGGCCCCACAAATAACCCAGAGATGCATTTAAATAAAAGGACACATTCTATTCATGTAAAAACACGCTGATTCCTGGACCGTCCGTGGGCCAGATTTAGAAGGCAATTGGGCCGGATCCAGCCCCCGGGCCTTAGTTTGCCTACCCATGGCAAAGAGCATTACGAGTATTGCTAGCCCCACCCAGCACTCACCCCCAGGGCACACAAACACCACTGGAGCCAGGAATTGGTAGCTAAAACCAGCAAGGCCCAAAGAATTCACCTTGCCAGGGAGGCACATTGGCCAGGCCCCCAAAAAGCGTTTCACCCCACCCCCACCCCTCCCTGCCCTTCGTTCCACCCCTCATTCCGCCCTTTTTAGTGATATTTTTCAGGTCCCTTCTGAGTTTGGTGCCATGCAATCGCTTGTCCCATCCGACGCGCGTAAAATCGGTCTTTGCCTGCGCAGTGCTTTAAGTTGGGAATTGCTTTATTAATTAAACAGGATCACATTGAACAGTTTCCATCAGCTTCCAGGGATGTGACAGAGGCCCTAACCGGGTGACTGGGGTTGGTGGTGGGTTGGAGGTGGGCTAAGAAAAACCTGGGAAATGTGTAGACCAAACTAAGGCCCAGGGGCCGGATCCAGCCCAATCACCTTCTAAATCCGGCCCGCGGACAGTCCAGGAATCAGCCTGTTTTTACTTGAGTAGAATGTGTCCTTCTATTTAAAATGCTTCTCTATGTTATTTGTGGGGCCTGCCTGGTGTTTTTACATGAGTAGAATGTGTGCTTTTATTTAAAATACATCTCTGGGTTATTTGTGGGGCATAGAAATTCATTCATTCCCCCCCCCCCCATATAGTCCAGCACCCCACAAGGTCTGAGGGATAGTGGACCGGCCCCCTGCTGAAGACGTTTGCTGACCCCTGGTGTAGACGCTCCTGTTGACTCTGTAACCAGTGCACTCTCCCATCATGTGCAGACATAATGATGGTTGCAATCCATCACTATTCTGTCGTTTATTAGGAAATACTGTGTTTTGATGCATCTCTGCCCCTGTAACCAGCTTCGGTCTGAATTGAGGAAAAAGCTGTGTTTTAAAACAGTAATGTGCACATAGCCTAATTAATCTGTTGACTCCTTCTACAGCTCAGTGTAAAAAGAAGTAGCTTTGCTGAGGCCTTTCTAAGCCTGTTTGGAGATTTGGACAATGACTTTGGACGCATAGCTGAGTAGAGCGATGCAACTCTGTCCTAGCCAGCGAGTTATTTCTGTTATGTTGTCAGGCTGAAGAACCTGATGGTGGAGAAAATGTTTTCTGCCATCTCCAAATTCCAAAGTGGAATTTAAAGCTTTGGACTGCTTTGTTTCTTGTGAAAACAAAGGCTTCCCCCCCCCCCCGCCGCCGCCGCAATGTAGTTTGGCACGGTGTTTCTACAATTAAAGCGTCTGACCACTTGAGGGGAAAGCCTGATTAGACTGAGTTCAAAAGTGCCTGATAAGGATAAATGGAGCCCATGGGTCTAATTTTCAGAAGGCAGAATGTTCCCACTCTGTTTTGAAGTCAATGCCGAGGATAAGTGTAGAGATTAAATGTGCAGATGGCTCTGCTACTTTGTAGAGTTTGAGATTTGGACAGAAAGTAATCAAACAGACCAAATTTCCATAAACTCAGCAGTGAAATGGATTTGTTTTTTATTAGATTGCTTTATTCAAAATAAGTTTGGTAGTAGCTGTGCTCCTAGTGCCAGGGGTGCCAACTTGAATAAAATACTTGGGGGGGGGGGTGTCAGGTAAGCCCTGTCCTGCATATAATGGGTTGCACCCATACCAATTGAATGGCAATGCCCACCAACTTTGGGGGGGGGGGCAGTCCCCTCAAATATTTTGGTCCCTAGGAGTTGGCTCCTATGCCTAGTGCAGTGCTTCACAAACTTTTTTCTCTGGACCACACGGAATAAAAAAAATCAACTGGTAAGAAGTACATTGGAAAACAAAAAGAAGCAATTCCTAGCAGTGATTGGTTTATAACATAGAACACAACTACTTTATAATATGATCACGGAACATCCAGAAATTACAAAACAATGCAGCTACATAAGAACG
Source organism: Podarcis liolepis (assembly GCF_965112155.1). Classification (NCBI taxonomy): domain Eukaryota; kingdom Metazoa; phylum Chordata; class Lepidosauria; order Squamata; family Lacertidae; genus Podarcis; species Podarcis liolepis. The sequence continues at coordinate 42,672,138 of NC_139563.1, read as the reverse complement.
CAAATCACTCCCAAAATATAATTATAAACGAGCCTCTTGCAAATATATGTACCTTATGGTGAGTAGGTATGCAAAGTCAGTGAGAGGTGCGGGCTAATCTGCTGGGTAATCTCATTTATATTAGGTTTAATTTGAGACAAATAAACTCTCATCTCCTCATCAACACAAAGAAGCTTCGCTCTTGCTCTCATTTTGAAAAGATATACATCCGTATTCTGCAAATAAATTTTTTGTTTTGATGTTATATTATACTATACTACACTGAAATGTTTAAATGTTTCTTGGATTATCCTTGAATCTTCCTGTCACACTTTCCAGTCTCTCCTGGAGCGCCACACCCTTTGAGAACCGCTGTCCTGGTGGCATGAAGTTCAGAAAGCTGCTCCTTAGAATCTCCAGAAGTGTAGCTATTAATTGAGGGCTTGTTTACATTTGATGTTTATTTAATCTACATATCCTCCATTCAAATTAGACTGGGGTAGTCCACACAACTGTATGTATTTAAATCTGTATATGAGGAGCAACTCTGGTCTTTCCCATTCATACCAGTGGTCATTGCCTTGTAAGACTCAGGGTTCAAATCCCCACTCAGCCATGAAGTTCACTCAGTGACCTTGAGCCGGTCACTGTCTCCCAGCCTAATCTACTACTTCACAGGGTTGTCGTGAGGATTAAAATGAGCAGAGGGAGAGCCATGTGGCCCTCTTGAGCTCCTTGGAGAAAAAGGTGGGACATAAATGAAAATAATAATAATAATAATGCCTTCTCAATGTGAGTTTCCCTTTTTAAAAACCTTGCTCTGTTTTTGTTTTTTTGTTACATTTGACATTCAATAAATAAATAAAAAATTATCCATGCTAAAAGCACTATCTCAAGGCACAGCTAGGATTAACATGAATCCAATTTAATTAACTGCACAATTTGTTCATTCATTCTTTTGTGCTGATCTTTATAGTTGTTTCATACTTTCTGAATGTTGCTAGGTTCAGAGTGTCTGCGGTGGCAAATCCAGTAGCATAGAAATCTCTGCAGTGTGTACCGTATTTGTGCATCCCTTTGTCAGACCGATTATTGTGTTTACAAGGTGATCTCACCAAATTTCTGGATCCATCTTCCATGCACCATTTGTTCCCCCTCCTTGCGTTACAAGCTCTCCGTTCATTTCCTCTTACAGTATCGGTCTCATCAGCCTCCCTTTGCTGGAACACTGCATTTTGATGGAGTAACACATTACATCCCCGCCATTGAGTGTTCACTCTCTGTAAATACCTAAATAAATAAATCCATGCAAGGTTTTAATGCTGCTTCTCTGTAATAAAAGCTGTGAACAAAATTAGATGTCCTGTATATCTGATGCACGAAAGGTTTCCAGCACGAGGATGCAGAATATCTGCTTAAGAATTTGTTGGTTGGAGTCATACAGAAAATTCTGACGGCATGGAATGGCATTTCCCATTTCTCATTATGACCATACTACCTAACCCTTATGAGTGAATGGCTTTATTTTCCTCCCATTAGTCACTTAGAATGTAACAATTACCACCACACCTTTCCACTTTTACAAATAAGACTGCTTTCTTTGTGTGTGATTAAATACTCATGTGCCTCTTTAACCAGTATCTTTTCTGTTTTCTGCTTCCTTAAAAAAAAGAATTCCTTCCTTCCTTTCCCCTTTCTTTTTCGTTAGCCATGTAAAACTGGGACTTGAAACTATTTCCTCCAATTCAAGAGAAATAGTTTAAGAGGGCTCCCATTAGCTTGGGCATGGTGGTGAATGGGTTATTGTGGGGCAGGGTAGCTACATAAAACAGTCTTTGTGCTGACTTGACATCTGTAACCAAGGATAGGAACTGTCAGGATTGTTTCTCAAATGTAATAGAAATATAAAGCTGGTATAGATCATTGTGGGGTATGGAGTATTAAGGGAGGGGTGGTATCTCTGGTGGGGGATATGACTTGCCCCTTCTGGGGTAGGTTGTCCCCCTTTGGTTCCCCACCTGCACTCAGCTCTCACCTGTGGCTCCTAGAAGCTGGCAGCATGTGGCAGTGGTCACACACTGGGAATAGCTGGCTAAACCAGGTGAAGTTATATTTACTGGTAAATGATTCTTTGATTGTCCTTGAATCTTCCTGCCATGCTTGCCATCTTCTCCTGCCACACCAGTGTGGCACACTGCACCCTTTGAGAACCACTGCCTTAGTGGGTGATCAGATGCTGTCAGTCACTTTGTGTTCAGTGGCCCTTCCTCCCAGATGAGTGAGTATCAGGAGGCTTGCAGGTGAAATCTGCAAAACTATCTACGTCTCTTCAATGAACTCATGGAGAGTTACATCCAAGCAAACATACACATGACTGGATTATACAGTTGCATTTTGATGAGACAATGAAAAACCCATTTGAGTGCCGCAGAACTGATATCCTCTTTGTTATCTGGGCTATCCAGTGTTCCGTATGTAGGTAAAGGTAAAGGTGGCGCTGTGGTCTAAACCACTGAGCCTCTTGGACTTGCCGATCGGAAGGTCGGCGGTTTGGATCCCCGCAACAGAGTGAGCTCCCGTTGCTCTGTCCCAGCTCCTGCCAACCTAGCAGTTCGAAAGCATGTCAGTGCAAGTAGATAAATAGGTCCCGCTGCAGCGTGAAGGTAAACGGCGTTTCCGTGCGCTCTGGCTTCCGTCATGGTGTCCCGTTGTGCCAGAAGCGGTAATGTCTTGCTGGCCACATGACCTAGAAAGCTGTCTGTGGACAAACGCTGGCTCCCTCAGCCTGAAAGTGAGATAAGCGCCAAAACCCCATAGTCACCTTTGACTGGACATAACCATCCAGGGGTCCTTTACCTTTTACCTACCTGTGTGTATTTTTTTATTGATTACCCACCCTCCTTTCTACCCTTCTGAAATATGATATTAAGACTATTTTGGCAAGTAGAATCAGACTACCAGCTGCTTGTTCTCCCATTCTTGTGAATGCAATATGTTTCAACTCAGGGCCACCCCACCTATGAGACAAGGTGAAGCGACAGGATCCACAGAGGCAGCAATTGCTGCAATGGCTCCTTGGAGGCTGGAGCAGCCCACCTGCAATTCTGCCTCTACAGCAGCAGCTTGATGAATAGGAGGTGCTTCTGGTGGGGGCCACCCTCTAGGGTCTCCTGGTCCCTGCACACACACCCCCCCCCGTGTGATTCAGAGTGGGACACTTTCCCCCATTCTACAACGGCCTTTGAGTCCCACTTTAACCATCGAGTAAGATTGATTTTATTTCCCCCTTTGTCTGTGGATCTTTATTGCACTCTTGTTCCCAATGTAGATCTTCACTCATCTTTTCTTCTCTGGTGGAGCGCCATTTTGTGGTATGCCTCGGGTGTCAAAATGTATTGAGCCGGCCCTGTTTTAACTGTTTTTAATTCTGAATTTTAAATGGTTGCAACTAATAATAATGGCAATAATGGGTAGTCAGATGTTATTGGACTACAACTTCCACCACCAGCCTCTCTCTCTCTCTCTCTCTCTCTCTCTCTCTCTCTCTCTCTCTCTGTGTGTGTGTGTGTGTGTTAACAGTGTTGCAGTATCTCTCCCCCCCCCCCCCCCGCCCAGCATTATCCTAGGTAGGCATAAATACCATCTTAAATCAAAACTCTTGAAAATCTCCGTTTGGTATGTCCTTTGCTCCTCACAACCTTCTGCATTGTTTGATTTACACTAGAATTGGTTTCACTTGGCTCTTCCGCTCCAAAATGCTGTAATTAATGTTGTCACAGGGCTTATGCCTAGGAGCAAGGATAGCAGCTATGGAATGTGCAAGGCTGGATTCTTCTGAAAAAAATACACCCTAAGTGATTATAGGAGTTCTTAAGACCATTTCAGGAATTCTCATTGCATTGATACTGATCTTTGTATATGACATACTTGTGTTTCCTTTTGCAAAGAGATATTATTCAAGGTAAGGGGCGCGGGTGGTGCTGTGGTCTAAACCACTGAGCCTCTTGGGCTTGCCAATCAGAAGGTCGGCAGTTTGAATCCCTGCAACGGGATGTGCTCCCGTTGATCTGTCCCAGCTCTTGTTAGCCTAGTAGTTTGAAAGCACCCCAGTGCAAGTAGATAAATAGGTCCCGCTGCGGCGGGAAGGTAAATGGCATTTCTGTGCACTCTGGTTTCCGTCACAGTGTTCCATTGCACCAAAAGTGGTTAGGTCATACTGGCCACATGACCCAGAGAGCTGTCTGTGGACAAACGCCGGCTTCCTCGGCCTGAAAGCGAGATGAGCGCCGTAACCCCATACAGTGGTACCTCAGGTTAAGAACTTAATTTGTTCCGGAGGTCCGTTCTTAACCTGAAACGGTTCTTTACCTGAGGTACCACTTTAGCTAATGGGGCCTCCTGCTGCCGTGCCACCGCCGCGCAATTTCTGTTCTCATCCTGAAGTAAAGTTCTTAACCTGAGGTACTATTTCTGGGTTAGCAGAGTATGTAACCTGAAGTGTCTGTAACCCGAGGTACCACTGTAGTTGCCTTTGACTGGACTTAACCACCCAGGGGTCCTTTACCTTGACCTTACCTTATTATACAATGTAAATATTCAGCTTGAAGCCTCTTTTATATTTTGTGTTCACTGAAATGTGACCTCACTTGAGTGCTGAGGCACACTTGGTCAGTGGCGGACCTTGGGTCTCAAATTTCAGCAGCACCCTGTGTGATGGCGAAATCCCCTCCCCCCGGTCTCTCACCTTCCATTCTGCACCATCGTTGCAGCACCTCCTGTGGCGCTCCCAAGACTCCACACTCGGTGCAACCAAACATTACAGTGGTACCTTGGGTTACAGACGCTTCAGGTTACAGACTCCACTAACCCAGAAACAGTACTTCGGGTTAAGAACTTTGCTTCAGGATGAAAACAGAAATTGTGCAGCGGCAGTGGGAGGCGCCATTAGCTAAAATGGTACCTCAGGTTAAGAACAGACCTCCAGAACGAATTAAGTTCTTAACCCGAGGTACCACTGTACAAGTTTGGCCCTGGATTCAAACTTGTGACGCCCAGCATGTGAGACCCAGCATGTGAACCCTACTAGGCTAGGGTTCCTTCAGCAGCCCCTCAGCAGCATGTTTCTCTTATGCCTCCATTTTTGCATGCACGGTACATCAATTTCTCGGATTAGCAAGGTTAAACTTTATAGACAAGTCTGAAATCTTTATATTTGGCTTTTCTATATCCTTCATTCATAATTCATTTGTTTCTGATACATCAAATAATAGCCCAGTTGCTGGCCTAGAGGCTCTCGTTTGAGAGATAGGTTTGATATGTTATCATTCCCAGAATGCAGAAACGATGTGGCCTGGTGCATTTCTAATATTGGATTCTGCATATAGAAAAGAAAGCACACGGTTATTTGCTGATGTACTGCTAATTGAGGGGGGGGGCGGTATTGCAAGAATTGAGTTCAAGCCAAATTAAGCTAGTCACACTTAATTCCCACGAAAATCCATGGAACAGATTTGAAATTGTCTACTTTATATCTCAGTGATTTCAGAGATAACGTGTCCAATATTTATTTATTTCTTATGACATTTATAGCCCACCTTTCCCTCCACAGAGCTCAAGGTGGTGTACACAGCTATCCCCCTCTCCGTTTGATACTCGCAACAACCCTGTGAGATAGGCTAGGCTGAGAGACAGTGACTGTCACCCAAGGGGCTCCATGGCTGAGTGGGGACTGGGACCCTGCTCTCCCAGGTATTTTTCAGCACTCTTAACCACCACTCCACACTGTCTGCACTGTGGCTCCAGCCCACTGCCTTTCCAAAGCACCGAGATCTTCCCATCGCGGCTGCATATTATGTAATAGTCACTATTTTTCTCATGCTTGAAATGTTGACGAAGCAATATTGACATATTTGTATCTGTATTAGCACATGCTCTGTTTTGCACTCATGGTGTGTGGGTTTTAAAAAGCATGTGTGCGTCCTCCCACCTGCATTCTGATTAAGCTCTTTCGCACTTGAGTTTTCCGTGAGCCATAGCTTGCTGGTAGCACATATGCTACTTCAGCCCCTGGTTTCTCTTACCATGGTTGGGAAAGACTCTTTGTTAGCCTCTTTTTAATACAGTCATACCTTGGTTGTCAAATGCTTTGGTACTCGGATGTTTTGGCTCCCAAATGCCGCAGACCCGGAAGTGAGTGTTCCGGTTTGCGAACGTTTTTCGGAAGCTGAACATCCGACGCAGCTTCCTCAGCTTCCGTTTGAGTGCAGGAAGCTCCTGCAGCCAATTGGAAGCTGCACCTTGGTTTTTGAACCGTTCCGGGAGTCGAATGGACTCCCGGATAGGGATTAAGTTTGACAACCAAGGTATGACTAATAATGCTTCCCCATAATGCTTGTGCCTTATCTCAGGGGAAAGGGTTAAGCACTCCCTCCCCGGCGCTTGTTTCCCATCAAATTAGCTTTAAAGTGGCTTTAAGTAAAGAATGCAGGTGGCACTGTGGGTTAAACCACAGAGCCTAGGACTTGCTGATCAGAAGGTCGGCGGTTCGAATCCCTGCAACGGGGTGAGCTCCTGTTGCTCGGTCCCTGCTCCTGCCAACCTAGCAGTTTGAAAGCACGTCAAAGTGCAAGTAGATAAATAGGTACCGCTCCGGCGGGAAGGTAAACGGCGTTTCCGTGCGCTGCTCTGGTTTGCCATGTTAGTCATGCTGGCCACATGACCCGGAAGCTGTACGCTGGCTCCCTTGGCCAATAAAGTGAGATGAGCGCCGCAACCCCAGAGTCGGCCACAACTGGACCTAATGGTCAGGGGTCCCTTTACCTTTAAGTAAAGAAAAATACGTTTGGAGATCTGAGGCCAGATTTCTCCTGCCACATGTAATTTGGCCTTTAGCTACTGGTAAATTCCATCAGTTACACCCAATCAGTTGGCTCAAGTTTCTATATTGTTTTGTGTCTACTGTCTATTTGGCAACGTAGTTCCAAATAATACTATAGCAAGTCTTTCCTCTCTTTACTGTTTAACGTACCATCTCTCCATCTGTGTCTTAAAAATAAAAATCTAACCCTTTCTGCTGCATTGGTTGTGTGACTTTGTGGTCTTGTTGCTCATCTATTGCCTGCATATCATTCTGCAGATACACATTCATATTTTACATATCAGCCCCCAGTATTCTCAGGCAACCAGACTCACTGGCGCCTGCTGTGAATTGACCTATTGGACTTCTCCAAGTTCAGTTTTTACCTAATGACAGGCAGCTGCAAACCACCCACCAGTTAAAATCCCCCTGCTATGCCCAGGAGTGACACTATGTCAGAGAATTGTGGGAAATGTAAAATGATGGGTGGCTCACAGCTGGTCACTGCAGATTGCAATCCTTCTGCCTGCCACTGCTGCTAATCTCACCAGTGTTGGGGTGGGGGTGCCAGATGACCCTTTGCCAGGGCACTCTCTTAAATCTGCAGCTACCCTACATCCAATAACATCCTGAATGATAAAGGCTATGATTTAATGGGTGGACAGAGCTGAATGTGAGTGAAGCAAGCTGGCCGTGCATCTGCACAATTCCCTCTGCTGGTCTGTTACAATCTAAGGGATGCGGGTGGCGCTGTGGTCTAAGCCACCAAGCCTCTTGGGCTTGCCGATCAGAAGGTCAGCGGTTCGAATCCCCGTGACCAGGTGAGTTCCTGTTGCTCTGTCCCAGCTCCTGCCAACCTATAGCAGTTCAAAAGCACGCCAGTGCAAGCAGATAAATAGGTACCGCTGTGGCGGGAAGGTAAACAGTATTTCCATGCACTCTGGTTTCCGTCACGGTGTTCCGTTGCACCAGAAGCGGTTTAGTCCTGCTGGCCACATGACCCAGAAAGCTATCTGTGGACAAACGCCAGCTCCCTCGGCCTGAAAGTGAGATGAGTGCCACAACCCCATAGTCGCCTTTGACTGGACTTAACCGTCCAGGGGTCCTTTACCTTTTTACCTTTTTTTATTACAATCCTTAAACTGTGACTGCTCCACCCAGTAATTTTTCCACTTCTCGATAGGTTTGGTGAAAATCAAGGTTCACCCATCCGTTGACACCACTGTTTTCCTTTATACAACCAGGGTTTCCCTCCACATCTCTTATGTTTTAAACTCCTGCCCTCTCCCTGCATACAGCAGCCACCATTACAGATAGGAGAGTATTAAATTTCACTGTCTGCCCAGAGGCACTGAAGGTGATATACCAGTGATAAAACAGTAAATACAATTCATTTTTTAAGAAAATTAATCCAAAGGCATAGCCACCTCAAAGTACTGCACTTCTGCTTTGAAATCCGGCTTGCTTTTATGTTTGTATCGCAAAAATATTGTAGAACAATGTAGCCAAAGTCCCAATGAAAGAAAAGAGTTACTCAGTTATGAAATAAAAAAAAATGAGCTACAAATATCCTATCATTACATGACAGAGTAAGCTTACCTAACAATGGCAGGATATAATTGATACAAAAAGTACATGTACAAGCCTGCTGGGACAAAAGGTTTATCCTTACTACAGGATTGCTCTCAGGGGTTGACAGCTTGATCCCTAAGAGTTGCAGAACCAGCGCAGAAAGGAGAAATGGGAATCGTAGGGAACTCCCTCCCGTGTCTGCTGTGAGAATGAATAAGAATTTTGCAACATTCCAGGCAGTGAGAAAGGCAGAAATAATTAACAATACCTTCTGGCAAAGAAAAGCTTATTGCATTGACATTTACGCTAGCTAGATTGTATGAATCATTGCTTAGCCAGGTCAAACCTTTTAGCGCGTGTAATCTTTCTATTGCGTTCACTGATTGCCCACTAAAGCTATCTAGTTACAGCTTAATTAAAGTTCTCTATCTTATCCAGTGCTGAGAATGAGTTCAGCTAAAAACTAGCACAAAGGGGATCTCAGAAAACTGGGAAAGCTGACACCGTGTTACCCAAATATCTTCAAAAATTAATTCAAGTCTAGACTGCAAACTACATAGGCAAGGTTTATGGGACTGTTTCTCCACACTTAATTATACTGCACGATCATATTACTTGACATGATGAACTGATTCTCTCCTCTATAGAGAAAGAGACTGTATGCCATGTTTTCACTGCTGGGCTCAAATATTGCTATATAACATTAGTGCCGTTAACTAATTCTGCTTTTTGCATACCACATCTTAAGACTGTGCCTACCAGGGCATTAATGTGAATGTGCGGCAATTTTTCTATATGTGCATTCAGGGCCGGCCCACCCATGAGGCAAACTGAGGCATCTGCCTCAGGCGGCAGGATCCACAGGGGCGGCATGTCCTGCCTCTGGTATTGCATTGCCCACTGCCGCAGTGGCAGCAACGGCAGTGGCATGCTCCTTGGAGGCTGGATCTGGCGCTGCCTCAGCAGCCCCACCAATTCTGCCTCTATGGGGGCCTCTTGGTGACTAGGAGGCACTGCTGGTCTCCAAACCTTAGGGAGGAAATATTTGGGGTTGCCACCTGGGGTCCCCTGGTCTCTGCACCCATCCAGCGTGATTCAGAGCAGGCCCCTTTCCCCTCTGCAGTGGATTTTGATTCCCACTTCAGCTGGGAGGTAAGGTTGATTTGATCGCCCGCTTGTTCCTGATTTAGATCTTCACTTTTTCCCTGGCTGGGGGGGGGGGGGAGCATCATTTTTTGGTTTGCCTCAAGTGCCAAAATGTCTTGGGCTCGCCCTGTGTGCATTTGTGTAATAAACACACTAGACGTAACCGGCTGTACGTTTGAAAAAATAATATATACTATTCATTGTATTGAATTGTAGATTTCAACAGAAGTACCGGTAGCTTATAAAGTTCAATGAAAAAAGTAGAAGACCCAGTGGATCAGTTCATTCTCTAATCAGTTTATGCATAAGGTCCATGTATGTGAAAGTGTATTGTATTTATTTGCATTACCTAGAGCTTGTACTACTGGTGAAGCCCAAGACAGTGAAACAAGGCTAATATTCTGGAAATCCTTGTCTTAGACTCTGTGAAAGGATTCTGTGGAACTGCAACAACCTTTCGTGTGGATTGTTGGACTCTATGAACTGACAGGTGGAATAGACACTTTCACATATATAGACCTTATGCATACTTCTGTTGAAATCTACAATTAAATACAATGAATGGCATATATTATTTTTTCAAACGTACAGCCGGTTACGTCTTGTGTGTTTATTGAATATGTTTCACGTAACCAGAGGTTTGTTGCTGCTGTGTGCATTTGTGAACATTCATCCATATGACATCAAGGAACACGTTGCTGAAAACATGAAGACCAACAACAAGATGTTCTTTAAATATACTAGTAGTAGGAAACCGCCTAGGGCAGTGGTTTTCAACGAGTGTGCCGTGGCACCCTGGGGTGCCTTGAATGATGGTCAGGGGTGCTGCGGGCAACACTGGCCTCTATCGCTCTTTCTTTCCCTCCCTTCTCTGATGCCCTTTGGCATCTTCCTCCCGAAGGCTTGCACAGCTGATCATTGCAGCAGCCCTGGCCAAAAGCACCCCAGGAGAATGGTGCCTCTGGGAGGCACCTCTCTTTGGGGCGGTGGTGGGACAAATCAAAGACCTGGGGCGGCAGCAGCAGCTGCCCGGAGGACTCCCAAGGAGAGGAGGCTGAGGGAACACTCCACAAGGGAGGGTGTTCGAAAAAGAGTGAGAGGCTGCCAGCTCTGCAGGCAAGGGGTGACATAACTGGGCTCCTAAGCCCCACAGGGGTGCCTCAGAAAGAATGTATAGTGGTACCTCGGGTTAAGAACTTAATTCATTCTGGAGGTCCAGGGACGCGGACTTATAAAAAATATTGGGGGGGGGGGCCCGGGAAAGCTCATGAATAATAAATGAGCTCATGAATATGCAAATAAAGTGGCGCTGCCTCCTCGTGAGCGAATAGGGGAGAGCGTGCTGCGCCTATTAATCAGCTCCGGAGCGGAAATTGGGTGGAGCTTTTGCTCAGGAGGGAGGGCAGGAGGCATGCAGCCCGACCCTGTGCATTATGGGCTGGGGGAGGGGCGGCGATGGCGCTCTGCTGGAGGGGCGCCGGAGATTATTGGGGGGCGGAGCCCCCCCAAACGAATTTTTGAGGGGGCTCGGGCCCCCTCAAGCCCTATGGAGTCGGCACCTATGCGGAGGTCCGTTCTTAACCTGAAACCATTCTTAACCTGCGGTACCACTAATAGGGCCTCCTGCCACCGCCGCGCGATTTCTGTTCTCATCCTGAAGCAAAGTTCTTAACCCGAGGTACTATTTCTGGGTTAGCGGAGTCTGTAACCTGAAGCGTCTGTAACCTGAGGTACCACTGTAGTTGGCTAAGGGAGCCCTGGACTCAAAAAGATTGAAAACCCCTGGCCTAGGGACTCAGTTAGACCCTTGGATGACAAGAGAGTCAACTGAGTTATAAAGGAGGATGAAGAGATCCCAGAGAAGCTGAATGCATTACCATCTTGGCCTGAATATAAGCTGCACCTTTAAAGTTGGAGGGGGGGGGAAGAAAAAGAAAAATATCCGAACATATGCCTCTCCTTTCCTCGCTGTTCCTGGCTACATACTGGCGGGTGGGGGGGCTGCGCTGCGTCGCCGGCAGCCTTTCCCCTTCCTCACTCTCCCCCTTTCCGGCCTTGGGGGAGAGGACTGGGGACTACGCACGGGGTGGGCACCGCTTCGCTGCACTCCTGGCTGCATACCGTAAGGTCGCAAATATAAACCGCACACTTTTCAGTTGGAATTGGCGGGGGAAAGTGCGGCTTATATTCAGTCCAATACGGTACAGTGGTACCTCGGGATGCGAACGGGATCCGTTCTGGAGCCCCATTCGCATCCTGAACAGAACGTAAGACGCGACTGCGCTTGTGTGAGTCGTGTTTCGCCGCTTCCGCGCATGAGCGTGACATCATTTTGAGTGTCTGCGCATGCACAAGTGGCGAAACCCGGAAGTAACGTGCTCCATTACTTCTGGGCTGCCGTGGAGTGCAACCTGAAAATACTTATCCTGAAGCGTATTTATCTTAAGGTATGACTGTATTTGAATCTGTTTTCACAATGGAGGATATAGGGCAGATCCCAGTGCCTGAACTAACCTTTGCAGGCGGTGAGTCTGGTGGATAAAGACAGATAGCGATGATGAAAGTTTAAGTTCCAGGCCTGATAGGCAAAATAAAAACTGACAAGTTGCTGGGTCCAGATGACACCCACCGAGAATTTCAAAGAACTACAGTTCCCAGAGTTCCTTTGGATGAAGGATTCTGACAGCTATAGTTCTATGAGCGGAATAAGATTCTCCTAACAACCCTCAGCACCCTTAACAAACCACAGTTCCCAGGATTGGGGGGGGGGGGACCATGACTGTTTAAGGTGGTATGATGATGCTTTAAATGTATAGTGCGGATGAGAGTCTGGCTAGTCAAAGGTGGAGACAGGCAGAATATGGCAGACAACATATGAAGCCTGGCAGAAACAAGAGCAGACTGAATTTTCAAACCCCAGAACTGGTAATCATGGTTTAACTAGACCATTAAAATACAGAGTAGACATTTCCGTTTTCTTTCCAGACTACGTGTTGAGATTCATTCCCGTTAGTAACTTCTGAAACATGAGCAGTCCAGGTTTGCTTTATCTTAAAACCCAACGTATAATGCATGAATACAATTGTGGAATCCTCAGAAAAAGCCAGAATGTAAAATTGCATTTCTGAGTGTTGGTTCTATTGAAAAGGAAAGTCATCTGCCAGAATCTTGATACGTCATGCTAATGAAAACTTTTTTTTGGGAGGGGAGAAGTAATGGGGCATGCAGCCTCTTGTACATCAGTCATGACCTTCGTCTGCAAACAGGTTTTTCATTCTGCTTTCTGCTCTCATGAATAACATTTCAGATTTCCTCCTTATGAACTGGCCTCAAGGTGAGGAGTAGCCTTCATAGTTAACTGGCACACATTTTGGGCATTTGTGATTTTCTAAGCTTCAGGTTTCCCTTGACAGATTTAACCATGGATGAACTATTTATATTATGTAACCACAAACGACATGTAAACAGAGTGGAATCGGATTCAGAAGATTTGTTATTAGCATCAGCCACTAGCCATAGCAATAAAATAAAATACAGTGGTACCTCGGGTTAAGTACTGAATTCGTTCCAGAGGTCCGTTCTTAACCTGAACCTGTTCTTAACCTGAAGCACCACTTTAGCTAATGGGGCCTCCCGCTGCCGCCGCGCCGCCAGAGCACGATTTCTGTTCTCATCCTGAAGCAAAGTTCTTAACCCGAGGTAATATTTCTGGGTTAGCGGCGTCTGTAACCTGAAGCGTATGTAACCTGAAGCATATGTAACCCGAGCTACCACTGTACAGTATACTGAAGAGGGAGGTAAAAACTTAACTACACAAAATACATTCTGGAAGTTTGCATCAATAATCAAATAATACCCGGTAGATCTTATTCTAATTGCCCCTGCTAATTTTTTCGCAGCTTTTGCTGTCACCTGGTTATCTGGATCTGCTAGAGGAAAGAACACAGTAGCAATTGTTGAGTGACCCGGCATGGACAGTAGTAGAGGGGTAATAACTTCACTCCTCAAAGGGGAGTGGATAAAACAGAGTGGATAAAATTGACAATTTAAGAAAATTGCAGATATCAGTCTGATTATTTTTTTGTAAAAACCCACATACATATCAGTTTTATTATGCATTTTGAACAAAATACAAGCATATTACCTCTCACAGCCATGATTCCTTCTAAATCCATGTCTTCTTCTTCTTCTTTGGTGATCACTCGTAGCCGAGTAAGATTGTCTTCCATAAACACGGTTTTAACAAGTGACTGTGGAGGCCAATTCTGGATCCACAGGTCCTTCCACAGTGGAGACATTGGTTTCCAGGCAGGAGTTGATCACAGTGAGGGTTTGCTAAGCGTGCCTTCCTCTTAGCACATTTCTCCCTTGCATCCTGAGTTCGAGTGTCTTCAAAGCCCATGACACCTTTGGTAAAGGTTGTTCTCCAACTGGAGCGCTCGCAGGCCAGTGTTTCCCAGTTGTCAGTGTTTATACTACATTTTTAAAGATTTGCCTTGAGACAGTCTTTAAACCTCTTTTGTTGACCACCAGCATTACGCTTTCCATTTTTAAGTTCGGAATAGAGTAGTTGCTTTGGAAGACGATCACCAGGCATCCGCACAACATGACCAGTCCAACGAAGCTGATGTTGAAGAACCATTGCGTCAACACTGGTGATCTTTGCTTCTTCCAGTACACTGGCATTAGTTCGCCTGTCTTCCCAGGTGATGTGTAAAATGTATGTCCAACAAATCTACAAACAGCAATTCTATAGTCATATTACATCAGAGAGGAGCCACCACTATGATGGTAGAACAGCTGTTGTGTCCAGTGTATATGTTTTGCCTAAGATGGGAGGAGAAAAAACACAACTGGGGGCATGCCTGTCAATTATAAAGCTTTATACATATATATAGCACTTTATCATTGACAGGCATGCCCCCAGTGACCATGGCAACACTGCCACGTTGGCAATGATGCCCACTAACAATGGATTAATGCCCCCAACAAACATCTCTGCTTCATTAACACATGCAAGCAGGGCTGACTCAGGGATGCACAAAGGATGGAGAAAATGTAGATTTACTCTGTAAATAAAAATGCATGTGGGGTCCGGATCTCAGAGTCTTGAAAAGATGACACCTGGTGCAGGGTAATATTTTTTAGCAAGAGACACCAGTGCAAGTATACAGCTATGCAAGAGATGGGGACTCGATGGCCCTTCAAAAGTTCTTGGACTACAACTCCCAGCATCCCAGACCATTGCTTGGGACCAGTGCTTTTCTCTGGGGGGACGCAGGAGCACGCATACTCCTAAACATTTTGTGAATCAGTGTTTGGCCTCATTGAGGGGCAGTATTTCAATACGAATAGGAAAATGAGAGTACCCCTAAACATTTTTTTAGGAAAAAAAAGCACTGCCTGGGACTGATGGGAACCAGAGTCCAACAGCATCTGGACTCCAAGTTCAGATTCCTCATGTCTCAGTTATGCTATGTGTCTTGGGCAAATGATTGAAAACCATGGTCCAAATTAAGCCTCCGAATTAATACAAACTAATAAACTGCAGGGCACTCACCCTGACCTTTGTAATTCAACGTATGAGCAATGATAGTAGTAAACAGTTAAGGTAAGTATTTACTGGAACCGAGGTCTTCTTGGCTTGCATAAAACGATGCTGCAGCCATTATTATAGTTTGGGTTCCTAGCAAACTCTTTATAATTCATTGTGATGCTGTTTTAGGTTTATTGTAAATTCTATCACCGATGTTCATAAATAATACAGTTTCTTCTAAGATACGTCCTACATGGACCAATTTTGTGTGCCTCGCCTCTATCTACTTCCCCCCACTTAAAAAAAAAAAAATTCATTGCATTGGCAATGAATAAATAAGAGCGATCATCTCAATGAGACCAGGGACAGAGAACTTCTGGCCTTCTATATGAAGAAGAAGAACATTTGCATCAGCCACTAGCCATAGCAATAAAATAACATACAATATAGTGAAGATGGAGGTAAAAGCTTAACTATACAAAATACATTCTGGAAGCCTTCTGTATGTTTCTGGAATTCTGCTTGCTTGACCATAGAGAAGCTACTGGGGGTTGAGACCAACAACCTCTGCAGGCCCAGAGGTTCCTCACCCTTGCCATAGACACTAACTATTGGAGATGGATGTGTGGTTGTGGCATTTCAGGGCTGACCTTTGCATTGAAGCATCTACCGTTACATGTGTGTACCTGGACTCCCATGTGCTCTGCCAGCACTCATGGATGTTCATATACACCCTGTTGAGAGGTTTAGGATCTTTGGCTGGAGTTATGACATGTGCTTGTTATGGATGAGTGTTAACCCTTAATCTTATGTCCACATATTATAGCAAATAGGAGTGACAGAATATATAAAAATGCATCTTTAGACAACAAAGTTACATTCTAAGCAGGTAGGCACACCTTAATTAAAGAATAAGATTCCCTGCGGGAGGCAGTGGAAGACAGAAGTGCCTGGCGTGCCCTGGTCCATGGGGTCACGAAGAGTCGGACACGACTAAACGACTAAACAACAAAAAATTCCCTAACTATTCTAAAGGGCAAAAAGGTAAAGTACTCCTGGGCAGTTACGTCCAGTTAAAGGTGACTATGGGGTTGCGGTGATCATCTCGCTTTCAGGCCAAGGGAGCCAGTGTTTAACCACAGACAGCTTTCTGGGTCATGTGGCCAGTATGACTAAACCGCTTCTGGTGCAACGGGACACCGTGATGGAAGCCAGAGTGCATGGAAACACTGTTTACTTTCCCGCCACAGTGTTACCTATTTATCTGTTTGCACTGGCGTGCTTTCGAACTGCTAGGTTGGCAGGAGCTGGGAAAGAGCAACAGGAACTCACTCCTTCACGTGGATTCGAACCGCTGACCTTCTGATCGGCAAGCCCAAGAGGCTCATTGGTTTAGACCACAGTGCCACCCGTGGCCTACAGAAGCATGGGCATGACAATTTTGCCATAAACCCACACTGGGGGGGGGGGGGGAGAAAGTTTGCCTGTCCTTAAGGCAAAGCAGAAGTGTGCAGACTCCTAGGGAGCAGTGGATATGTTCTGTCCTGTTGGAGCTATGAGAGCCTACTAGCCTTTGAATCTAATGCTTTTTTAAATACCTTTTTGCCAAGGCATGTCAGTGTATAGAAGAGGGGTATGTGAAATGACTGATTCCTACAATTTCCATAATCCCTTCCAGATTTTCCTGCCTATATCTCACTTTGCCCATCTTTGGTAATCCTATTCCTGTTTGCTTAACAAAAGGGTGAAAGACTTGTGATAGCGAACAGTTATCTAAACCTAGGCATCTCTGTCTGAGATCTGTCTTTAAATCACCTTACCATTGTGTGGATGGATCCCACTGAAGAGATGAGTATCCTGTATTTGGCAACCCTATATTTGCATATGTTGATCTTTAGGTCAGGTGTGTGTGAACTCAGAATATTCCTGAATGCCTGGAGTGCGGCTTGGGCCAGGTTACCAAGGAGTTCATCATGGAGGGTCTCATGTCATATTAGTTATGTCAATCTTACACTTATGCCACAATTTATAGAGATAAACCATATCATAAGTTCAGATTCGTACAACCTTCCTCACACTACTTGTAATACCAATGAAACACCTGAGACTGAAATGCGATTCTGATGTTGTGTTTACTGTGGGCACAACAGCCTTCAGTTCTATTTGCATTGAAAATTTATTTGTGGACAAAAGCAGATCTTAGAATTTGGACATTTTTTCTTTTCCTTCTTGAAAATGTTGGATTTCAGCATTTCCCCAATTTTGCATTTGATGATGAACTGAGCCATGAATCTCATTAGAGTGATTTAGGGTCAGTTACGCTATCTGTCAACTTAACCTATCTCACAGGGTTGCTGTGATTATAAAACGATACTGCTAGTGCTGGGAGAGAGAACTATCTATCTTGCCTTGAGTTCCTTACAGAAAGGGCAGCATATATAAATGTAATAAATAAATACATATGACAAGCTGATGGATACTGATCCAACAGGGAGAGCATTGATCACATCCGTCTTTTATGTACCACTGACCAAGACCCATGGCATGCTAACAATACCAGCTCCCAAGAGAATTTAACAGAATTATGAATTCTAAATGAAGGCTGCGGAGAAGTTCTGATGGGCAGAGAACTGATGGCATCAAAGTGGAAACATTAATTCCGGAAACATTTTAAACATTTAGAGAACTGACATAGACTTAATTGGGTGCTTTGTACTGAGCCAAAAGGTTGTCCAAACTCATTTGTAAATTGGCTGTGCAGCTGCTAAGAGTGAGGTCACTCCCTGAAGCAGTGCAAGGAGTCCATGTGTGGGAAGAACATGTTCTCCCAACACAGACTCTCGTGGGAAAGAGAATGTTATCTTGTGCAATGCTGCTCCTGTGACACCTTGAACTTAGGAAACAATGCAATACATTTTGAATTTTGATCTGAGTATTGTAATTAATTAATTATGATAATGCAGTGCTTAGGTACTGCATATATAAACCCAGCAGCACTGATGTGTACTGTTAAAATATTAGGTTTTGACCCAGAATACCGAGGTTCAAATCTCCGTTCAACCATTTAGTTTACTGAGCAAGTCACTACTGTATTGGTCAACATACCCCGTGAAGCCCCTATACTCTAAAATACGCCATTAACATTATTAAATAATACTAAATTGATACATAGTTGTTTCAATTTCCCCCTTCTCATTTCATTCAAGTAATATATTTATTAGAAAGTGCATCTTAAAGTGTGGTATTATGAATCATATTAAACTAATACATAGCTGCTTCATTAAATAGGTATTTCTCTTCCCATGCCCTATCAATCTTCCCACCCCCTTTCTCATATCATTTGTGAATAATATTTATTAAGAAGTGCATTTTTGGAAATGAAAAGGTGAACATAGGAACTATTGGGTGGAATGGAGGAAAACTTGCTCTACATGGATCTCTTCTTAAAACAGGGATGGGGACTCTGTGAACCTCCAATTTTTGGTGAACTGCAACTCCCATTACCCTTAATCATTGGCCAGACTGGCTGGGGCTGATGGGAGTTGGAGTTCTAACAGCATTGTAGGGTTGCCCTGAACAAAAGGATCCCAGTTCAGCAGGCCTGTTGAAAACACTTGAGGAGGCACCATGAAATGGAGTAGCAATATTGGGGAAGACAGACAAGTAGGCTGAGCCAGTATAAAGCACGTTCCTATAGTAGCCTACTGGGTTGCCACGTTTCAAAAATTGAAAATCAGGACACAAAAGTCGTTGAGCTTTTTTTGGCAAAGTTGCTGAGCTTTTTGTTTTGCTTGTGAAAAAACCCACCACCACGTTTTCCAGCTATTGTTTTAAAGGAGAATTGGCAAAAACAACACTGGCAATATGGGTAGCATTACGTCCAGATTTCCCCCGACATTTTATTTTTGGGATGATTTTCGCCCAGACGCTGCTTCCAACCACAGTGTTCTGGGTATGTCGGGAAATTCCGGACGTCTGGCAACCTTATATCCAGTGCTTTTTTCCCTTAAAAAAATGTTTAGGGGTACTCTCATTTTCCCACTCATATTGAAATACTGCCCCTCAATGAGGCCAAACTTAGATTCACAAAATGTTTAGGGGTATGCGTCCCCCTGCATCCCCCCAGAAAGAAACCACTGCTTATATCTGCACCTTGAAATATGGCTCAGTTTAAAATATCCATATAGGCTTCTTCCTATATGGATGCACTTTACTTCTGTGTGCATCTGATCCCTTCCTCTCTGAGGCTCAGCTCTGCACGGGGACCTGCTGCCCCATTGTGCATCCTACTGCCTGAGGCCGTCGCCTCATTTTGCCCCCTGGGCTGAAGACCAAGAGGGTGGAGGACTCGGAGGCAGCTTCTTCCGAATACAACCACGTATGTAGGACCACACCGTTAGGCTCCTACTCATCCACCGAGTTACTTCAGCTTCCGAAGCAGCCATTTAACGTTATGGGGGCTGCGGGGAACACACCTAATGATCTCATCCGCCATAGTTGTTTATGGATTAGGACCGCTTTATTTTTTTATTTCCCCTCAAGGGGTACGTTTTAAACACTACGAAAGCAAGATTGCCTGAGCGGCTTCCAAGGGCCGCGCACATTCATTCTTCCTCGGACCACGAAGGGATGTGGTTAAAAACGCCCCACACTGCCTCTCAAGCACCGTCGACGCCTATTCAGACAACCCCCTGAAGCAATTTACCGGTATTCCCCCTCGCTCGATTTCTCTCGTGTTTGTGTGTGTTCTGTGTACTCAAGAGGGACTTTTACTTCTAAGCAGCAGCGTGCATGGGGCGGGGACGGGGAGGCAGCGCCGCCCTGCATGAAGGGCTCCCCTTGAGTGAGGAGGAGGAAGGTCGCGCCGTAAATCCCCCTCTGCCTCTGAGGAGAGAGAGAGAGACAGAAGAGAGCGAGCCGCCTCGCCTCTCCGCGTCATCCCTCCGGCCCAGGAGGAGGAGGAGCCGCATTCCCGCGCCGATTGGTCGGCGCTGCTGCCAGTCGCGCAGGCGGGCGAGGGGCGCGGCCAAGCGTAGAGCCGGCTCGGCTCCCGGCGAGAGCAAAAAAGGGAAAGAAAAAAAAGCGGCCGGCCGAGTCAGGAGCCTCGTTGTGCTGCCGACGTCGAGGACAGAAGAAGGAACAGTGCCGGCTTGTAGTAGTAATAGTAGTGCCAGTACCATTATTCCTTCCAGCGCAGCCACCCTCTCTCCTCCCGAGCCCTGCACCATGGAGGAGGAGCGGTCGGGGGAGCAGATGAGACCGCTACTCACAACGGTAACTGAAGAGCGGCGGGAGGAGGCGGGATGGCAGTTGGCGGTTGCGCGCGAGGGAGGGAGGGGGGGACGTGGAGGGAGGCGCTCGCGCCCCTTTATCTCTCCCGCCTTTCCCCTGGGCTGAGAGGCTCGGGCGGCCGTTGCTGCCGCCGCCGCCGCTGCGCCTCTTTGTGGGGGCGGAGCCCCACCGAGCGCCTCACTGGGCTCCCTGGCTCTGTGACGGGGAAGCGGCGCCGGATTAATGCCCGAGGAGGCGACACAAAGCCAGGCGCTCTTTTCTTTCCGGTCTCGAGTCTCCCCCTCACACACAGAAACCGACAGGTGTCAGTCTCTCTCCCTCGCCTCCCCTCAGCCCTTCCTTCCACTTCGCGCTTCCTCTTTCCCCCCCCCCTTCATCTCCGCAGCCAAACACTACTAACAACAACAACCACAGGAGCAATACTGTTGTGACACGTGGATGGAATTAAGACTTGCGGGGGGGGGCGGCGGGCGGGCGGTTTTCTTGCTCATGGAAACATTTCGCTTCAGCATCATCTCCGCCGAATGAATCCTCCACTTGGCGCGTGTGAGGAAATGGAGGGAGGCGCGCGTCTCCTTCCTTTCCACAACCAGCTCCTGCTGGTCTGGGCTCATTGCTTTTGTTCAGGCAAGAGCTCTTGATAGGGTGAGGGGTGGGCAGAGAGGGAGAGGGAGGGGGGAGCCTGGTTCTTTGTTCGAAGCTCCCCCCCTCCCTTCTCCCTCTTACCCTTCTAACATGCTCCCTTCATTCGGGCTGGGAAGTGTCAAACGGGGTAAAGGAGGATGCATAGTGGGCAGGCTGCAGCGGGTCAGGGCTGGCCTCTGCTGCCCTATGGGAACTAATAATAGTAATAATAATAATAATAATAATAATAATAATAATAATAATAATAATAGGAAAGGACATGTGTCCTGGGCACAGTGCAGCAGGCGAGGTAGGGGCATCTCCGGTGAGATGCCTTGCTTGCTTGCCTTCCGTCCTCCTGCTCCTCTTGAGTCCTTTGTGAGTGCAAACACATGGCTAACCCGAAGCAGCTCTTTTGTCCTCAGAGCTCAAGGAAGTGGCAGATAACTCAGCAGTGATTCACTTTACTTCCTTTCATGGCTGGGGGTGAAATGAGGCGCAGTCTGTCTCTTCCCCGCCACCCCACCCTTCCCTGCTTTTTAAAGTGGTACTAGGGGGAAAAAACATTAGTGGTTCATCACAGATTTTTTTTTTGCCCCCTTGCGTTTTAGATGAGTTAGCCAGGATTTTTATTGAGTGTTTCCATGACTTTGTCCTGCTGCTAAGGATGCTTTCATTCCCAAGGTTCCTTGGGACGGTGCCGGGGCAGATAATCTAGTTTTAAATGGCACTAGAAGATGGAGAGCTCTTCTGATAGCAAACGAAGTTAAGCGAGTGAACAACCTAGTGTAAAAGCTTTCCCTCTACATCATTTGGCTTGTTCACTGAAGAGTAATATGTATTAGTACCATGTGGCAAACAATTTAAGTACTGGATTTAACTTGATTGCTGCACATTAGGATCTACATCTACAGCAAATTGTTCGATACAATCTATGTAGAAAGGTAGTGGTCTATTTTTTTGTTTTTTTGGTAAAACAGTTGTGGTAGACTACATTGTGGGTAGTATTGAACTATGTATTAATTAGAGTATGCCTATTTAAATCAAAGTAAATAAATGTCAAATGTGTGGTTTTTGCACACTGGAGGTGGCATAATAAAAAATGCTAACTTGCGCAAAAGGCACTAATAGAAAAAGAGTTATCACTCCTGATCTATGATGAGGGGAACAAAAGTAGGGCTCCTAAGATCTCTTGGACAAAGAGTCAAGAGTCTTTAGCTTCAGGTTTGCCAACAGCCACAAACAAAGGGGGGGGGAGCCACAGGATTTGTCCCTTTCCTGTGGTTAGTAGATGTCCTTAAATCCAAATACAGTAATGTCTGATCTTTTTGATATCCAGCTGTCACACAGAAGTGACACTTGGAAACCATGCCAGGTTTTTTGCCTGGAGTGTATCTCTAAAAGTTACTTGCCCAGTTGTTTGCCAAGGCTTCTGGTGTGGAAAGACTCCACAGTTATAGCAGTTTTCATTTGGCAGGGATTCAGGTCTCTCATCTTAGCACTGCTTTCATTTATATACCACCTCTGCCCTCCACCTTGCCTCATCTGAGTGTTGCTTGTAAGTGTCTGACAGCAGATAAGCAGAATGTTACTCTGGGAAGGGTAGTGTCTAAGAAAGGGAGGATGCATTTGATCCGATTGCTGATTCTGCAGTGGTTCCTTTGACCCTGTGGGTTCTTGCGCTCTTTGGCTATCCTCTCATGCTGAGTATGAGTGATCTGTTGCAAATATATTTTGTTTTGTTTTTGGTCATAATAGTTTTTGAGGGAATAATTTTGCATCTTTTGAATTCTTACAGATTACAGGAGGAGACGGTCGTTCCAGCTTCTTGAAGGAGGTGGGGGCCCATTAATCTTTTGAGTAGAGAAACGCATGACTACAAAAAATGAATTGCTGCATTTACTTTTAAGATATATTTCTACATAGGAGACTATGATATATTCACTGAAAGATGCTAGAGAAGATTGGATTTGGTTTTACAATCATGGAGAGGGTTAATGGTCCCTGTCCTCATAAGCTTACATAGATTGTGGTCTGCCTAGTTCTCTTTTCCTGTCTGGGAAGAAAAGAGCACTCATTTATTTTAATATGAAAGTGTTTTTATAATGAAACGGATGTAGACCTGTGCGTATTTCCTTTTTGCAACAATTAGCTCTTCAGCTACGTGTAGTTCTAGAATGTTCAATTGCACCTACTTTTTTGCTTTGTGGCAATGATTTTTGATCAGGCCTTTTTTACCATTTACAGTTTGAAGCACCACATACTGTATAGGTTTTCTGAACCTATCTGGAGGCTTTCACAGTAGTATTACAAGTACTAATAATACTTCACAGGTAATATTAACCATTCTTCTCAGGCAACCTTTCTGTGGAATATGCCAGCTTTAGGATTTAATGTTTTGCTAGAGGTTGGATCTGTGTTGATCTTCTGATGAAGCGTCTTGCATGCTAACTTTTTGGAGGGTTTCCTATCGACTAATATGAAAATTCCTTGAAAGTAATAAGCAACATCACATTTTATCCGACACTTATGATAAATCATTAAGTGTGAATGCCCTAGGAAGACAAGCAAATCTTACTGCATCTTATACATATGTAGGATCCTGCATATTATAATCTACACATCTATAGCATCCTGAGTGCTTCTCAGAAATCTGTTCTTGGAAATCTGGAAGGGTATTTTTAGAACAGTTAAATGAGCCTACAGCTTCCTACAGTATCTGTTGAGGGTCATATAATCAATCTTAAACTAACAAATCCACTAAAATAGCTTTAATTATTTATTACTATTCTCTTCTGCACTGATGATTCATGTAGGTGCATCTGTGTCCATGGTTGCAATTAGCTGTACCAAGTGGCTATTGGATATGAGAGAAAGGGGTGAACTTCACCCCATAGCCTACTAGTAAGCACAGCACTCGCCTCCTTTTGAGTTACCTGAAGTAGGTGGAACAAGGAAGGATGAATGTGCTGGAAAGAGGGTTCCTCTCTTTGCTTGCATGCTAATCTATTTTCTGTTCCGTTGGAGATTAAGAACATGAAAGGAACTAATAAGTGAACTAGATAATTTCCTATCATTTAATGAACCTGAGATAAGGATGGAATTCTTCAGATTCTAATGTAGAACATTTCCCTCTGGTTTGATCCAACACAATTACCATTTAATATTTCAAAAAGTCAAGCCTGCCTTTATATAGCTGTCTAAAAATGCAGTACTGAAATCTAATAAATGCAAGGCTATCCTAAAAAGGCAAGGAACTATATGTATTTGTGCAGTGCTATTTAGCTCTTGTTTATACAACTGAATATAGCTGGAATAGTCCCCCCACCAAAAAATATGATGAAAATACATTGGGTGAAATATTTTCTACCTGCTATTGCTCTGACTTCCCTGTATATGCATATTGTGCCTTGTGTTTTATTTTGTTAGCTAATAGTGGGACTGTGCATAGGATTTCACAGACGTGTGTGCCAGAAAAAAATGTCTTAACTCAAAATAGCTTGTACATATGGCTTCCTGCTATAGAATTACACAAACTTGTCACCTGATGGCATTGTCCTTCATAAATCACATTCAGTCATTACTCCATTATGAGGTTGGTTCTTCATCATTCTCACAGGAGTTAAGTATTTTGGCTTAAAACATTTGGTTGCAATATTATCATATATATTTTTTGGTTCTTTTTATTGGCTTCTCCAAAAGCCAGCTAAACTGAGGTTATGTACTTCATTTGCAATAACAAATCTACTTGATTAGCCTGCTTCTAAACTAGTGAAAATAAGAAAGGGTATTAGCTGAGGACTTAATCAAGACACCTTTTGAACGAAACATTTTGCTAAGCTGAATTTCATGGTTCCTGACAATAATTCTAACTTTATTTTGCACCTTGAGTGAGTTTTAGCTAACCTTGTAAGTAATTGTACACACAATTCTAGATAATATGCAGCTCTATAAAAAGTGTAAGAATGGGATTACAACTCCACATATGACACTGTGTGCATTGGTTTTATCTTGCTCAAGAGTTAGCTTGCAGATACCCCACTGAAAATAATGACAAAACTTAATATTGATTTTGATGGCCTAGGTCTAGGACTACACTGAAGAGAATCATGTGATGGAATATTTTATGATGCACAGAAGCTCTTATCTTAATAGAAGCAGGATAGATTAAAAAAAAAATCCTCAAATGAGATGCAGAGAAGAGAGGGGAATTAAGAAGGCTAATGCCAGGGAAGCCCTAAGAGGAGAGGCAGAGGAGAATAATAGCATCATCAATTCATTCAAATTCAGTAGATAGGTCAAGGAGTTTTTTCTAATATAAGCACCCACCTTGCATTTCAGACTTTCTGATGACGATCCGATCTTTATTACATCCCATGGAGATTCTAAATTACCAGTAGTCCCTGCTAGGATAAGGCCTAATGCTCTGAAGTTCTCTTGATAGAGGTGTATAGCTACTTCCTTCTGCCTTTCTGAAAATATAAACTTCCTTATTGAGAATCTTTGAGAATTATTTCTTGCCTACAGAATTATTTGTTGTGTGTCTGTGTTTGCCTTAATTTTGTTGTTGATGCAGGGCTGGGGAGTGGGGAACTGATGGGACATGCAAAATAACAAAGAATTTCTTAGGTGAAGGACTAGGGCTTGCATAAAGTGGTTAGAAACTGTTTGACCTGCCTAGTTAGATTCTGACAAGAGGTAGCTCAGTACAGTTTAGCTGCTGAAAACCTTTGAACAAAATTGCTCACTCATAATATGTTCCGTTCTACTTCTGTCATTTCTGACTTGGGTAATCTTGAGATGTGTTCTTGTTGTCCCCCCACCCCATCTCCTTTTTAAAATGAAGGCTGGGAGTGTCAGCTCAGGATTTCTAACATATTTGAATATGCCATTTACAAACACTTCCAAATAATGATATATCTCACCAAGTTGAAACATAGTTTAGAGGTGCCTCTGCTTCAGTGAGGATTTTTGTTGTTTATGGTTTAGTTTGCTTTTACAAATATAGGATGTTCTGTTGCAGAGGCACTAGAGGGCACTGCTCTCATATCTTGGTTAGAGAAATCCTGTGTTACGAAAATACACATAATATGTGGAAAGCCAGGGAGGACTCCATTTATAACATTTTAGGCTGTAATCTTATACATAATTACCTGGGAATAAGCCCCATTGAACTCAGTTGGAGGTTTTAGATGAGCTGAGATGTAAGTAGTGAAGAAAGGAGAAATCATGAAGGAAGAATATACACAAATAGCCAAGGTAAGATGGGCCAGAGCTCAGAATGAACTCAGGCTTGCAAGAGAGGTTAGAACATGGGTAGGCAAACTAAGGCCCGGGGGCTGGATCTGGCCCAATCCCCTTCTAAATCTGGCATGCAAATGGCCTGGGAATCAGTGTGTTTTTACATGAGTAGAATGTGCCCTTTTATTTAAAATGCATCTCTGGGTTATTTGTGGGGCATAGGAATTCGTTCTCCCCACCCCCAATATAGTCCGGCCCCCCACAAGGTCTGAGGGACAGTGGACCGGCCCCCTGCTGAAAAAGTTTGCTGACCCCTGGGTTAGAAATGAAAAAGGTTTTTGTGGCTATGTTCAAAGCAAGAGGAAGAACAATCAAGTATTAGGTCCCTTGCTTGGAGAAGATGGGGAAATGCTCACTAACTCGTTATCTTGGAAAAACTGACAAGTGGGGTGCCTCAGGGTTCTGTCCCAGGCCTGTTGTTCAAATTAATTATAAACAACTTGGATGAAGGAATTGAGGGGGTGCTCATCAAATTTGCAGATGACACCAAACTAGGAGGGGTAGCCAAAGCCGCTGAAGACATTATCTGGATTCAAGATTACCTTAACAGACTGGAGAACTGGGCCAAAATGAATTTCAAGAGGGACAGATGTCAGGTTCTACACTTAGGCAGGAAGAACCAGCTGCAAAAATATAAAATGGAGGTAGGTCCCTTCCAACTCTGTGATTCTGTGACATCTGGTTTATCAGTAGGACTTGTGAAAAGGATCTAGGGGTCTTAGTAGATCACAAGTTTAACATGAATCTATAGTAGGATGCTGCAACAAGAACAAAACTAATGTTATTTTAAGCTGAATCAACAGAAGTATAGTGTCCTGACCAAGGGAAATAATAGTCCTGCTCTATTCTGCCTTGGTCATACAGACCATACCTGGAGTACAGTCTCCAGTTTTGGGCACTACGATTTAAGAAGGATATTGACAAGCTGGAATGTGTGCAGAGGAGGTTGACCAAGATAATCAAGAGTCTGGAAACCAAGCCTTATGAGGAACAGTTGAGGGAGTTGGATCTGTTTAGCTTGGTAAAGAGGAGACTGAGAACATATATGATAGCAACCTTCAAGTATCTAAAGAGCAGTCACATGGAGGATTGAGTGTTTTCTCCTGTTCTGGAGGCTAGGACCCGAAATAATAGATTCAAGTTACAAGAATATACATTCTCACTAAACATAAGGAACAGGAAGAACTTTCTGTCACTAAGAGCTGTTCGACAGTAGAACAGTCTTCCCATGAGAAGTGGTGGACTCTTCATCCTTGGAGGTTTTTAAGCAGAGGCCGGATGGCCATCTGTCATGCATGATTTAGTTGAGATTCCTGCACAGGGATTTGGACTAGATGACCCTCAGGGATCCCTTCCAGCTCTACAGTTTTGTGAGTCTCTGATTTGACTTCTGAGTACAGTTGTTCCTCCCTTTGCGTCTGGGATTTGTTCCGGAGCCCTGGATGCTCAATGAAAGGGACACTCAACAAAGTGCTGCTCTGCGCATGCGTGAAGTGTGATTTAGCACTTCTGCGCATGCGGCAAACCCGGAAGTACCCAGTTCCAGTACTTCCAGGTTTGCCACGGACGTTGGACGAAGTGGACCCTAAATGGGACAGACTCAAAACGAGGTACCACTGTAGATGTGTCAGATTACACTGCACACTTGGCACTCCTGAAGCTAGTATCTTGGTCATGGCAATAAGCCATACTTGTGAATAGATACAGCTATTCTTTTCTTCATATATAAAGCCTTCAGCGTGTTGTGGGGTACTTAAAGTGTGTGTGGACAGGATACACGGATCATACTTCAACTACAAATAAAACTTAACTAGTTTGACATCTATGGAAATTGAAGTGCACTTGTGCTAATAGCAGAAAGGGTGCTGCAACAGGTAATGAACCTAGGCAGTGATCTAGTTAGCACAGAAAGCCAAACCATGACTTAGCATGAATGCATAGGCGCCGACTCCATGGGGCCTGAGGGGGCCCGAGCCCCCTCAAAAATTCGTTTGGGGGGCTCCGCCCCCCCAATAATCTTGGGCGCCCCTCCAGCAGAGCGCCACCACCGCCCCTCCCCCAGCCCAAAATGGACAGGGTCGGGCTGCATGCCTCCTGCCCTCCCTCCCGAGCAAAAGCTCCACCCAATTTCCTTCGGAGCTGAATAGGCGCAGCACGCTCTCCCCTATTTGCTCACGAGGAGGTGGCGCCACTTTATCTGCATATTCATGAGCTTATTTATTATTCATGAGCTTTCGCGGGCTCCCCCAATATTTTTTATAAGTCGGCGCCCCTGCATGAATGAGAATACATGCAGGTTGTTGGAGCAAAGTTTGCAGCCACAGTGCTCCTTCTGAGCCATGATTTGTCTTAGCATTGTGTTCAAACCCAGGCTTGTGGTTTGTACCTTCAGACAAACTCCAAGTGATAAGGCAAGAACAAACTTTTTTTTACAGCTTGTGACTTGCTTGTCTCACTCCCAACATTCAGGCGCAATGCTTTACCAAACCATGGCTTTTCCCTGGGTAGCATGAGAGCAGAACGGCTGAGCGCAGAACACCTGAGCGAGGAGCAATTGAGCTTTGATCTTTGCTTGAGCATCCTGCACATTACTGCCAAACCCTGGTTTATCTTAGTGTTAAGTGCAAGTGGGGTCCTTGTGTTCTTTAAAATATCTGCTTGAGTATAAAATATGTGTTTGGAATGTGACTGGAAGCATATCACAGGCATTCAAATAGCTTTTGTATAATGATTCCAAATTATTACTTGCTTCTTTGTTTCTGGTACATATGGATGCGTGGTGGTTCCTCTTCAGACTGTAGAGTTAAGTGTTGATAGCAAAGATTAGGTGATTTAAAAATATTGCTTGATACTAATTCTTCATGAGCAATGGGATTCAATAGAATATTTAATACAGTGATGAACAGCATATGCAGTATTCTGGATTCAAAATATACTGAAATAAAGTCTCAAGGCTTGCTTCATATGATCTAATGAGAGACCATTTATATGAATGTGAAAGTGTGTGTTTGTAATCAAGAAAAGAGGAATGCCTTGCTTCCATAGGTGGTCAGAATATCAGCAGGGTAAAAGATGCTTATTCTTGAGGCTAGCTTTATGTTGCCAGGAGATTGAGAAAAGGAGCAGCTGACATTATCTGACAGTTCTTTTCCTTCAGCAGCTCTGATGATCTTCTTAAGAAAATAATTTATTGTTTGCTCTGGCAATAATCACTTTTGCCTAGTCAGGGGAGATTGTAGGAGCAATTAAGAACTGCACTCTTGTTTTCAAATTTTGAATGTCTGGTGAATGCATTTAGTTCATATGACACTTTGTATGACATTTAGATTAGTGCACAAAAGAACATGCTTGAAATTGAGGTCTAGAGTTGTACTCTGGTTCAGAGGAAAGCTTGGGATATACTATCAGCCATACTTCAGAGGAACACATTGTCAGTTGAGTTCTCTTTATTTTTACTGAGTGTAAAGCTAAAGTGGCACAGGCCTATGCTAAACAGAGTCTATTCCTAACTCCTGAAGTAGTAGTAGCTTAGTACAGTATGTTCTGTCACAGTGATGAAAGGAGGACCAAGCTGGAAATGCCAAAAAGTGCTTCTGCTGATTGACCTAGTTCTATAAGAACAAAATCTATTTGTTTCACTCTTTGTTGAGACTTGATGCATTCAGTGTATCTGCACTATCTTTCTTCAAGTCACACTGCTGCTAGTGTTCACTTAAATTAATCATCTGTAATGGAATCTACTTAAGCAGCGTTTTGGAAACTGCAAGCTGCTTAGTGTAGTGAAAAATAGACTCTTAAAATCAGATTATATGATATGCAATTTCTAATTACTCTTGGCTATTACTCTTGCCTATATTTGAATACCCTAGGCAAGGCAGTGGCATGTTTTGAATTGAAGGACAATGGTTCTTCCCCCACTCCCTCTCCAGTTCAAGAGACACTAAAATCAATTTAGCGGGTATATCAGACCTTTTACAAATCTAATTATATGCTGCTAAACAGCAAGGGCCCCAAAGGCCAAAATGGAAATTTTTACATATTTCACTCACTAGAGCTTGCGTAGTTAATTATATAGCTGTTCTTGCTCACACAATTGTCAGTCTCTGATTATAGTGACCACCAGCCATTTGAAATTAATTTTGTATTATTTGCCTATAGGGATGGGGCTGGTCCTGTGTCATTCTGCCTGACAACCAAATTCTTCTTTACCTAGTACTGGCCCACATTGGAAACGAATGGACTGTTAGTTCCATTTTCTTACCTATAGAGCTGGTAATGGTCCTGTGTCATTCTGTCTGTCACTCTATTTACCTAGTACCAGCCCACATACCAAAGAATGGACCTTTGGTTTCTGATTTCTGAATTACATATTGGGAAATGTTCTTTATAATGTCCCCAAGGACATCAGTAGTATATATATTTTTACACTGTTGGAAATAATTCCTGTGCATGTGCTATTTGATTAATACTTTCATTTGACTTCATAGCTGGAGAGTCTACCCACCCAGTATTTAAAAACTGAAATGTGTAAAATCATTTCTTTCATAAAGGAAATGCAAGCACTGGCACTGTACAGAGATGAATTGTCAATCCCCATTCGGCCATGAAGCTCACTTGCTGACCATGGGCAAGCCACACTGTCTCTCAGCCCACCCTACGTCAAAGGGTTTTGGTGGGGAGGACCTTGTATGCTACCTTGAGGTCCTTGGAGAAAAAGGTGGGACATAAATGCTACAAACAAATAATAATTTTGTTGTTCATCAAATGTACCTGCAAATGTTTAGAACAGTACCTTGCAACATGAAGGTATTTCATATATTTCAAAAACTTGAGTAAAGCCAAAGAAAACTCACAGAAATAGTGTATTAGTAGAAACATATGTTTGAAAATAAGTGGTTCAACACATTGCATTTCATTTATAAACTATTTATCACATTTATCACTCTACTCTTGTGCTATATATCAATATTGGCATATATTAAAAGACAGGACAAAAATGAGCAACATTTCCCAAAAGTCAGTTACCCTGTATGAAATTGTGTATGTCATATTCCTTCTGTTATTGTTTTAGCACTTTTTAAATACTTGTTTTCAAGAACCTTCACTCTCTGGTTCAGAAGTTCATACTGGGATAATTTCGGTAGATAAGTATAAGCAGATAAGAATAAAAGTGTGCAAGTCAACTTACTAAGGTTGGCAGTGGCAACAACTCAATTATTCCATTAAATGAACACAGCAATGTCACGTGGACCTAGCTTTCAAAAACAGTCTTTTTCCTTGGTTTGAAAATTGTCTGAATGCCTTGGGCCTTCTGTCATTTCCTTTACTCTTAACAAATGATTGGTTTGTGAACAGCTATGAGGACTGTATGTGGATCAGTAGAGGACTTCAGAACCAGGATTTTTTATTCTTCCTATCATGCCTGTATTGTTTTGTGACAGTCTTAAAACCTTTATTCTCTCTGGGGTTTTTTTTTTGTTTTTTTGGAGGAGATGGAGAAGTAGTTGCTGCAGTACCACATTGGTCTAGGTCAGGGGTCTGCAACCTTTAAGACAAAAAGAGCCACTTGGACCCGTTTCCGAAGAAAAAACAACAACTGGGAGCTGCAAAACCATTGCGATAAAACAAATATATCTCCGGAGCCACGATCTGACAGCGGGCAGGAAGGTGACGTCGGGACGGTGCGTGACTAACGCACGCACCGCCCCCATGCGACGTCACAGCCAGTACAGCGCCCGCCACAGTGAGGAGTGTCGGGGCGCACAATGCGCCTCCTCCCCTTGCTAGTATCCGCCCCGGAGCCGCAGCAAAGATGTAAAAGAGCCGCATGCGGCTCCGGAGCCGCGGGTTGCAGACCCCTGGTCTAGGTAGAAGTAGGAGGCAAGTGATATTTGAAAGCTTTGAAAGCTTTGAATATTTGAAAAATAATTCTAACATCTGTAGGAACTTATGAAAGACTGAGCATTCACTTGACAAACACAAACTAATGTTCAGCACTTCTTCTGAATTTTTCTGACATTGTCCAGAATGTGTGTCACCTTGTAAAGGTATATGTGTGTCTCTGTGTGTTCATCCCACCCCGCTCCACTCCTTTGAAAGCTGATGATGTACCATCATTCGATTTATTAGTTGACATTATAGTATCTAAAAACTCTTATTTTTAAGGGAATTCACAATTTGTTTTAAGTTTGACAATATATATTTGCTCACGTGCACACACACACACACAGATATACTTTTGTATATCATTTTGGGATTTAAATTTTTTGAAGTGGTTTATAAGTATTATAAACAATAATTAAACAGCCTCAACTGTAAAGGTTATGTCATACTTCTCAGCCTTGCATTACTGTATATTTATGCATGGTATAGCAAATGTGCAGATTTGAAATTTGGCTTTGTAAAAAATGCACTCGTTAAACAGCTATCCTTTTGTGGTGTAGCCTTTTAAGGCTGTGTTTATAAAATGTTCCATTCTATTTTAGGAATCTAGTTTAAGAACCAGGTATTAATTATATAAGAACCTGGTCCTTGGTTAACATTATGGTTAATTCTTGTTTTGCATTTGGTCCTTAAAATAAAAATGTGGCAGAGCAGCCTTTAAACTAATAGGGTGGGGGCCATTCCATTCCAGGGATGAGGAGTAAAATGTTTATCATTTTTCAAATGGGGGATGGTTACAGCAAGGCATTGAGAAAGCAGGGGCACATGCTAACTATTAGAGAAGCAAAGGCCCCATAGGGTAAAACCCATATTCCAAAGACCAAACACACTAGTTATGGGTGTTTATATGCTACTGCTAGAAGCCTGTGAGCCAAAATGAACGTTAGCTAGAGTCCTTGGTTTTGAGAGAAGAGCATAGCTATAATGGACATAAGGGAAACTTGGTGGACTGGAAAAAAACCTGTTAGACCTGGTTATCGCTGTTAAAAAGTATATAGGAAAGACAGGGAAGGTTGTGCTGGAGGTGCTGTAATCCCATACCTCAAAGAGGGCATAAAGTCCAGCAAGACAGAAATCCTCAAAAGGGCAGACTCCAC
Organism: Podarcis liolepis; assembly: GCF_965112155.1. Classification (NCBI taxonomy): domain Eukaryota; kingdom Metazoa; phylum Chordata; class Lepidosauria; order Squamata; family Lacertidae; genus Podarcis; species Podarcis liolepis. The sequence goes on along the minus strand of NC_139563.1, from coordinate 42,638,792 downwards.
AGAGTTGCTGTGGGTGGAAACACCAGGCCCAAAGAATAATTAGTACTATTGTCCAGTGAACAAAACACCCAGGTTGATATTGATCTTGAGAATGAAATCAAGAAGGCATGAAAAATAGGATGTAATGTAGTAATAAGTGACTTCAAATACTCTAACGTAGACTGGCTACATGTGTCCCAGTCATGACAAAGAGATAAAAATTTCTTGATACCCTAAATCATTGTGACCTAGAATAGTTTCTCATGGAACCAGTCAGTGACCTTGGACTTAATCTTAAGTGACACTGAGGTCCTGGTGTGGGATGTAAGTGTTGTTAAACCAGTTAGGAGCAGTGGCCATAGTGCTATGAAATTCAACACACACACACACATACAATTGTTTGTTATATAAATATTTAAAAGCCTTGGTTTTTACAGTAACATGTTTTTAATATTTTGTTGGGAGCTGCCCAGAGTAGTTGGGCCAGCCTGGTCAGATGGGCAGCATAGAAATAATAAAATTATTTTTTAAATTTTTTTTATTTTATTCATCTCCATTTTATAGAGGTAGTGAAGTCCACTAAGTTGGATGCCTTTGTAAATTGATTAAGTCAAAATCATGAAGGGTATGGCTGTCATTGGTTTCTAGCCATTTTGACTATGTCCTGCCTCCACTGTCAGAAGCAACATGCCTCTGATTACCAGCTGCTGGTAATCTCAGATTGTCAGAGTGCTGTTGCACTGATGTCCTGCTTGTGGGTTTCCTATAGGCATCTGATTGGCTGCAATAAGAATTGGATGCCAGCCTTATGTTCTTAAATTCTAGGGTAAGAAAGTGTATTGTTAAGAAGACCAAAATTAGTTATAAACTACAATTTTGGTTTCTTACATAACGACAGGATAGTTTTTAGCAAAGCCCTCTTCCTGTCTACGTAAGAGGAGGAAAGGGGAGGGGGGAGCACAGAAGCCTGCTCATGTATCTATCACATGGTTTAGTGTTATGTGCAAACTAAACATATGTATGTAGGAACTTGTACCTTATATTTCGTTCCTTAGAAACTATAGTTTAAAAAATGATTCTTGGCATCTGCTCTGTAATGGGAATTGATCTTCCTTCCCCCACCCTCCCACCTGCAGTACTTTTTATAGATCCCCAAAAGAGCTTTTCAGGCTCAACGTAGCTAGAAAATTGGCTTTTATGAATATATAAATGTGTACAGTGTTTGAGACCTTTTTTAGTTTGGGGATTTGAGTCAAACACAGTGACGATAAAACCTTGGGCCTTAACAGCAAAACATTCATATTGCAGGCCGTTTTTAGCTACTGCTGTAGCTAAACGTTAAGTCACAAACCACATAGTTTCAATTCCTTTTTTGGTGTTCCCTTGGTGGGAATTGAAGGCATGCCATGTTCCTCAATTCTGTTATTATGTGACCTGTGCTGGATGTAGTTACTGGCCTGGAAGACTAAGTATCTTTACAAGATAACTGGCTGCAACAGAGTGATTTATACAGCTGTACGTCTGTGTTGGCTGTACTGTTATAAAGTAGTTATGTGTGGTCTGGTTTCTTGAGGCTCATAGCACTGCAAACTTGCACAAGGGCATTCTTCATTTCTTCAGCATCAGCATGGAAGGAACACATATAGACAAGGAGCTGGTAAATACTTCTTTCAAAGAAATAACATTTTAAAGTGGCTAGAACAGAACTCATGATAGTCACTCTTGTATGTCAGATTGCGTAAATAATTGTCTTGAAAACCTTTGTAATATCAGGGCTTGATATACATACAAATTTAGCTATATTGTCTTTTTATAAATTCCTTTAGCTTTATAACACGTGTGACTGGAAATTTTGACTCAAATACAATTAATAGTACTACCTATTAACTCATCTCTTTAGAGAGGGCAGATTTTTTCAGGATTAATGTATGTTAGGAAATTGTACTAAAATGTGTTAAAAGTAGCATCTTGTGAAATTACAGGTTTCTTGGCTAAACATGCCTTCCACTAAACTTTCTTAGCACCCTTCTCTCCTTTATTCATCATATTATAACAATTTTTGTTAGGTCTGTAGTATACTTTTGACTATGTAAGATTCTTGGGCAGGTCATCTGTACATAATCAGGATTAGAAGCTCATCAGCATTCTTTGCGAAACTAGTATCATAGGTCTTTTTCTCAGTATCATGTTCAGTAGAGGATAACTATTTAATTGGAAAACAGTATGGTTTAAAGTTAGTGAGAAAAAGCTTCCTGAGTTCAGTATTTGATAGAAGTTGCAGAACATGCCTAGATAGCTTTACTTAAGTGACTTATCAATATGGAGGTATCCAACATTTAAAAAACCATGTCTGATTCCAGTAGTCTCCTGGACTTCACTTTTTATTCCCCACTTATTCTGTTTTGCTATCTTCTAGGAATATATCTTGCTGTAGTAGATAATGTGGTTGCTAACTTGGATATTGATTTAGTATGATTTAAGTCTAACCCTTCTTCATGTTAATAGATTTTCCATGTGGCTGCATGTAAAGAAAATATGTTTGAGAATCTTAGAAAGTTTCTCAGTGGTATATCAGCTTTTGTTACATGAACAATTGTAATATAAAATCAGGTAAAGTCTGTCCATATTTGTAAGGTATTTTTAATGTTTCTGCTTTTGCACTGGATGATAGAAAGGTGGTCTTTAAGTTTTAGGCTGCTATCCTAACCCCAACCCTGCCTGCCAGTGGAGACTTGTGTAGTGGTAAAGCCACTGCCACATCTGCTACCCAGCCACTTGCGGGGGGGGGGGCAGGGCTGGTGGCAGCAGCCGCAGCAGCATGATTGGGCTTGATACTTGCCAGCAAGAGCCATTAAAACAGCTTGTAATCCAGTTCATTCCAGGCCAGCACAGCCCTGCCTCCTCCCTGCCCTTGTTTCATGCCTTTCTGTTACGAGTGTGTACATGGATCCGCATGTGCACAGCCAGCACTCATGTTCACTGCTGAGAGGTTTAGGATCTTTTCCTGGAGTTATAACGTTTGCTTGTTATGGATGTGCATTAACCCTTAATCTTATGCCCACAAGAAGCTCTCACTCAAAGCAATGAAGCTTGGTTTATTATATATAAAACTGGAGCAACGGAATATATTAAACTGTTGCTTTAGACAGCAAAGTTACAGGCTAAGCAGGTAGCAAATTACATTACATACACACCTTAACTAAAGAGTAAAAGATTCCCTAACTATTCTAAAAGCCCTACAGAAGCTGCCATAAACCTACGCTAGAAGGAGTGGGGAAACGAAAGTATGCTTGTCCTTAAAGTGAAGCAGCAGTGTGTTGAGACCTGGGGAGCACTGGTTAAGTTCTATCCTGTTGGAGCTATGAGAGCCAACTAGCCTTTGAATCTAATAGGTTTTTTAAAATACCTTTTTGCCAAGGCATACTAGTGGAGAGGGAAAGGGTCTGTGAAATGATTGATTCCTACCATTTCCATAATCTCTTCCAGACTTTCCTGCCTAGTTCTCACCTTGCCCATCTTTGGTCATCCTGTTCCTGTTTGCTTAACAAAAGGGTGAAAGACTTTGATGGTATCTGCACCTGCCCATCTCTGCCTGCCATCTGCCTTTAAATCACCTTACCATTGTGGGGATGGATCTCACTGAGGAGTTGAGTATCATGTACTTGAAAACAAGATTTGCATGTGTTAATCTTCTGGTCAGATGTGGGTGAAGGCAGGATATGCCCAAAATGCATTTCAGCAGGAGGCTGGAGTCCGGCTTTTTCCATGGTCACCAAAGCTCATCATGAAGGATCTTGTGTCATATTAGAGTTCTGTCAACCTTATACTTAAGTCATGATCTGCTGAGATAAACCATATTGTAAATTCAGATTAACACACACCTCCTTACATTTCCACAGCATGCATTGTGGCCACCTGTTCAGCAGATTTTCTTCTGAGTCCAAACCCCTTACTGCCTGGCATAATGGGATGGGGGTGGATTGCCATGCCTTAAATACAAGTGTGTAAAAGTGTGTACTTGCTGATTTCTGCTGTCATAACATATACCCTGGTGAAATCCCTGTCAAATATAAACATGTACAGGTATCTGATGAATTGGCCTTAAGTGTAATGCTACTTTTTGCCTTTAATGTAGGTAGTTTAGTGTGCATTTTTCACAAAGCAAAAATATTACGACAACTTTAGTTTTACATTACACATCTGTTAGATGAGCATTTTTTCAGCTGACAGCATTAGTTCAATTAAAAGTTGTGGTGTTTTTAAAAGTGATGGTAGAACACTTAAAGTTATTTGAGAATGCTAATCAAATTAAGGACATGCTTTGATCAGAATAAACTTACATTTATTTTAAGGTATCTTACTTTTCTTAGAAGACTTGCTGATTAATATTAAACAGTGCAAATTGTTGGTGAAAATGCATACTTCAAAGTGTTTCTGCATTTTATGGATTCTCTTAGTTTCTCCTTTCTGTCTCTGTTCTGATTTAGTTCTATTGCCTGCAGAGAATCAGATTCCAGTCTGTTTCATCTCAATAGGAATTGCAAAGACAATGAGAAACTCCTTCCCTATTTCCCCTTATATTTGCTTCAGTGTTAAAATGTCTTGTGGTAGCCTCAGGTGGGAGCTATGATGTCAGAAGCTTACAAACACAGTAAGATGAATGCAAATTAGGAGTGCCATCTGACATGACTGATGTAAGTAAGTGCAAAGCTGATTGTCGGTTTATGTGGACTGCAACAACCAGGAAAACATTCCTGGAATTGTGGAAAAATGCCTGGAACAACAGTTTATTATGTTGAAGCATCTTCTATACAAGGGAAGGCTAATACAATTGGGGCAGGTTTTTTGTTTTTTTAAGACAACAATTGGGGCAGGTATGCTTGAGATCGATAACATTTTGAACAAAATGTTATCGATCTCAAGCATACCTGCCCCAGTTGTTGTTGGGGCAGGTTGTTTTCCATCAACAATACTAAAACTCAGGGTCATGCAATGAAGCTGATTGGCAGCAGGTTGAAGACTTTTAACATGACACATGGTTTTGAAGTTCACTACCAAATGATTTTGTAAGATCCAGTATATTAAACAGCTTTAAAAAGTACTAGAGAAATTCTTGGTCACCATATTACCTATCATGCTGCATTTTTTCAGCAAACGGGTCTTTATTTAAGTCGAATTTTTGCCTAATTCTATTGTGTCAGAACATGTAACAGCTTGTAAAGACTGCAAAGCCCCTCTTATTCAGCTTTCTGATGAGTCAATCCTTTTTCTGCATGGAATTGGACTACTGGGGAAGCTAAATAGGTTTGTATAAACCTCACTAGCTTTCAGCTACATACTTTTCAGACACAGAAAAGTATAGTAAGAGAGACGCAGAGCAGAAGGTGACTTTCATTATATGTCCTAGAAAGTTGCAAATTCAGCAATGTGTTGAGCGAGTTTTACTTGCACGTTATTAAGTATTGGAAACCTATGTGACTAAGTTCTGTTTATAGCAACAGATATAGTATATTGAAGACTAAGGATTATAATTTAAGCAGAAAATTAGTTCCTAACTCAGAGCTTTGTTAATTTCAAGTTGTTTGACAAAAAAAAATATTAAGAATGGGATTAAGGCTATTATTACTTCATGGAATAATCTCATTCTCAGTGTATTAGTATTGTAATTTTTAAAAACAGGCATGCCTTTAATGCCTTGGGAAGGTCTACAAGGGCACACATGCCTTTCGGTAATCTAATCTATAGACAGGCTGCTTTCACATGATATAATTTTGAAGGCCACTTCTTTATGAGCGAGCTGGCAAAGAACGCCTGTTTCATATTTGTCAATCAAGACTAAGGACACTAAATTACAATGTTGGTATAAACAGCATTCTAAAACACATTTTTTTCCTCTGGCATAGTGTAAGCCGTTTCGTTGCTTTTAATTAAAGCAACATTGCAATAATCAAACCTCATAATGTATTGAAAATTAATCATCAAATGGTAGTATTAATAACCAAATAAGAGAGGGAAATGTAAATACAAATACAAATGTAAAAGCTTGTGGAACCATACAACTGATTTAGCCTTCAGTCCTTCCTCCTGAATTAGAACATTTTTATGACTCCAACCTGAAATGAGAATTTAAGTAGGCTGTTTTTGCCTTCTCTGAGTTAATAAGACAACTTCATCATTTGGTAATGTCTCAACATTGGCTCCACTTAGTTGTGGTCATCTTTTTTTTTTTTTAAAAAAAATATTTTTATTAAAGATTTCTTAGTTCACAAAAATACGTGCATTGTCTCTTTTTTCAAGTTGTGTTTTCTACAGATCAGTTTCATTTGTTATGAGACTTTAGTATTGCATACATTGTTAGGTTAGGAAGAAAAGAGAGGGAAAGGGGGAAATGGTGAGTGGGGTGGGGTGGCAATGCTTCTCTTCTTAGTGTATGTGTGGGGTTTTGTTTCAGCGTCACATATGGGTTCTCTTACTATTCGCTTGCTGTATTTCCTTGGTGGTGAGAGAGGTTGGGGATGGCCTAGGGTGTGGTTGGTTGGCTGTAGTTGTGGCCATCTTAAATTTGTGGTGCTTTATGCACCCCTCATCTAACCTTAATGTACAGTCATACCTCGGGTTAAAGTAGCTTCAGGTTGAGCATTTTCGGGTTGTGGTCTGCAGCGACCCAGAAGTAACGGAATGTGTTACTTCCAGGTTTCGCCGCTCGTGCATACGCAGACGCTAAAAACGACGTCATGCGCAGACGCGGCGAATCACGACCCGCAGATGCAGGCTGTGTTCACTTCAGGATGTGAACGGGGCTCTGGAATGGATCCCATTCGCATCCAGAGGTACCACTGTACTTTAGTATTTGTCCAAAGTACATTAAGGAGATCTTGTTTTGAACATTGCACTACTTGTTTTTAAAGTTCTTAAATGCATTAGCATTGAATAGTAAGAAACATAGAATCATAGTTTGAAGGGACACCGAGGGTCATCTAATCCAACCCTTGGTAGTGCAGAAATCCTGTCCACAGGCATCCCTGGGTGGGCTTAAACTACCAACCTTCTGGTTAGCAGCCAGACACACTGACACATGTGCCACAGAACATTAATGATCATCAATGGTATGGGGCAAAAAGTAGTTAATTGTGTGCTGTGTTTTTTAAACCATAAAAAGCTGGTAGGAGTTTAAAAGTTAATAGATAATCTGAATGCACACAAGAGTTAAAAATGCTACATAATTAAACCTTTTCTTAGGCGATACCATAGCCTATGGAAGAATGGTGACTCTGTAGTTCTTCAAATGCTGTTGAGTCCAGTTATCCAGCAGCCCTAGATAGCTAGTGGTCAAAGAGGATGGGAGTTGTAGTCTAGCAATATCTGGAGGGTCACAGGTTCTCATCTCCTGGTATGCGCAGATGACTTTGATTAAAAATAATACAGTGGTGCCCCGCAAGACGAAATTAATTCGTTCCGCAATTTTTGCCGTCTAACGAATTTTTCTTCTTGCGAAGCACGGTTTAAATGGTTTAACAAAGTCGCAAGACGTTTTCGTCTTGCGAAGCAAACCCATAGGGGAATTCGTCTTGCGAGGCAAATCGCGAATGAAAAAACCTTTCGTCTAGCGAGTTTTTTGTCTTGCGAGGCATTCGTCTTGCGGGGCACCACTGTGTATATATATATATATATATATATATATATATATATATATATATATATGCAGGTTTTGGTGTCTTCGGGTGTCTTCCCGTGTAAGAGTTGGGGTGTCTAGGCGACGTTTCGACGAGGTCTCACTCGTCATCTTCAGGCTGGTGCTTTCGGCTTCTTGTTACTGGAACAGAGCAGGATCTCAGTGTTTGAGTTCCTATAAATACTGTTGAGGGGGTGTGGTGTATAGCCTCCAACGTTCTGGGCAGAGAGGAAGTTCCCAGGTTAGTGTGCCTTTTCTTCTTTTGTTCCTTAATTACTTGAGGGATATCTTGAGTGATTTCTTGAGTGATATTCTGAGTACCACTTAGGTGGGTCATTAAGTGTGGATTAGTTGCTAAAGCTTTCGTGTCTTGACCTCTTGAGCTTGTGAAGAGTTTTTCTGAGAAGATGGCTGTACTGCACTTAGTTGTGCTCTGGCTTGGCTTCGTGTATAGGGGCGAGCTGTGGTTTTGTGCCCTGTGCCAGCCAGATCTGTGTAGGGATTGCAGGGGGGTGCAGCATCCGGAGGTGCCACTATGGTTTGGCTACTGGATGGTGTCTGTAATTTATCTGTGGAGAGGGTCTGGGTTTGGGTCTGGTGTGGTTGATTGGTGATGGCGTTCTGTGTGCCTCTGGTTCTGGTGTCGGTTTTTGTGGGGAGGGCTAATTTCCAGATGTCTGGCAGGCGGGACGTGTCGTCACGCTTGTTCATGTTGTGAGGGTGTTTCTCTATCTCGATGGCTTCCATGATTATTCTCTTGTGGTGATGTTCCGTGTTAAAGAGCAATTTGGAATCTGCAAAATTAATTTCGTGTCCTGTTTCTTTCATGTGTTGGAAAAGAGAGGAAGTTTTTTCTTCTTTTTTGACGGCATTCTTGTGTTCTGCGATACGTGCATTTATTCGTCTGTTTGTTTGTTCAATGTACGTGGCTGGGCAGACTTTGCAGGGTATTTCATAGACCCCTTGGTTTTCCAACTGGATTTTATCTTTGGGGTTTCTGAGGATATTGGCTATTTTTTGGTTGGTGCAAAAGGCTGTTTTGATATTGTGTTTATGGAGGATTTTGCTAATTTTATCTGTAGTGCCCTTGATATAAGGAAGGAGGGCCATGCCATTGTTTTCTTCTGTGTCTTGGTTTTTGGGGGGTGTTTCTTTTTGGATTAGCTTCGTAACCCTGTTTTGCTGGTATCCATTGGCGATTAACACATTTGAGAGATTCTGTAACTCAGTTGTCAAGTGGTCTTTGTCAGCCAGGCGTTTGGTTCTGGAGATGAGAGTCTTGGCTACGGAGTTTATTTGTGCAGGGTGGTGGTGTGATTGTGCATGTAAGTAGCGGTTGGTGTGTGTTTTTTTCCGGTAGATAGTGTGTCCTAGGGAGCCATCAGGTTTTTTGTAGATTAGGACGTCAAGGAAGGGAAGTTGGTTGTTGGCTTCTATTTCCATAGTGAATTGTATTTTGGGGTGTAGGCTGTTGAGATGTGTGAGGAAGCTATCTAGTTTTTCTTTCCCGTGTGGCCAAATTACAAAGGTGTCGTCAACATATCTGAGCCAAAGTTTGGGTTTGTGTTCTGACTTGTCTAAAGCATTGGTTTCAAAGTGTTCCATGTACAAATTTGCGATGACCGGTGAGAGGGGTGATCCCATAGGTGCTCCTTCTATCTGTTTGTATCTTTGTCCATTGTGGATGAAGTACGTGTTGGTTAGGCAGTGGTTGGTCAGGTCCAGGATGTATTCGGGGGGATTGTATTTGTTTTGAATGGCTGTCAAGGCTTCATTAATGGGCACTTGTGTGAAGAGAGATACAACATCGAAGCTCATGTATCTCTCTTCACACAAGTGCCCATTAATGAAGCCTTGACAGCCATTCAAAACAAATACAATCCCCCCGAATACATCCTGGACCTGACCAACCACTGCCTAACCAACACGTACTTCATCCACAATGGACAAAGATACAAACAGATAGAAGGAGCACCTATGGGATCACCCCTCTCACCGGTCATCGCAAATTTGTACATGGAACACTTTGAAACCAATGCTTTAGACAAGTCAGAACACAAACCCAAACTTTGGCTCAGATATGTTGACGACACCTTTGTAATTTGGCCACACGGGAAAGAAAAACTAGATAGCTTCCTCACACATCTCAACAGCCTACACCCCAAAATACAATTCACTATGGAAATAGAAGCCAACAACCAACTTCCCTTCCTTGACGTCCTAATCTACAAAAAACCTGATGGCTCCCTAGGACACACTATCTACCGGAAAAAAACACACACCAACCGCTACTTACATGCACAATCACACCACCACCCTGCACAAATAAACTCCGTAGCCAAGACTCTCATCTCCAGAACCAAACGCCTGGCTGACAAAGACCACTTGACAACTGAGTTACAGAATCTCTCAAATGTGTTAATCGCCAATGGATACCAGCAAAACAGGGTTACGAAGCTAATCCAAAAAGAAACACCCCCCAAAAACCAAGACACAGAAGAAAACAATGGCATGGCCCTCCTTCCTTATATCAAGGGCACTACAGATAAAATTAGCAAAATCCTCCATAAACACAATATCAAAACAGCCTTTTGCACCAACCAAAAAATAGCCAATATCCTCAGAAACCCCAAAGATAAAATCCAGTTGGAAAACCAAGGGGTCTATGAAATACCCTGCAAAGTCTGCCCAGCCACGTACATTGGACAAACAAACAGACGAATAAATGCACGTATCGCAGAACACAAGAATGCCGTCAAAAAAGAAGAAAAAACTTCCTCTCTTTTCCAACACATGAAAGAAACAGGACACGAAATTAATTTTGCAGATTCCAAATTGCTCTTTAACACGGAACATCACCACAAGAGAATAATCATGGAAGCCATCGAGATAGAGAAACACCCTCACAACATGAACAAGCGTGACGACACGTCCCGCCTGCCAGACATCTGGAAATTAGCCCTCCCCACAAAAACCGACACCAGAACCAGAGGCACACAGAACGCCATCACCAATCAACCACACCAGACCCAAACCCAGACCCTCTCCACAGATAAATTACAGACACCATCCAGTAGCCAAACCATAGTGGCACCTCCGGATGCTGCACCCCCCTGCAATCCCTACACAGATCTGGCTGGCACAGGGCACAAAACCACAGCTCGCCCCTATACACGAAGCCAAGCCAGAGCACAACTAAGTGCAGTACAGCCATCTTCTCAGAAAAACTCTTCACAAGCTCAAGAGGTCAAGACACGAAAGCTTTAGCAACTAATCCACACTTAATGACCCACCTAAGTGGTACTCAGAATATCACTCAAGAAATCACTCAAGATATCCCTCAAGTAATTAAGGAACAAAAGAAGAAAAGGCACACTAACCTGGGAACTTCCTCTCTGCCCAGAACGTTGGAGGCTATACACCACACCCCCTTAACAGTATTTATAGGAACTCAAACACTGAGATCCTGCTCTGTTCCAGTAACAAGAAGCCGAAAGCACCAGCCTGAAGATGACGAGTGAGACCTCGTTGAAACGTCGCCTAGACACCCCAACTCTTACACGGGAAGACACCCGAAGACACCAAAACCTGCATTCCTGTACCCGTGAAAATCTACGAAAGCATATATATATATATATATATATATATATATATATATATATATATATATATATTTATACCTGTCTTCTTCCCTGACAGGACTCAAGGTGGCTTGCAGATAAAAATAAGAGCTACTAAACACATAGGAAAAAACCATGAAAACACAAATAATTGATAGAATTACAAGTTATATGCATATATAAAATATATTAAAACCATACTGATAATTATAATAAAAACATCATGGCACCAGTCTTTTCATTAAAATCAGTTTGTTTTAGAAGGCCTGTTAGAACAAGAAAGTCTTCATCTCCTGGTAGAAGGACAACCAGGAGGGAGCCAGTCTATTTTCTCTTAAGGAGCTAGCAGCCATCAATAATTCTCTCTCTTGCGACCCTACCAAGCATGCAGTCATGATTGTGAATCATATCATAACTTTATATGTAACCTAAAAATGAACTTTTTTTCTGGCATTCTCCTTTTAGGAGTATCTAGCAGTATTTGCAAGATGCAGTCTCATGACGGTTTTTTCTAGAAGAAAAGAATCTTATCTTTTGTAGAGAAGACTGCATTCCACTCTAAGGGAAAAATGCTGGAAATAGAGGTAGTAATGAGGGGAAGAATCTGCATTTAATAATTTTAGTTATACTTAAGGCTTAGTTATTGTTTGTATGTGTGTATATATATATATAGAGAGAGAGAGAGGTAGTAATGAAGGGAAGAATCTCTCTCTCTCTCTCTCTCTTTCTCTCTCTCTCTCTCTCTCTCTCCCCCCCCCTCTCTCTGTGTGTGTGTGTGTGTGTGTCTGTATATATATGTGTGTGTGTATATATCTATCTATTTATATCTGTATGTATCTATATGGCCCTCAATGTTTGCCCACCCTTGGCGTAGCCTCTATTTCTAGTGGGGTCTCCCTTATGTCACATTTTAGACTGTAAGCTCCTGAGAGCGAGGATTTGTTCTCTTAATACCGTCTAGAGAGTCATCCACTCACTAAATAAATGAAATATTCTGAGCATCTTAGCAGTTTCTATTGCAACATTATATGATACAAGCAGGAATATATATATAGAGTGGAATGCACTCTCTCTATATATATATATGGCATGACTTGTTTTTGAGAAACCTGTGCTGAGTCTTAGTAATCACAACATTCTTTTCTAAAAGCTCACAGACCGACTTTCTAATTATCTATTCTAGGACCTGGTATCTATGTCAGTAGTTACCTGTGTCTTCTTTCTCCCCCTTTTTGAAGATGGTAACAACGTTTGTCCACCTCCAGTCCACAGGGACCTTATCTATTATCGAGGAATACTCAAAGATTATAGACAGAGGTTCTGAGATTACATTTGCAAGCTTTTTTAGTACCCTTGGGTGCAGCTCATCAGGCCCTATTTATCAATATTGACTATTTTTCACTTACACCAAATTTGTGATGGGGGTATGTGGCCACCAGGCCCATTAGCAGTATGGGAGGAGGGACAGGGATGGCTTGTGCAGCCCTGCAACCTTTCAATGTTTATGGGTTGTCTTGAACCCACTTCATCCCCTTAAGGGCCTGATGCAAAGAGGTAGTTATTTGCGTAAATCTGCCCAATGAGTTTTTGGCTAAGCCGTGATTGGAACTGTAGATTTTGTGCCGCTTGGCTTTCAGGTTTTTTTGAGTATGATTCTTTCTCTTCCTCCCACTTGCCATTCAGAATCTTAAGTCTCTGCAATGCTACACTATTGCCAACTAATTCATAGGTTTTTGGAAGGAGAAATATCTACAGCTTAACTCTTTAAGAAATGTTGGAAGCCAGTAGTTAAATGGAAAACACTTTAATGCAGATTTAAGCTACAAAATCCATAATACGGAAATGCATTTAATGTTTAACTTGGCAGAAGTAAAAAGAGAGAAATATTACGTGCAACATAATGCCTTTTTAAGGTCATTATAAAAATGTGTCTGCTAAATGCACATCTTGAAAAAGAGGATATATTTGTGAAGCTTGTTTTCACTCCAAGTTTTTAATGTTTCCTTTGAATCATGGTAGTTTCCCTTCCCTGTTATAGAAGATGCACAGTCTGTTACTCAGTAACTCTTGTTTTCACATGCTAGACAAGCTTCCACAAAACTATTAAGTTGGACTATGGCAGGCAATTGAAAATGGGGTGTAAAACTGGTTTTCATTCCACTCAGGCTTTCTGGGCGACACGATGACTTGCCAAAAAACTTATACTAAAATATGCAGTTCCAGAAAATAACCCTGTGTTCTCTGTTGTTCCTAACCTTCTGAAGATGGTATGACAAGCAATTTTAATTTTTTTGGTCATAGTCATTTATAAAATGGAAACATAAATATGTAGATGTGATTATAGTGTTAAACTGGATGTCTGCTCTGTCTTTTTTAGGGTCACGATGAAGAAGCTGTTGTGGATACGGGCAAAATCAGCTCTACTATCAACACAAACTTTGAGAAAGAAGAACTAGAAAGTAAGTATATTTTTTCAGTCTCGTTAGGATTGTTATTTTTCCCCAAGTTCAAAAGTAAAACATGTTAGAATCCTAGTGCTGCACTTGTGTTATCTGGTTTGGCATGGTTGCATCAATGCCATTTGAAGTCATGCCTGGGATTTCCACCTAAGTTGTTAGTGTGCATTGCATCCAATATGCAAGATGAAGTCAGGTACAATTACCCTTTCTCCTTTCTAGCTCTATGCTTTGCCATCCTTTCTAGTGAAAGAGACAGGATTTGAGGTGCTCTGAGAACCTCAAGAGAGCACAACACCAAAAAAACCCCTCCTGCAATCATCTCCAGTTTGGAGTAGAATCAGGGGTCAGAGAGTATCCCTGCAGTTGTGCTGTGCTTGGGATGTGCTTGTTGAATGGTTTAAAGGGTATTAGGATAGCTACTGATTTAAGCTCTCTATGATTTGTAACTGGTTGTAGAAGAGAAACAAACTTATACAGGTAACCATGTAAATGAGAGTATGCTATACGTGCAGGAACAAATCTAATTAAGTGACTTGCACTGTGCAACAGTGAAAGCTGTCTACAAACTCAGGCACACACTTTACTAAGAACACTTCACACAAAGAACTTGAAGATGTTAGTTGGACAGAAGACAATGATGCCATTTTGTGAAGTGAGCAGTCATCTAGTATTTGCTTATGTTATGAAATTTGGCTCCTGGTGCATCCTTGAAAAACGATGGCTTGTGCCATCTGCTTTTTCCATGGCATAAGTCCAAACAAAGCTCCTTAAGAAGAGGGGGCTGCACTTGACTTTTACTTAGCTTCACTTAGGTTTTTCTTTGACAGGTGTAACCGTGTTTACATTTAATAGTTCTATTATCTCGGATATGTGATACTATAAACTGTGTTCTTAATAATAGTGGCAGACTTTTCAATCTGGATTTCTGCTCTTTGACAGCAAAATATTCTTCCGTTTCTCTGTGTATGTAGGTTTAACATGTTAGCATAATGGAGAAATCCTTGAACATGTGTAAGAAAATGCCAAAGCTAGATTTCAGTTTTAAACAAAAAATTGTTTCAAGTAGACTCCATTGAAGCTAGAGTGCTATGCTTCATAGTTAATGAGTTTACAAAAGAGGTATTATATATATCTGAATGAATAAAATCAAGAATTAAATTGTAATATTGAGTTGCCAGAGAAGGTAGAGGTTTTTTTATGAGACGATCCTTTGTTAGCGTAAGAATTTTCTGGGTGTTTTTTTTTTAAATATAAGATTTTATGTTGCATAGTACTAAGTTACAGGTATAATACAGTAATAATATAAAATTATTGGATAAAAAGTAGTGAATTGCTTTTTTTAAAGTGTATTCTGATGCTGTGCAAAAATCAGCTGATTTGGAATTGCCTTTAATGTATTTTGTTTATTTTCTACGTATCATACGTTTTCCAGGGTGTGGGGTCTGAGTATATACAGTAGAATAAGTAGTGAGCACCTTTTAAGAAATTTTAAAGTGACACCATTAATGACCTTAACTGGTAAATACCATTTGTGGATTTTGTCAACTAAGCTTGGATAAAGTCATGTCTAATTAAACCAAACAACTGTCTCTGGAGCTATGTATACTAAATTTAGTATCCTTCATTCTATTAATGCTGTTGAGTATTGGATTAAGCTAATTCAGTAACAAGCTTTGCTTGGTATTAGTATGGCACAGCCATTGTGGAAGTGGGGTTTCTGAAGGTCATTTAACAATTCATCTGTATCCTTTGGACTATAAGGATTTTTTTTGTATATGACGTGAGACCATGGAATTTAATGGAATTACTTAATATTTTTACATATGCATGATGTTCCTCTTCCCCTCCATCCCCCCCTCTCTCCCACATACTCAGAGACTATATTAGGCATCATATCTTCTTTGCAGTATGCCTCGGTGAAATATGGAAGTAGTTTTAAGTTTTTGATGAAGGGGATACTATGGTTAATTAGATGCTTTTAATTATTTCATTGTGCCACTACAAAGGGGTGAAGAGAGAACAGGCTGCATATACAGGCAAAAGGCTCATTTATATCTCAGTTCCTTAAACTTGAGTTAGGATTATCTAAATTCATCTGGAGCATGCCATTCTAGTAGACCTTTCCCCAAGTAGATTTATTTGTGAAGAATTCTTACACACACACACACACACACACACACACACAGCAGTTCCTCTACAGTGTTCCTGTGTAAATTTCTTACTTTTCAATGTCTATTTTCTTTCTCTTTGAACTGTGGGTGTGATCAAGTTTGCTTCCTGCTTAAATTGCAGTGAAGTTGAACATCCTGCGTTTGACTTAGAAGCCAGGTTTGATGTCAGACTGCTGGCCAGCTGCAGCTGGGAACAGGACTCTTTTTCTGACCTAGACTTAGTTAAAAAACACACGCCACAATTCAGTGAGGTGAGGCTTACAGCAAGTTCTAAATCACTTGCTTTGAAGTTGAGAAGAATACTGATTTTGACTGTGTTCCAACCGACACTGGTTTATTGATTGTGATAGACATGGACCATAGCACACATGGTCTTGACAATTTCATTACAGGCCAGTTGAGATGTTCGAGTTCAGTGCTGCTTTCCACTCCCTTCTTTATTATTTATTAAATTTCTATGTCGCACTTCACCCGAGCATCAGAGGGCGGTTTACAACATTCATAAACATAGTAACAAAAACAATACCCCCCCAGTTTCACTAGCTAAGAGCCTGTGAGAAAAGGAAAGTTTCTGAGGGTGCCAGGCGAGCCTCTCTGGGGAG
Organism: Podarcis liolepis; assembly: GCF_965112155.1. Classification (NCBI taxonomy): domain Eukaryota; kingdom Metazoa; phylum Chordata; class Lepidosauria; order Squamata; family Lacertidae; genus Podarcis; species Podarcis liolepis. The sequence continues at coordinate 42,622,289 of NC_139563.1, read as the reverse complement.
GGCATTCCACAAGTGGGGAGCCACTGCAGTAAATGCCCTATCTCATATTGCTGCCCTCTGGACCTCTTGTGGAGGAGGTAAACAAAGAAGGGCCTCAAATTGTGATGACAGGGTCTGGATCAGTTTTTATGTGGAGAGGAGGTCCTTGATGAATTGTGCCTGAGCCAGCACTTTGAATTGGGCGTGGAAACTAATTGAAAGCTAGTGCAGTTGTGCCAGGATCGGTGTAATACACTCAAACTATATTGTTCTGGTGAGCAAGCTGGCTGCTGAATTCTGTACCCGCTGAAGTTTCCGAACTGACTTCAGAGGCAGCCCTACATATAACGCATTGCAGTAATCTAATCTAGGTGCTACTAGAGCATAGGCAATGGTAAGCTATTCCTGTCCAGATAGAGGTGCAGCTGGGCTACTAGCTGAAGCTGATGGAACTCACTCCCTGCCACTAAGGCCACCTGAGCCTCAAACTGATGTGGTTTTTTTCTTTAAAAATCTGCATGATTTTTTCCAGATATTCAGAATAGAAGGATGGGGCAAGGAGATCCTGTTTAATATTTCTCCATGTCATTTTGCAGCTGTGAGGCTACTTTTAGTTCAACAAAAACACTGTGGGGGAAAGGGAACATCTTATTGTATCTAGTTTGGGCCCAGTACTGTATTCAGATTTCAGTAATTGGAAATGTAAAAGCCTGCCTTTTCTGTCTAGAAAATGAAATTGTGGTAGCCTAAGATAGTAAAGAGATTACCAATTATCACATGATTTTTGTAGTATGTGATTTAAAAATAGTGTAATAAAAGGAATAAGTAGTGAACATCTACAAAAATTCTAAAACGACACCATTAATGACGTTATTGCTATGTGCTGTTTGGCAAACTACTGTGGATGTTGCAGCAGCAGCTTTCCTTTATCTATTGGTGGTTGGGCAAGGTGATGTTTGAAGTCCTTTACATATCTCATTATTCTGTACCAAATTCATTTTCTGAGCTGGTACAGTGGTGCCCTGCAAGACGAATGCCTCACAAGACGGAAAACCCGCTAGACGAAAGGGTTTTCCGTTTTTGAGCTGCTTCACAAGACGATTTTCCCTATGGGCTTGCTTTGCAAGACGAAAACGTCTTGCGAGTGTTCCGATTTTTTTCCGCTCCCCCCCTTTTTCTAAGCCGCTAATAACCTTTTAGCCGCTAATCCGCTAAGCCTTTAATAGCCGCTAAGTCTTTAATAGCCGCTAAACCGCTAATAGCGCTAATCCGCTAATAGGGTTGCTTCGCAAGACGAAAAAACCGCTAGACGAAGAGACTCGCGGAACGGATTAATTTCGTCTTGCGAGGCACCACTGTACATCCTTTAAGGAGTTCAAACTTTTTCTTGAAAGGGGTCTAGATGTTCAAAAATCAGTGAAGATGTTTTTATTTCTATCCTGATAATGAAAAAAGGAAAATCCATTTGTGCCAAATTGGGACTTCTCTGTTGCCTTCAAATTCTTGTAAATAGAACATTATTACAATGTTCCTCAAATAGCAGGATTGGCTCTTTGTCATCTTTTGGATAATTCATGTGTACTGTATAGTACAACAAGTGTCCCAATGCTAATTTAAAGCCAATTATGTTGTCTGTGGTTGTCTGATTGATATGCCTAATACGTTTCATAACATTTTTGGTTAAGGTCACAGAGCTGTTTATATTGGTGTGCACGTCCCCTTTGGAAAGCAGAGTCGACGACGTCATAGGCACCGTGGACATAAGCATCATAGAAGAAGAAAAGAAAAGGAAACTGACAAAGAAGATGGGCGAGAATCTCCATCCTATGGTAAAAAAAAAAGATAGTTCTTTCATTGTACTTTAAGCAGCAATATAGTAAAACCCAGTTTTTTGGTGATTTATTTTTAAGAAGAGTAGAATTGACAGAATGGAAGGGTTTTATGGGCATGTTCCAGAGAAATTACAATAGTTAGTTCTCTGTGTTTATACAATGTTCACAGAGCATATTGCCTCAGTATTATTCTTTATGAACTTTTTACGTCAAGAACTTGCACTCTGTTCTTGTGCTACATCAGATTCAGAACTTTTTTAATTGTTTTCTACTATAGAGCCTTGAAAATGGTGGGTTACGTGGCTGCTAACTTGATTTTTGTGTTAAAAACAAGAAATGTACATGACTACAGATAATGAAATGAATGTAAAGAGAGGAACAGAGGGAAACATTGCATAACATGAGTGTTGTAATGTTAAAGGAGGAAGTTGTATGATGGAGAGAGTCTGATATCCATAAGGAAGTAGTTCAGGAATTTGGATTTGTGAATTTCAATTTATTAATGCACTCAAAACTGTAGCAAGATTAAAGCCATATAACAAACTTAACCGAACATTCAGTATCATTCAGGAGAATATGCATTCTGCCTGGATTGTTCATATATGTTTTTGAAATAGTTAATATCCCTGGATCCCGCCCCCCCCCCACCTTGAGAAGGATCATGTCCAGTTTAATCCATGACCATTATTGTGACTATGATCATGGAAAGACATGGAGCTAAATGTATGTCCTTCCATTTAACATCCAAATGCATTTTGCTCCCTTTCATGCTCCCTTTGCCATTTTTGTTCAGTGGAAGGTTTTGCTAGAAGGTTAATAGGTTAGAAATGAGTTAATCAAAAATGAAAATGCAACAGTACTTGAGTATTTTGAGCCTTTAAAAAGACTCAAATCAAGTTTGGAAATCTTGGTACTGGAACAAGGGGCTTTATTTCATTCTCAAACCATCATAATCTCCTTTATCTGTTAAGGATTTTTGTCTGTCTTTCTATGCCAGTTATGATTTCTCTTTGTAAAGAAATCTGTGTAAAGATTAAGTACCATTTCAAATGTTCCTGTATTTACAAACATAGCAGTTATTCTTCTCTCTACAAATTCTGTATATTGCTAGTACACAAGCACAGTTTGCTCAAGACCATATAGTATCTTCACAGCAGATGTGTAGAATCATAGAATTGCAGAGCTAGAAGGGACCCCAAGGGTCATCCAGTCCAGCCCCTTGCAGTGTAAGAATCTCAGTCAAAGCGTATAAGGGGAAGAGAGGGCAGTGTGTGAAGAGAATCATGGTTTAATGTTAATGTGAGCCAGTTTAAAGAGTCTTACTTACATATGGCCAAGGGAAATAGATTATACATGTGCACCAGTGAGTCTTTGCCTCAGGTATGTTTGGCAATGGTTCATAAAACCTTTGTAAACCAGGGACTAGCACATGCCTGTGCACAAAAGGAGACCCTGATCATGGGATCCATTTGTGCAAGACAGATTCCAGGAGTGTGTATTGTATGGGCACTCTTTCATAAATGCTGCAGTCCGAGTGATCTCAGTGAGACCTAGCCATTGCAGAGTTTCTGCAAACAGTGCTCTGTTTTGTTTCAATTTAGCTGTATGTATTCATGTACATTCATTGCCCACTAAGAACCACTGGAATATGGGGAGCTAAAATCTAAATAATAGATGGTGTTATTTTTCTAGAAAGTTGGTGGTTAAAAAATAAGTTCTCTTCCACTTCCAGCATCAGTGGTTGTCTTTTTGTTTTTAGCAGTGTGGTGGTATAAGTAAGAGTCTGACAGTCTAAACCTTAAACTAAGATGTGCCCTTCACAATCTTATTTCCATCAAGACACACCATCCCAGAGGGTACAATTTATCCTGGGTACCGAGGATGATGATGAAGAACACATTCCCCACGATCTATTCACTGAAATGGATGAACTTTGCTTTAGAGAAGGAGAAGAATATGAATGGAAAGAAACTGCCAGGTAACCAATGAATATTCCTCTTCAAATTCTCTCCCTGATGATTACAACACAAAGAGACTTGGCCCTCCAGTTTACATTAAGACAAGTGGAAATCTGAAGTGCCTGATAAGTATTCCTTAACACCTAAGCATACTTCTCCTAGCTCTGCGGCTGTTGATACTACTGCTTATTTTTTTAAAAAAGATATTGCTCACTTTTATATAAGGGTGCTGCTGTCAGGTGGTAGGGCGGTTGATAAATGAAGGATAAATGAGGCTGTAATCCTGTACTCTTTTACCTGGGAGTACGTCCTAGTGAGTTTAGTATGGCTTACTTCTGAGTAGGAAAGAATACGATTGTACTGTAAATATTTTAATAAAAGCAAACACTTAAATTATAGAATGTATGGAAAGAAGATTCTGAGAAGCAGGGCCAAATGAGAGATTTTATGTATTCTTACTTAGTTCTTTTTGTTGTAAATTGCCCTGGGGCCTGTGCAATGAGCGGTATATCAATCATCTAAAGAAATACATAGATTGTAAACAGCAGAGTTTTAAAAAAATTAAAAATAGTTTTTATGAAGGTTTTTTGTGTTTAAATAGCAGTATTTTGAAAAATAATGACTTGTTAGTGTGCATGTAGCTCAGTGCATTTTCGTTTCAGATGGCTAAAATTTGAAGAAGATGTTGAAGATGGTGGTGATAGGTGGAGCAAACCTTATGTGGCTACCCTGTCTCTGCACAGTCTCTTTGAACTGAGAAGCTGTATCTTAAACGGGACAGTCATGTTGGATATGAGAGCCAGTACGCTGGATGAAATAGCAGGTTACAGCCAATTTTCCTTTAAGATTTTTTAAATTTTGCTTGTGTAGATCTAGTTCTAAAACAACAAAATAAAGCAGTTTTTCAGTTATTCTGTGTAAGAAAGAAACACAATAAAGGCAAAAAATACCTACCATTATACTTAAAGCTTGAAGTTAAAAGTCCTGCTGATTAACTGTGTTTCATTAGCAGATAAGGGCCATGCTAAAAGTTGTACTTGCTTTAAATTTCTGTAGCATAATGTCGTAACACAAAAAATTCATTTTATTGCGTGTGTTAGCATAAATCTTAACCAGAACCTCTCTGCGACTGGGGTAGATAACAAGATGGTTCCAGCCTGAGGGTTTATTGCAGGGCTTCAATGCTTATTCTGTCACTCTGCTACATATTTTGTTGGCAGCAATTTTAAGTTTTGGGATTAAATCTAAGCAAAAATGTGCCTCTTTCAGAAGAAATCTGGACATTTCCAAATAAGGACCACATTGTATACAGTATGATTGCATCTTGTGCACAATTCACTTGCGTTATTTCAACCTTGTGCGGTTGAAAGACAGCTGGTTGAAATTGCACAAATTAATTGCATGTATGGCGGAGAGCTTAAAAGCTCTTTTTGTGCTGGGTTTTGCTGGCATGGAAAGAGCTTTTAATGTCTCTTGCCTTGTATACTGGGCAAGTTCTGCTCAGCGCATGGACTCTGGGATGCTATCGTGAGATCTCGCAGGAGCTTTGCACTGTTTAGAAATGCTCGCTTTATAATCTTTAACCAGAATCATCATTTACAAAAGGAAGGTCTTACGGATTGCTCTTAATGCGGAATTTGACTTAAATCAGCTTCAGGAGGTCACTATTTTTGATTTAATCTTTTTCTCTCTATAGATATGGTATTGGATAACATGATAGCTTCTGGTCACCTGGATGAATCTATGAGAGACAATGTCAGAGAAGCTCTTCTGAAGAGGCACCATCATCAGAATGAAAAAAAATTCACTAATCGGATTCCCCTTGTCCGATCCTTTGCAGATATAGGCAAGAAACATTCTGACCCTCTCTTGCTTGAAAGAAATGGTGAGATAAGTCATGGCATTCAGTTTGTTTTAACTTTTAACAAATTTAATGCAGAGATGTGAGAAAAGTCAGCACACTTGAAGAAAACAAGTTCGTAATTCATTCCTGATATATAAGGAGTTGAGTAAACATTTGTCTGTAGGATTAGTGACTTTGCCTTCATGCCTTTTGATCTGTAAGAGTTGAGAACTGTGCTTACACCACTGAATATATGGATAGATGCTTGTGAAACCAAGGCTTATGAATATTGTGTCTTGTTTTATTATATACCTCCTCTATTTTCTGGCTCTTCCTGTTTTATGCCTATGCTACTGCATTTTATAATAAGTTCATTTTTCTTTTAGGAATAATCAATAAATGATATTTTGGTGAGGAAAACCACACTGCTTTTTATCTAAATGATTGCCTTGGTTTCTCCTGTCTGCTATTCTCTGTATGTGCATGTGTTTATATTTGCTTATAATATAGAATCATTATAGGATATTCTGATAGTGTGCTTTTTATTTACTGAGTGGCTCTCACATTTGGTGTTTCGTTTCTGTTGGTGTGGTTTCTGATGCTAAAAAAAAATAGAGTCACTGCTCAGGTAATTTCAGGTAATCAATGTGTATCTCATTTTATATTGCTATCTATACTCTTAATTAGAATTATCACATATTTGACTTTTCATGTATGTATATATCAAATTGCTGATTTTGATAAAACCTGCCTCTAAAGATATTGAGTTTGGTAGCTCCACAACAAACTGTTTCATTATTATTAGGAGCCTGTAATCAGTACAGAGTCTTTTTAGGCCCTGATCCTAGCATTTTTCTTCCATACCTTCCTGTGGTGATGTGTTTTTAAAGTAGGAAAAACAAAGGTTCACATACTGTTGACACCCTAGGTCAGGATAGTGACTGTGTTTTTATTTGGCATGTTGTACTTCAGGTATTGTACTTTCTTGTTTTTCCCAGAACTTGTTTTACAGAAGGTGCTTATATGTCTGCTTTAATATATATAGATTCCTTTATCATAAGCATAGCACTTAGATGTTTTGCTCAATTCTCTCAGGATCTTAAGCAGTCAGCAGTAATATATTTCTCCCTTCCTTCCTTACCTTGTAGATATGTGTACATATAAGCTGACTTTTTTAACATCAAAAATTCTGCTTAGCTCTTATGTTTTGCTTAAGTCTTATCTCACCTATGACTGAGTGATGTTTTGTGTTTTTAGAGTTTTGTTATATAAAATATGAATAACTTGTCTTCCTGCTGAACATTTTTTTTTATCACTTTATTTGTTTTACCTCAGGGGAAGGCCTTTCAGCCTCCCGCCACTCTTTACGAGCTGGTCTCTCTGCCTCAAATATTTCCCTGAGAGGAGAGAATCGCTTATCCCTTCTTCTCAATTACCTTCTTCCTGGATCTCCAGCCGTCTCAAGGAGCGCAACCCCTTTACCTACCCCACAAAGCACTCCACCTTCCAGTCCTAGGTGCGGTCACAAGGGAACCACAAATTTACCACCAGCTGAGCACCAGGGTGCTGAACTCCTAGTGTCTCCTTCTAGTGATGATATCCCTAAAGTAGTAATTCATCCACCTGAGGAGGATTTAGAAGCTCAGGAAAGCGAGGAGAAGACGACAGAGGATAATAGTGACATAATACCAGGCAACTATTTGAACTCAAATTGTCCATGTGTGGTGCTTTCTGCAGCTGAATCACGTCCACTGCAAAGTTTTTATCACACAGCTTGAGCAATCATGAGTTGTATATCAGTCTGTCACTCGTTTGCATGCTTCATTTCTTCTTGTGTGATATTTTCTTGTGTGATACTTTAGTCAGTATTACGAACTGGAGTTGACACTGAAATATTAACACAAGTATTAACACATTGAAAGCAATGAAATATCTGAGTATTTCTCCATACTTTTTATGTTCATAACCTAAAGGAATTCATTCAGCAAGTGCTTCTGCCTTTAAAAAATAAAGAAAGAAACAAGTGAGTTATACATTATAAACTTGAAACTAAGATACCAAATGGTGGCCTTTTACTACTTTTTAAACCTGGTAATTTATAGTAGGTGATGTATAGTTCAGCACCAGATGCCAGTTATCTTAAAAATTATGGTCTGTGCTTTGAAAACACAGTAACATGCTGTACCCAACTTGAAATTCCTACTTCAGGGTAATAAACCAGTTCTTTCCTGTTTAATTTGAAAAGGGCCATTTAACTGTAGCCAGCCCCCTTTTAGGAATTGTAACAAGAAGAAGCTTGTGCAACAGCTAAGGGGGCATTTAATTTTTCTGAATTAAATGGGTAAGAGCTGTCAGTTGCTAGTGTACTTGAACTCTAAACTCCATTGGTTACAGCAACACTTTATACCTGTAAGATTGATGTGGATGCCTTTTGCAGTCCTCAATGTTCTGGTCCTATTCACTTCCTGTGTGAGACCTCTTGCATCAGTCTCCTGTTCTGCACAGTAGCTTTTTGCATAGAGGTTGAGACTAGGAAGATTGACTACTCTAGCTAGGAGCTTAACATCTGATTATGTGTGTTGGTGTACAGCAAATTATTTTTTCAGGCTATTGTAGCAATCAGTTGTTTTAAGACCTGCGATGTAAATGTAAAGCACGTATATATTTAGGGTTAAATGCTCTGAAAATCTTCGAACTGCAAAGTCGAACGTACATTTTTTTATATTTACTTTTTACAGAAGTAGGTCCCCTGCAAATATGGACTAAACATATCTCTCTTTCTCTCTGACTCACGTTTTGTTGCAGTGCTGTGTAAAGTATGACGCAGCTTGAAGGTGCTTTGTAAGCCATATCCTGAAATTATTGCTTTTCTCTGAGGTTGTTTTATTCTATTGCTTTCCTTTGTTGCTCTGTTTCTTGGTTACTGTCATCTGGGGGCACTTTGATATATTAGAATACCGGTAATTTAAACTTTGAGCTTTCTGTTATCTCATGTGAGAAGATACGACCATTGTAGATTTTCATGGAATTGTGTCTTTCAGTAAATAGATAATCTGCTCTGCAGGTATTGGTACTGTCTGGGATCAGACAACACACTGCATAAAACAGCCCTAAGTTTTCCGAACTTGGATTCCACTAGAATAGGATGCAAGGGAAATAATGATAATTTAGTATGAAGTAGTGTAACTAAGAGCGGGCAAGCAATTGTCCTAGAGTACATTTGCTTGCCTGCTCTGCTACTGCAGAGAAAGCCTTCTCTTGCATTCCCAACTTACAGTGGTAGTGTCTTGCAGAAAACACCCTCCCACACACACACTCCAATTAAGTGGGAAGCCTTGTATTGGAGAAATGGGTACTTCAAGTTTCCTGGTCTAAACTAATTAGGGTTATAAAGAAAATAACCAGCATCTGGAATTGAGCTTGCAAACAGACTTGGAGCCAGTGAAGTTGATACAACAATGCAGTAATGCGATACCATTTACAAGAAAGAGCTTTGGTTGTTCCCACCATAGTGATGCTGCAGGGGTCCTAATCGACAACCTCCAGTGGTGTTTCTGTAGATGTTCAACATGTTGGGGACAAGTTGTTATTCTGTGGCTCACTGTAAGCTAGTGGCCGTGGAATTGAGCAGTACCCCTCAGATACCACCTTCTGAGACTTGTTTGCTAGAAAGGACCAGGAATAATGTAAAGCAGTGTCACCAGCCCAAGGAACATAAAAAGCCGCTGAGATGTTAAGCAGAACCAACAGGACCACACTTCTCTTGTTTAGTTTCTGGGCAATCCTGTTGGAGGGCGATAAGCACCATCACAGTTCCAGAGCAGAGTTGGAAGCAAGACTGAACCAGTTGAGCCAATTTCTTTTACATTTATTTATTTAATGTTCCTAATGTGGACTGTTTGTTTCTGCACAAAGAGGTGGTGTTTTTTTCAGTGGCTTATTGAATTCTGTGTTATATGCCAGCTCCGTGATTCTGTGATTTCTTGGTAGCCCCATCTGCATCTTGTCATGACTAGGCCAAGGTTCTTAAAAATGCAATTTTAAAACCATGTATTTCATAGAATGTTACATCAGAAGTAACATACTGTGTCTGCTGTCCAAAATGGTGAAACAACAATTCTAAAATAGTGTACAAGACTAGATGGTAGACAAAGCAGTGAAGTAGAAAAGAAAAAAAGTTGGCATCTTGTAAGAGTTTTAATTAGTAGTAGTAATTTTAATAATAGTAGAATGTGTATACCGCCCTTCAAAACTAATGCAAATCCGTTGATTTTAATAGGTCTGCTCTGAGTGTAATTTTGTTGGATACCACTCTGATATTTCTTTGAACTTTGTAACAGTTCTTCTTGCTATTAGTTTTTTCTTAAAACTGGTTTGCCACCTTGGGAGCAGATGAAACTGCAGTGTTAACTCCAAATAAAATTGGTTCCTCTTGTTCATGTGTAAAATTAATTCTTAGGATCATGAGTCACATCCTATTTAAAATATATTCTTGCTTTAGTATGTTGACTAATGGAAGAGAGATGTAATCTTGAGGCCAGTCTTGTAACAAGCTAGGTGTTTTGCTAGGTATTCTAAAGTATGTTTTTGTGGTTTTTCAGACTCATAGAAAGTATGACATCCTTCTGATGCACGATCCACACACAAAGCATTGGTGGTTAGACACACATTCTTATGTTCTCTTTTAAAAATAACACATTTTTGTTCTGGTGCATTTTGCAAAAGGCCATCATTTAGGCAACATCTAATTTCAACTTTTTAACAAGTGTTCATTGTTTTTCAGAAGAAAATAACTTGTTTGTGTGGCATTTTTGATACTAATGCACCTTTTGTTTATTAACTTCCACATTCGCTTTTAGAAAGCTGCCACTGTCATTGTGTAACTAAGTCTGTTTTCTACTGATGTAATTTTGAATGGCTCTGTATATTCTGCTTGTAGGACTTCTTGCATCACCACAATCTGCACCCGGTAATTTGGACATTGGAAAAAGTGGAGAACTTAAAAGCAGTGGAACAGGGGGAAGTAGAGAAAACAGCACTGTTGATTTCAGCAAGGTAAACTATGTCATTTAGAGAGTAGAAAGAGAGCTTTGTGAATTGTAAAGCTGTTTATTTATTCTGGGTTTAAGATCATTATTCGTATATTGTTAAAAGCAAAAATTCTAAGTGATTTTTTTTGTTTGCTTATTTGGAGTTACTTGTGACAGCTTTCCAACAGATCTGTAATGACTCCTAGAAAGAAATTAAGAATTATGAACATATTTCCATAATTTTCTGGACTGTAGGATTAGCAGCTGATATCTGTACATTACTTCCTATATAAATGACCAAGGAAATCTCCTACAGCCACAAACGATGGCCATGGTTTTAGTCATGGTTTCTAGTATGTCCCCTATTCCAAGCTGCATCTTATGCCAATACCCAGTTAATACCTGCACACGCTTTCTAGTGCTCCTGGATTGGCATGGCCTCTGCATCACCAGCTCATTTATTATTGGCCAGCTGCAGAAACAGGGTAGAGAACTTTTCCTGGAAATCTCTGGCTACATTTGGTGTGCTTAGAGATAGCAAGAGTCGTGCAGCCTTCTGGATGATTTTGTTTTCCAGCCACTATTCCCTTATGCCTTTTGTAGCAGGGTTGTACCCTACTTGGTCACAGTCCAGTTGCGGCAGTGGAAGCCTGATATGTGCCAGTGCTGCTAAAATCGACACTTTAGGACTGCTATCTTGCAGTGGAGGTTTTAATGCGGTGTATATTTTATTTCCTGGAAACAATATATGAGCCTACATTTCTGTTTGCTTGAAGCATTTAAGGCTCTATTCCTCCTCCTAGTTTTCTGTATTTAAACCTGCAGAGGGACAAGATTGCATCCGTTTGTTTTATATAATTCAGTTGAGCAATGTAATTACTAATTTAAAAGTTGTCTGTGAATGTGCATCTTGTGAATTAAATGTAAACGAAGTTAACTTACGTTTTAGTTAATCATGGCAGATGCCACTATTCCTGCTCCTCTATCACAGTTTTTATGTTTTTACTTGGCCTATTCTTCTCTGCACCTGCCTTGTCTCCTGTTGGGCAGGAGTCTGCCTCCTGGCACTGTAGTTGTGGCACACTTGGTGTGGGACTCAAGAGGCCAGCTGTAAGTTTTATTTCCTAGATAGCTGTGTAACTGGTGTCTTAGTTTCAGTGATCTTTGTGTATCTGTCTGTATGTGAACCAATAGTTCATGTGCTGTACAATATGGTGGTATTCTTCTGTAATTATATACACAGTTTGCATAATTAATTTATTAATAAACCTTATATATATATCAATAGATACTTCTTCAAAACTAGTTTTCCCCCTCAGGCTGATTTTATAAAATGAAAGAACTTTGTATATAACTGCAGTGACTTTTTAGTGCTATTTGTAGATACCAATAATAAAAACTGTTTTTTAAAAAAGTAGTTGTGTTTAAATATTTATACTAAAATATGCAACAATGTGTGCAGATTATAAATGTATTTCTGAAGCTTCTTCTGACACACATTTGTTCCTGTAGCAACACCATAGTGTTCTGTACACAACAGAGTCACATACCATTAATCCTAGTTTTAGAAACACTTAGCATTAATCAACTGTAAACTAAGTAGCTATTTTTAATCCTTGTAAATAGGTAGATATGAATTTTATGAGGAAGATTCCCATAGGTGCAGAGGCATCAAATGTGTTGGTGGGAGAAGTGGATTTTTTGGAGAGACCAATTATTGCTTTTGTGAGGCTGGCCCCCGCTGTACTTCTCTCAGGCCTTACAGAAGTTCCTGTTCCTACCCGGTAAGGAAAATCTTACATATAATAAAGCTGGAATTTTGTATTTGTATAATACGGTTTTGACTCTAAGCTTTTCAGGCAGAAATTCTTAACTGAGAAATACTTCCTTTGCTGCCACCTCCTTGTTGTTGTTTTTTACTTTGTGCATTGGTGTGAAATATTGTAGGTACATTTTATTTCATTTTTAAAAAATAAATGGAAATGGTAATCTGCTGCCACTAACTGAGGTAGACACTGGGCAGTCTTCCAGTTCCATATTTATGCTTTCTCACAGCACCTGACATATCTTCACTGATCACTGATGCTAAAAAATTCAGCTTATCGTAGTTCTGATTTCTTGTAGTCTGTTTCATTCTTCCACAGATTCCTTTTTCTTTTGCTGGGTCCAGCAGGCAAAGCGCCCCAATACCATGAGATTGGTCGATCAATAGCAACACTTATGACAGATGACGTGAGTACTAGGCATCCTGTATCTGTTCAAAGTATTCACTTAAAAATCTGAATGAGATCTTCATTCAAGTAGAACTTGGCATGGCTAATGATTATATGGTGATTGAAGGAAATAGCTATGGAACGAGTATGTTTACCATAAGCATGAATTTATGAATGCTGCAGTGAAATGTGTCATGTTGCATTTTTGATAAATTCCTAAAGCTGTGTGTGTGAAATAATTACTAAATGAAAGCACCACTTTTGTGAAATCTGACAGCTATATACATCTCATAGTAATGCTCTTAGATTTTTCACTGTTCCTTCCTCCTTGCGTGGTACAATCCTATGCATGTCAGCTACAATAGGACATATTTCCATGTAAGTGTGTATAGGACTATAGTCCTTGTGAACTTTCCTTTCCTTGCTACTCTGAAACTTTGAGAGATGTTTGCTATGTTTAAATATCAATATTATAGGCTTGAAATGTCATTGTCCATGCAAACAGGTGTATGTGTACATAAGCGCACACACATAACTTGTGTCTTGAGCATGCATTTGAATGCTGATCATAGATATATTTGCATGTAGAATTGAGTATAGAAGCAAGTTATTTATTTGAGCCTTTTAAAATAATAACTGTGATGCCTTTCCAGCCTCTTAGAGAAGAGTTTCACCATGTCAGGAAATCAAATATAAGTGTGTATATATTTTATAAAGGTTTTCCATGATGTTGCTTATAAAGCTAAAGACCGAAATGATCTGCTCTCTGGAATCGATGAATTTTTAGATCAAGTAACAGTTCTGCCTCCAGGAGAGTGGGATCCATCTATTCGAATTGAGCCACCCAAAAGTGTTCCTTCTCAGGTAAGAACTTTTCTAGTGAAGGGCACCTTAAAAGAGTGTAGTGGTGTGACAGGACATAGGTGGGATATGCAAGCAGCTAAAAAAATGTCAAAACTGCATGAGGTACACACAGAATGAAAAAGTGCTGGTTGAAACTGAAAACCACTTCACGGAACTGCTAACCCTTTTGAGAGAGGTGGCTAAATGTTGGCTCCTAACTTTGAAGGAAAACAGGCTATGTTCAGTATCTGAACGCTGCAAAGTGTGTTTGATTACCCTGAGCTCATGATACAGGATGGATAAAACAGTGAATTGAATGTGTCTAGTTGCTTTGATGAAACGAATTCTGCAAATAGTATTTTTTAAAAAACTAAATGGTTTCTGTGTACAGAATTTCTCCCTAGATAATGCCATGCTAATCAGCTGTTCTGATGCAAAAATCATCATTACTTAGAATGAAGGAAAAAGTTTGGTTTTTTCCTCTTGTGAACTTATCTCCTTGCATAGTTAATGATAGCTAAAGTTTTTAATAATCAAAAGATTTTTCTCTCAGAGCCATGTTAAGTGTTGCAGAATAATTTCTCAGTGAATAATTAACGCTGCTTTTTGAAAAATACTTTTTGAGTTTGGCAGGAAAATAGCATCACATGCTCAATGTGTAGGCCTTTCCTTAGGTGCGAGGGAGAGAGCTTGAAATTGTGCTTGCTATTGTGGTCTGACCTTAATGCAATCTTTTCATGCATTTCCTTGATACAGGAAAAACGGAAGATACCTAAATTTCCAAATGGAGCTGCTTCTCCTGGAGAGTCTCTTGAAGAAGGCCATGCTGGACCTGAACTACAGAGGACTGGAAGGTGTGTGGTGTTTGCTTAAATTCTAGCAATATTAAAGAAGTAGAAATCTAAATCCTTACTGCTTTAGAGACTTGCAGAATATACATTTCACAATGTTTAGTTTCCACCTAATACGTTGGCCTGTTTTAGGCACTTAATACTATGGCAGTATACTTCAGTATGCTTCGGGGAAGAATAGAGAATGTGTCGATGCCTTACCCAAATTTATTTTCAAACTGAAACAGTGCTCAAAGTCTTATGTTTGCCATAGATATGGTTTAAAACCAAAAGTTGTATATAGTGGGCTAGATAGTCAAAACATTTTGTAAAGAAAAACCACAGTGATTTCCTGGACATGGAAACATTAGTGATGTCCCCTATCGTCCCTCTTGGCAGAATTCACAGAAAGGAAAAACTTTCTGAGATAGAAGAAGCCATTTTCAAAGAAAATTCTCTTTGCCAATTTGAAACTTCTCTTCGCTAAAAAACAACTGTTGAATATGTATCTGACTACAGATTTACAAATCAGTAAGCTTTATCAAATATAGTTAATGGCTATGAAAAATGAAAGATTTAAGGCGTTTAGATGGCTTTTCACAAAAGTTGTTCATCTTAAACAATTTGAATAACTTTTTTGAGGAACATTATTGAAATGCACAAAAATGATAGCATACTGTACTTTTATTTTTTAATTTAATTACACTCTGTGAGTATAAAAATGTACATAGACACATTTCTTGTGTAATAGTTATATTAATGGAGATTCAAATGGCTTTCTTTCTAAGAATATTTTTCTGCGACCAAGTTAATTATTCCCAATATATTTTGAATCCGGTATACCAGTGCTATCAAATGTTTGACGCTCATTTCCATTTTCCTTATATATTTTGAGATTTCTCTTGATAGTTTCTGCTGCAGTATAGAACCCCTGCCATTTATTTAGTTGCCCAGAGCTGTATATATTCCACAATTGAGTGCAACCTGGGTATAAGCACAGAACATGGTACTGGCAGCAGAATTTGTCACCCTGAGAACATTCAGTTTTTCATTAAAAATAAGTTTTGGATCTTTAACATTTCAAAGAGAGGCTGAAAAGTGAATGTGTCCTGCATGGTAAAATGTCACAATTCAGAGATGAGACTGAGAGTTATTTCCAAGGGCCAACTGATGGTTTTAAAGATGTATGGGGGAAAACCTGAAGTGCAGAATTTTGAGTTCTTTAGTGCAGTGTATGCACACTTCTGATATTACTGTCTTCTGTATATTTTTGCATTTCTTAATATTATTGTAAGCTGCCTTGATCATTTTCATAGCACTGCTAGGACAATTTGTAAATCCTTTAAGGAATAAATGCAAAACACTTTGAACTGAGACTAACACAAATCTGAAATATTTTGTTCTGTTGCATCTACTCCCATCTGTTAACAAGAGCATTAATGACCACTTTTGTGGGAATTACAGACCATGCACATGGAGTTTTAAAATATCCACAAAGCTGTGGGCTGCATCAAATTATGTAAAAATATTTTTGCTAAAAAAAATTAAGAGGGGTAGCTGGTCCATAAGAGCAAATGCAGGGAAACAGAAGTCCTACAGATTTTCAGCAGAAGTTAGATGTAAAATATCTTGATCAATGTTACATTCAGGTAGGGATACTGAACATTTTCCAAGCTTTTTTCAATGTCTAGCCCATTATACACAAATTATCTGCCAGCATTAAAAACAGAATATCAACTAAGTTTACTTTAGGTACTGAAAATGAGTAGATTAAAATGGTACATTTGCAGTTTGTAATTGTCAGTAGGTTTGGAATATATGAAATAAGGCTACTTTTGCTAAAAAAATCTGCACTGTCAGTCTTGTGTATCCCATAGTTTTAAGCGTTCTGGAGTCCTTTAGTGTACAGTTTGACGAGTTTCATCTCACCTATTTAGGCTTTTTGGTGGTTTGATACTTGACATCAAAAGGAAAGCACCTTTTTTCTTGAGTGACTTCAAGGATGCATTAAGTCTGCAGTGCCTGGCCTCGATTCTTTTCCTATACTGTGCCTGTATGTCTCCTGTAATCACTTTTGGAGGGCTCCTTGGAGAAGCTACAGAAGGCAGAATAGTGAGTACAAAGAATGGTAGTAGCCAGGCGTTTAGATTTTCAGAGGCAAGTGACTGTGTTCATTTGTCTCCTTTATTCCTACCTTTATTTGAAGACCTTTAGCCACAGCATTTGATTAGCCTTGCCCCCTATTAAATGTTCCTCAAATATTAACTGGAAAACATGGATAAAAATGTGTGTATGAACAGGAGAAGACGCACAGTTAAGGTAAAAATTACTCTGTCTTGATGAATAGTTTCATGGATTGGAAAACGGCTTGCATTGTCTTTATTTTAAAGAGGCCTTAAAGTGGCTGTGGAAAGTCTATTGGATCACCCGACTTTGGACCCACCTTGATTTTCTGCTCAAGGCTGATGTTTCGGATAGCTTGGTTGTTTTATTGGGTAGTAGACCTATAAAAAGAATGCCTTTTTAAAAAAAGGTTTTGGAAAGAGAAATGTAGAACTAAGTACTCTGAGCTATCCTAAATGTCGCACACGTGTGGGATAAAATCTAGATGGGCACTTTTGTTAGAGAAAACTGTTTCAGGGAGGAATTGTTTGGAGCAGAAAAGTGGTGAAAAGGTGCTTAACCTTATCTCTGTCCACCACTCTTTGCTGCAACTATGCCCAACCAACTTGGCCACTTTCTCCCCCCTGGGTCCCAGATGCATTTCCCTGCCTGGTGGGGGCAGGTGGGGCACTATGGGGTTGCAGTGGAAAAGTAATGTAAAGGGAAAGGGTGAAACACCTTTCATCAGCCCTTCTCTACTCCAATCATCACTCCTGAAGCTGCTTTCCTCTATAAGAATTTGTTGATGTTTAAATACATATATATGTGTGTAAAATGTTTGGTCTTCTTGAAAACAACTGCCCCACTTTATTTGCAGTTGTACAAATTAACTAAATTCTTAATTGTTTTTGGCATTGAATTTTTTGTGACCTTAACCATCCTGTTTTTACTGATGATGATTTAGAATGTATAGGCCATTATAACAGCTGATCTAATGGAGGTTAAAATGAATGGAACACTTAAAAACTGTTTTCACGTAAATATTTCATTGTAAATCTGCCTTCACAGTATAAATGTCTGTAATTTTGAAATTTGTTTTTATATGTATTGAAAATGTTGGTATTGCTTTCCATAACAGGTATTCACATTTTCATACAGTACTAATGCTTCCCCTTTGTTAGACTTGACTTAGTTTTTTTTACATAACTTGAACATTTATATATATTTCTTCTACATTACTGTGGCCCTTTCAAAAACAAAACAAAACAAAAAGCTCCCTGCTGTATTTGCTTGTGGACAATCCACTTTTAGTAACATGGAATAATGAGGTGTAGTAACTGCTAGAAAAGGCTTATAGCATTGGCTCTGAAATACTAGTTAAGCATGTTCTCAAGCAGCTGGTTTAAAAAATATGTACCTCCTGCATGTAAATTGAAAAATGCCTTCTTTCTTTTAGCTGTCTGGGATTGTTTGCTGCCTTCAGTTGCTTGGTGTGCATCAGTGAATATATTAAATTAGCTACTGCACACATGTGTTCAAGCACAGTAACTGACTTGTAAGGTACACACTTGTGTTCACACCACTTCCCCACATCTCCAGAGGCTGTCACTTCCACAGTGCTCCCGCTGTTGCCATCCTGCCTAGAGAAACCAAGGTTAATGCATTGATCAACCCAAGACTAGGTTATGGTTAACATCTGAAGGATTAGATTGATCTTGTGCTACATTAAGTGGTAAACAATGAACTTTGCTGGTTGTGGGCCTGCTTTTTAATTTTCTTCTATAACTCATTCATAGCAAAAATGTTCTCAGTTACCTTACATTTATTCAAGATACCATTCCATATATCACTTTCAGATGGTTCAGTTTTGAGCTATTTTGGCGTATCTCTCCTGTTGAGTTTTAGGTTCTCTTAACGTTAATGGCTTTTAGTGCACTCTTTAGCCCCCTTCAGATGTTTAAAGTGAGCATGTTTAGGAGAGATTGGGGTTAGCTAACAGTGGCTGATGCAGCAGCGTTGGTGGGCTCCTGTTGGTCTCCCATGTTCCCAACACCACGGGGCACTGTTGCTTACTGGGAGGGGTTGGGGGAACTCTGTGATGCAGCAGGTGGCAGTGGAGATAATCTGATTCTCCACCACTCATTGCACCATGCGGAGCTCTCTGCACCTTGCCCCTCCCCATCTTGGTAATTGGCAGTGTCTCATGGAGTTGGAAACCTGGGAGAGCAAGAGGGACGGTCCACTCCTGCTGCTGCCAGCCAATGTGTGTGGTCCGCGGGGGCACAAAGTGCTCTAAAACAAACAAATAAACAACAACAACAATTGTCGTTATTATTTTATTATTTGTACCCTGCCCATCTGACTGGGTTGCCATCAATGCTAAGGAAACCCTCCTCATTTGCTGCTACTGCCATTAGCCACAAAAGGCCTAGGGCCAGTGTATTGTGTTTGCCCCATAATTACCTTAAATAGTTTTGAACATCTTGCAATTAATTACGTAAAGGAAAAATAGTGTTGCCTCCCCCATACATTTTTAGATTAGTTTGTTTTAAAGTACCAAAATTAATCTTGTCATTTCCTGTAAATGGGTAACATCACAAAGGGTGCCGTATTGGAAAACTTGTATAGCCAGACAATTACAGTATGTTGTAATTGAGAAAATGCATTACCAGGTGGGATGATGACTTTCTTCTCCATTTATTTTTTGTGCCCATGTTTCCCCCCCATTTATGTTTAATCATCATTGCTGAGTTGCATTCATTCATTGTTGTGTCATGAGAGTTCGAATATAGTAGAGCACATCGTATTCAATTTGGGTACAGGTTTGTTGCAACATTCTTTATACAGGAGAAGACCCTTTATTTATCCTTTTCCTCCCGAATTTGTGTGCTATATTTGTTGACATGTGCCTTTCTTCCTTAGCATGCCAAATGAGTAACTTATTCCCCTTGTTTTTGGATAGTTTTACTACTTTTAAGCACCTCGAATTCTGGCCATGATACTGCTAAGTGACATTTCTAGTTTAAAACTGTATTACAGCTGATAATGGTTATAATGCTTTCATCGTTCTTGCTGCTGTTTATAAATCAATGTGCATACAGCTGAATTGTTGAATCTTATGTTCTGGGAATCACATGTTTCTTTCCTCCCCTCAGAGTGCAATAGAATCTTTATTTGGAGCATCATTAACTGGGATTGCCTATTCACTATTTGCTGGGCAACCTCTGACAATATTGGGGAGCACTGGACCTGTCCTAGTATTTGAGAAAATATTATTTAAATTCTGCAAGTAAGTGAACTTTTATTCACAAGATATAGGTGCATTGCATTTTTTTCTTGAAAGATTATTTTTATATGTTTGAAGCTTGAAGGTGAAAGTATGTATAAGCACACCTAGCAATGTTTACTTCTGAAATTAGATATCTGAATGGTAGCCAGAAACCATTATGCTATGTTCAGTGTTGCCGCATCAGAGGAATCTGAAGTTGACACTAAAGGCAGATAGAATGACCTTTCTGGAATCAGATGCTAAAGCCTTCTCACTAATTACAATTTTGATTCTTTAGACACGAAGTTATAAATGAATGACATTTTATCACCAAAACCTCAAGGTACAAGAATACACTTTAAAAGAGCACACAAAATTATAATTAAAAAACCATGATAGCACAAATAGAGCAAATAATACTGAAATAGTAAAAACAAGAGAGTCTTGCACCACCTTAAAGACTAACACATTCATTATGGCATAAGCATTAATAGATGGAGACAGATTGAAACCCAGAATATTGTCAAATTGTGTCTCATGTTTCATTATATTTAGTTTTACTGAATCCATATTTCTTCTTTCAACAGGGACTATGGACTTTCTTATCTCTCGCTACGAACCAGCATTGGTCTGTGGACAGCATTTTTATGCATATTGTTAGTGGCAACTGATGCAAGCAGCCTTGTGTGTTACATCACTCGATTTACCGAGGAGGCTTTTGCTGCTCTTATTTGCATAATATTCATATATGAAGCACTGGAAAAGCTTTTTCAATTGGGAGAAAGTTACGAATTCAACAGGCACAATGACCTGAATAAATTGACATTGTATTCGTAAGTTTGGCTTTCTTAATAAAATACACTGTGCTGTACTAGATTAAACTGGTAGTTCATCTGCCTATTTGACATGAGTTATTTCCTGATATTCTATTGTATACAGAAGAACATGGAAACAATGAAGTTTTCCATGCCCATATTCTCCCTCACTTTCCATCGGTTCTGAGGATCAAAAAGCATTTTATTTCTTAGGATAAGAAATAAAATTTCTTGCCATTCTTTAGCATCCAGACCGGTTCCCTTTTCGTTCTCTTTGGCTGCCTTTTAATATTTTAACCATTGAAAAGAAAATGATATTTTCTGGATCAATCTTAGGCTACTTTGTTAAACCAATTTGCTATTCTGTATTTCATACTTTTCAAGCATTCACATCATTAGATGATAAATTTTCATTTAATTATCATTTTTTCCTGGTTTAATAATGTCAGGCTAGATATTGTAAATGTTTATAGCAGCAAGATGAAACACACTGATTGAAATACTGAAATTTTAAACTTGTCAGATGTGTGTGTGCAGAGCCTCCAGACCCCACCAATGAAACAGTAGCGCAGTGGATGACAGCCAACAAATCTGTGGATACTATACCATGGTCTAACCTCACAGTTAAAGTGAGTATCTTGAGAGGTGCTGTTGAACTAGTCTAAATAGTCTGAAATAACTTGGCACACATGAGTCCTAATCCTTCACTCTCTATATTGTTGTACTGACTTGAGATCAGGGCTGCCAATTTAGATTCTGAACTGTCTGGCTTTTGAACAATTAATCAGTTAAACTCTTTCCCCACTTAAGCAGATGTCCAACAAATAATTAATCATTGATGGAACAGTAGGTAGGACTTAGGACGATAATTGGTGTATGATTCCAAGGGAATGATTCCCTCTGCTGCTTCTCAGTTTGTTTTCCTGTTTTGGGGCAAGGATAGTTTTGTATATTTCAGAAATATAGTATCTTCCAGCTTCAGAAATTGCCAGTGAAAAGTCTGGAGTGGTAGGTTTCCATGTGTCTGAGACCTGCTTTTGATCTTGCCATGCATAGAAGTTCCAGGCAGAGAAGGAAAATATTATAGAAATAAATAATGGAAATAAATTTGGGGTCTCTCATCATGTATCATGATTTTTCACTACTTAAAACTATTTTTTAAAACTCTTAAAGAATCCATTGGCTCCCCTTGTATGTGTTTTTATAAGTATAAAGGAGGTTATAGATGACAAGACGGGAAAAGGAACATTATATCATTAGCTGTTTAGTGAAAAGCAGGTTGCTTCATCTGTTATAAAATCTTTGAGCTGAAAATTAATCATGGATGATATTTTGTTGAATCCAGTTAGCTAGCTTGCTCTTTGCAGCAGCCTCAATCTAGTTTCTTACATAATGCAAAAATATGTAGAGTATATAAAATGAAAATGTTCCTGACAGTTCCCCATTTTTGAAACATAAAGGTGCTTTAAGTTGAGTTTTTTGTTCAAATACAGTCCAGTTTATTGCTTTGTAGACATGATAAAGCCATAACACTTGATATTTGGGTTGTACGTTGGATTCAGCTGAGTCTCAAGCCAAATTGGAGACATATTTGGAGGACCATGGATCTTGGATGAGTTGGATATAAACAGTCACAGATTGCTTTGAATCAGCTTGGATGGCCCAGGTTGTCAGAGGGCAGGGCATCAGGCAGCAAGGAGAGGCAGGCAGGGTGGAAAAATAGCAAGAAAAGGCCAGGATGCACCTAATAAGGTAGCTTGCCTCTTCCTGGAAGAAGGTAGGCTCAACACTATGGCTCCTGCAGGAAAGCCACTTGCAAAATGGCACTGCACAGGATCAGATCCTCTTGCTTGCCAGGGCTGGCACTGCCATTAGGCCAGGTGATGCCTAATTGTCTGTATTCACTCAGAGTTTGGATCTGCTGATTCCTCTATACATTTAAAGAGGACAGGTGCAAGTTTAATTGCAATGCGAACAGTTCTACATCTAATTTGCATTTCTGCATGGCTTGATTTACAGCAATGTACAGAACTTCACGGCGTGTTTGTTGGATCAGCCTGCGGCCACCATGGCCCATATTTCCCAGATGTTCTTTTTTGGTCCGTCATACTGTTCTTTACAACGTTTTTTCTTTCCTCTTTCCTCAAGCAGTTCAAGACCAAACGCTATTTCCCCACTAAGGTAACTGTGGTAGCATTTATTCATTTTGAGGGTTTTCTGGTGCATGCAAGTCCAAAGATGACACAGGTTCTGGGTTTAATCAGCTATACAACTTAATGGCTCATTTGTGCATGTTAGATGAGAAACTAACCCATTTGAGTAAGTATCCCCCAATATGTATAGAACTGAAAAGTTCAGGATCACCCATGTAAATGTGTGATATGGGACAAGCTTGTGGCAGCAACTATTGTAAGGACTGATGAGGATGCAGTGTTCTTTAATTGTTCCAAAGTTTTGCTTTGGAGAGGAGTTGAATTAACCATACTTATCATTGGTTAAAGCTATTTCAACCCATAGTTAATTGTTCTAGTTGAGTAAAAAACCCTACAGTTTCAACACTATCACCAGCTCTTAGCCAAGCTTTGCATTTGTAATATGCAATACAAAACGGCAGTACCATTTAAATTGGTAATTATTAAAAGATTGATCAGTGATACAAACATAAGAGGCAAAGCAACTTTTTGGCTTTGTGGCACAGCCACACACCCAGTGCAGTTAAATTAGATACAAATAGGATTTTTTTTTATTAATTGTGTTTTGGGTGAGCACTCAAATGCTAAAATAATCCTGATCAGAGAAAACCACAATCGTGGTGCTATCTTAAGCACATTATCTTAGAATAAATAGCAGCAAAGGCATCCAAAAAATGTAAAAGTCCCACCCTACTTAGTGTTAACTGTTCCTAAATATAGGCATGCATCAACAATAAAGTGGTTCAGTGTTTTATCTTCTGTGCTGATACAAGGAAGATTTCACGTTATTCCTTTTGCTGCATATGTATGTCCTTTTGAAATTGGAGAGGCTGAGTATGCTTTATTATATATTGCTCATTTCTGCAGAAATCAGATTGAAATTGTTAGATGAAAGGAGGTTTTAAATGATCTAACTGGATATTTTGTTTCTGTAAATAATAGATATCTGAGGTGTTATTTTTTTGCAACAACACAGAATTAATTGCAAGGAGACTAAGATTAGGAAAATGTTGATTTAAGGTTTTAAATTTTGGTCCTGGAACATCATAAATCTGATTGTTCACCCAGAAGAAATCTCTTCTTGAAGATAATGAGATTCCCATTTAACTTACTTTCAACTTTTAGAGTAAGTCTATATGCTGCTAGGTTTCAGTAAGTATACATCTCAATAATTTGTATTAAACTATTTCCGAATGATTAATTATTTGACAATCCCTGTCACTGTGGCAAATATAATTAATTTGCAAGTTTTTTTTTTTTTAAAAAGCAGTATATTCTTCCTTTTTAGGTGCGGTCTACAATAAGTGATTTTGCTGTATTTTTGACAATAGTGATCATGGTTCTCATTGATTATCTTGTTGGAGTTCCTTCTCCTAAACTTCATGTGCCTGAAAAATTTGAAGTAAGTAAAGTAGTAGTAGTAGTAGTAGTAGTAATAATAATAATAATAATAATAATAATAATAATAATAATAATAATGCAACTGAAATGGAATTCTGTAAATACTGCTGCCAAAAAGGCTAACATTTCACTAGGAATCAACTCTATTTATGATAGTTTTTTAATGAGAGGTCAACCTATTATACTAGCACTGTTTAGAAGCTAGATTGAATGAAGCATATATTGTGACAGAACTGGAATTGACAGATTTGATTTAGGTTTTAGGCTCATGCACTTGAAATTTGATTTTCTTCCACTGTGCTTAGATATGCACAATGATTAGTGCTATAGTAATCAGTTTTGTGTTTTTGTATTTTTATCTTTAGTTCTCATTTTGTTAATTTGGGGAACAGGTCTCATTGAGTGCAGTAAGGCTCTCATCTTGAGTAAATGCTCATTAGCTCACACACTTTTTTGGTATTCTACATCCCAGTAGTGTGACTTCATGCAAAACGGTCCTACTCCCGCTTTGTTACAGCACAGTCCTGTGCGTTTTTGTGTTAGAGTAAACATGCACAGGATTGAACTGTTACTAAACTTTGATAGTTTGTTATCCTGAATACAAGGACATTATGTGGCTGCTGAAGCAGAAAGGTCCTGATCCGCTGGGACGGAGCAGCTTGTTTTCAGGCAGGATAGATTTGAGCATTGTCTGGGTCCTAGTGCCCCTATCTCTTTTTTGTGCTCCATTCTATTGCTGCTGGTGGCTGCTTATCACTCAGGCTGCAAGGAGGAGCGCTTTTACACAGCTAATGGCGAATCCCCTGCAATCCAAGTCCTCCTCACTTGCTCAAATTTATTCTGCCTCAAAACAAGGAGCGGAAGGAAAAGGCTGCAAACTGTTAAATGGAAAAAAACCCAGGCACAGGGCAAATACCTTAAGTATACCTTTAAAGCAACATAAATAAAAAAATCCTTCCTTCCTGTAGCACCTTAAAGACCAACTAAGTTAGTTCTTGGTATAAGCTTTCGTGTGCATGCACACTTCTTCAGATATGGTATCTGAAGAAGTGTGCATGCACACGAAAGCTTATACCAAGAACTAACTTAGTTGGTCTTTAAGGTGCTACAGGAAGGAAGGAATTTTTTATTTATTTTGACTATGGCAGACCAACACGGCTACCTATCTGTAACTTTAAAGCAACAGTGCTCTTTCCCTCCCTCCTCCCCGCTCAGCTCCCCGAAAAGCTCCTTCTCCACACACCCCACGCTGCTCCTTGTCCCTTGAGTGCTTTTCCTTCCCTCCCCACTTAAAACGTGGTTACAAAGCACGGATCCACACGGATCCTCAGGATTTTTGCACTGGGTCACCTCAAATTCACCATCAGATCACATGTCTGTGGCCACAGCATGAACCACAAAAATCATACATCCACTGTTTCATTTAGAATATTTTTTTCTTGTTTTCCTACTCTAAAAACTACGTGCGTGTTATGGTTGGGAGCGTGTTATAGAGCGAAAAATACGGTAATTAAAACTCAAATGTTACACAGTACTACTTGTTTTACAAATTATTCTAACTAATCTTTTAAATTTTGAATTTTTGGGAAATGTTAGCAAATAGTATGCATACCAATTTTGGAATTAACATACTTGTCTAATAAATAAGGAAGAAGTACTTAGTCCTTTTGTTACCTCTGTTTTCCCCCCCAAGCCCACACGAAATGATCGGGGATGGCTCATAGATCCGCTAGGACCTAATCCTTGGTGGACACTTGTAATAGCTGCAGTTCCTGCTTTACTCTGCACCATTCTTATTTTTATGGACCAGCAAATTACAGCAGTTATCATAAACAGGAAAGAACATAAACTCAAGGTGAAATTTTGATTATGTTTCCTCACTATAAATACAAAAGTTAACCTAGTTTCTGAAATAGTAACTTCCTCTGTATACTTTGCAAAAGTTTATAAAATGCTGAAGACTGAGGCAAAAATCTTATATTCAGATAGTAGGATAAAGCTATTTGTAATCAGACCATTTTTTTATATATAAATTGCACCATTTATCCTGGGTGAAACTCTTTTAAAGCCGTAAAGTGTATTTTTTATTAATTATTCTGAAGATCTTCAGTCACAGCAGTATGTTCTGATTTTCATACCTTTTGGGTTATTTTTATACCATATTGACTTGAAAAAACATATGTTTTGTTACCATACATTTTTCTTCTATAGATCACTGGATTCAGTGTGTTTAGGTTTTATATGCTAAATATTTTCCATTATGAATTATGTAGCAATTGGAATACTCCAGATGTCTGTGTCAAAATTTTTTAAAAGTATTGTTGCCTGAATATGTGCTTATTTGCTATGAAACATGTTTGTGTTTGACTCCACAGAAAGGTGGTGGATATCATCTCGATCTGCTCATGGTTGGCATGATGTTAGGTATATGCTCAATTATGGGCTTGCCTTGGTTTGTGGCTGCAACTGTTCTTTCTATAAGTCATGTCAACAGTTTAAAAGTAGAATCCGAGTGTTCTGCTCCTGGGGAGCAGCCAAAGTTCCTAGGAATTCGTGAGCAGAGAGTCACAGGATTAATGATCTTTGTGTTGATGGGGCTGTCTGTATTTATGACATCTGTATTAAAGGTAAGAAAAAAAAGTTTATTTTGTAACATTATGTAGGCTGAACATGCTAGTAAAACAGTATTAAAAGTCCCAGTGGCTTTAATGATATGAACATGCCTCTCACCAAATCCAAACAATCTCAGTAGAAAATCATGTGTTAAACATGAAAAGTATACCTATAGTATGTTTTTTATATTGTGTTAAGTTCATTATTCTGAGTTCAGATGGGTTTTAATGGCTTGTCCACTTGTTCTGACGCTTTGTCCTGAGAAAACCTACTGTTTGCACTGAATCAGAACAGACATCAATTGGTTTTTCTGCGGGGAAACCGGCAGGACAAATGAAAAAACACTTGGAGCTGTGCCTAGAAAACCTAGAAAGCGGAAAATCACTCGGACCCGTGCATTACTGGCACAGGACAAGCAAATGTGTGGACGAGCCCTAAGTTTTCTTTTAAACACACATTCAGTTAATTGTTGTTGAATCATGCATTTTCCCTAATTGGATGCAGTGCTCAAGCCTGTGACTTTGATAAATAATAACTGTTAGCAAAACGATGGCAGCAAATGCATTCACTGATCTGTTAATGAACTTGCTGATCTTTTCCCCACAGTTTATTCCAATGCCCGTTTTATATGGTGTTTTTCTTTACATGGGAGCATCCTCACTAAAAGGCATCCAGGCAAGTTCTATTTTAATCAGTATCTGAGGGGGAAAGGTGAAAAATAGATACTATAGCTTGGCATTTCTCCCTAGCCCCCCCAAAGTCGCCCCTAAGAGTTGTGGGGGGTGCTCATAGCATGGTATTGGAACAAGGAGTTTTGCAGTAGGAGGCAACAATTGGTGGAAACTGGGTGCGATGGCAACTCTGCGGGCAGACTGAGGATTGCAGGGAACGAGGACACTATTTTTCTTATGCTTATTTGCCTGTTCCCACAAAGCATCAGAAGGTGGCTTTAGCAGGGTGCGAAAGGCATTGGCTTAATGCAGCTTAAAACTGAGGAGGAAGCGTTCTTTACATCTCTTTCTTTGACTTGGAGTCATGTTTGTACTCCTCTCCTGAACCAGTCTCTTGAGTACTGCTCACAACCACTTAGATTTTAACAATATTAATGACTAATTAGTTTAGAACAGGGGTGCCTTCTAGATGTTGTTCAGCTCCCATCATCCCACCAGCCTGCATGACCAGTAGTCAGGGATAATGTGATACATAGTCTAGTAACGTATGGAAAGCCACAGGTTAGGCGCTCCTTGTTTAGAAATTTTCATGGGATGGTTCTGGCTAAATCATACTCAGAATGATCCATTGACTAACTTTAGTCCATTGATTTTAATTGGTCTACTCAGTGTGTGACTTGAATGCTACTCAGTTTGTTTTTGCAGCTTGGGTAACTCTGTTAGCAGTCTAATCAAGTAATGCTTTAAGTATTTGACCAATAGTTGGACAGTCAAATTCGCAACCCTGCCTAATTTTGCAATCCCTTCAATTTATATTTCTGATCATTTTTCTTTCCTAATTTCCTCTTTAGGATGAAAAAAAGTTCAATAACTTTCCTCCCCTTTTCAATTTAGTTTTTTGACCGTATCAAATTGTTTGGAATGCCGGCCAAACATCAGCCTGATTTGATCTATCTGCGTTACGTGCCGCTCTGGAAGGTTCATGTATTTACGGTAGTTCAACTCACCTGTCTTGTTCTTTTGTGGGCAATTAAAGCATCTGCTGCTGCTGTTGTTTTTCCTATGATGGTAAGTAAATAATTATAGTGTATTTGAGAATATACCTTTGTGTCAACTTAATATATTAGACAAAGAATTTGCACCATACAATTTTGTCTTGTATAACTCAGTCTGTATTAGTTTTATCCTTTCTATTAGTGTCCTGATCTTTGTGTGATGGCTGTTGTTTTTAAATTGTTGTTTTCAAGGTTTTAGCTCTAGTTTTCATTCGCAAACTTTTGGATTTGTGTTTCACCAAACGGGAGCTCAGTTGGCTTGATGACCTTATGCCAGAAAGTAAGAAGAAGAAGGAAGATGACAAAAAGAAAAAAGCAAAGGAAGTAAGTTTGATTGTAATTTATAACAAAAAAAGAACAACTGAAATCAGTGGGGGGGGGGTTGGGGGTGGGGGCAAGAGCAAAACATTGTTCCTATAGGTTTTCATAGATCCGTCACCTGTATGGTTTTAGAATTTGTATAAATACATGAAAATTCAGGTGCAATTTTACTCCTTTGGGTGTTGTTCTGAAGTGCCCCCAGACTTTAACAGGCTTTTCAGGGATCTGTGAAGCTACCACTGGAAACAAGAGCTGAAAAGCTCCTGCATATGATTGGAGCAGTGTTCATGACGTTATGGATTATTATTTATTGTATGTCTTGCCTGTCCTTCACCAGTATGTCCCAGTGCAGGTTGTCGTATGTACATAAAAATACAATCAAAACTGAAACAGTGAAAAAGTAACCCAATACATAACCCCAAAACATAATTGATATAACACAGTGCAAAATGCAAACTGGAAGTTGATGTAAATAATACACGGTGCAAGTTACTGATTAAAGGGCTAACAAGATTTCATAAATGTTTCTTTTAGATATCAATAGCATAATTTGTTACTGATTTGTACCCCATTTGATGACCCAAATGGGTTGGGTATTACCCTCTTCATGTCATGGAGGCAGGACAGCAAAGAACTCTGGGAGGCAAGTGCCAACCCCTCAGTTTTTTCTCTCCTTAGCTTCTTGACATACTTCCCCACTCAACACTGGAACTCCACCCATTCCCCTTGATTCTCACCCAAAGCCCAAACAAACTCACTATCCAATGGCAGGGCTTCCTTTTATGGGCAGGCCCTGAAGTATGATAGAGCTTCCTTTAGGTTGTGTCCCATTCAGCAATTAATCAACTGCGCTTTGCAAACCCAATTTCAGGCTACAGCATACAGTGAGTTTCCTGGGGTAATGGAGTGGAGGGGCAAGTGATGGTAAATAGAACTACCTGCTCTCATAGCTCTGTCTCTGGGCTCTGCATGCCACTGCTCTTGAAGATGTGTTTCTCTACTTATTTAATTGAATTAAAATCTCATTTGTAAGTGCAAGAGCAGGAATATTCCCCCTTCCTAAATTCATCTGGACTAAATGGACTAAATTTAAAATTGTGACCCAGAACCTTCTTTAAATATGCAAGGGCATGCATGCATTGAATCAAGTGCTGACTCAATATTACTATAAACAAGAGATGCATGATGGAGACTGGGGTCTTTTGTAAGAAGCAAGAAAACCTCCTGGATCAGGCCAGTGGCTCATCTACTCAAGCATCATGTTCTTGCAGTGGCCAACCAGGCATCTATGGGAACATTTCCCCCACATAAACATGCTCCTTAAACAACCTTAACCCACTCTTCCTCTAGATATCCCAAGTGATGGGAGAATGGTGGATTAGAATGGATTAGAGATCATGTCATATTTTAGGGTTTGATGGATGGATCCCTCAGACTCCCATGGATCACAGCAGATACCCAATTTTGTTGGTACCAGTGGGTTGACAGCAGCTGCTGGCACTGCACTCGAAGGCCCCATACCCTGATATTCTAAATGGCTTATCAGATGGCGTTGGCAGTAGTTTCCAGAAAGAAAGGGACTCAAGCTTCATTACCTGTGTGAAACTCTTTAAATATCCCCTATTCTGTGTCCCAAATATGACTTGCAGGGGTCGGTAGGTGACTGGGCAGGATGCCATGTTGTACAATTATAATGTAGCACTATCCAAAATACAGTTATGGCCACCGCTCTGTATTTAAAGTACATTGAAAATCATACAAGGCCTTGTTTGCATGCCTCATTCTTGTAGAGTAAAATAATTAAATATGTATTGGGTAATGTGTAACTTTCAGGAAGCTGAACGAATGTTTCAGACAGTGGACAGTGAAACTATACACCTTCCATATGACAGAGGCGATGTGTTAGAGATTCCCGTGAAAGCTCTAAAATACAGGTGTGATATATACCTATTATTTTTATTGTAATTGAAATACATTTATTGAAATTAATGTATTTGAACTATTGTGAATCAGTACTGACGTATAAATCTGGGATTCAACTGTCTGGGAAAGAGGAACAAAAAATCAGACCTCCTTATGTCTACAATATGGTTTTATATATCTATTTTAAATTACATTTTATTCATGTGACCCTTTTGAACAGATCAGATGACTCACTTTCAACCAGCTGTTCTCAGGGTGAAGAAGCTGTTTTGGTCAGTTCTGTCTAGTGTGCTACTGTGCATGGCTAATGATGTGAGAAGCATTGAAGATACTAAATATAATCTGAGCCATAAATTTACCAGCTGCTTAAAGCCTGGACAGTATTTTTTTTTTAAAAAAAAGAAAACAAAAGAGCTCTATATAGTAATTTCCTTTTAACGTAAAACAAACAAACAAAAAACAAACCTTGTGTACATTTAAAAAAAGTTGTCTGGGGACACTTGATAATATAGTGGTACCTCCGGTTATGAACTTAAATTGTTCAGGAGGTCCGTTCTTAAGCCGAAACCGCTCATAACATGAGCCGTGCTTTCACCTCCCGCTGCTGCCGTGCTCCCGGCATGCAACTTCCGCTCGCATCTCGGGGCAAAGTTCGCAACTGGAAGCATCTACTTCTGTAACCCGAAGTGTTCGCGAGGAGGACTGTATGTAACACGAGGATCCACTGTAAACGGACTTAAAGGACATAGCCCTTAACCCTTTAATTTATCTACTACTAAAATCAATCCCAACTGAGTATCCTTTTTTTCAAGTTAAAACAAAGAGATGTTGTTCATTAATGTTGTTTGCTACTCCCTTTTCTTACAAGGTAACTCAAACTGACTCATATTAAAACCTAGTAGAAACAACAATAAAAACCTAAAAACACAACAATTTGAATAACACTAAAAACACAAAGAAGGCAGGACAAAGAAGCTAATATATACCATTCAAATTAAAGGGCCAGAAGCCCAGGAAAAAAATGAAACGTCTTTGCCTTTTCCAGCCAGCTCCTTTCCAGAACATTTTCCATCCTTCCTCTGTAATCTGTTTGAAAGGAACATGTATACTTTTAAAATAATTTGTCTTGGCAAAATATTTGGCTCCAGTTGGAATACCAAAGCTCCTAAGGCTACAGTCATCAACCACTTTACCCAGGAACATACCTTCTTCCATATAGAGCTAGTTGGGATTAAGTGATTTAAGAATAGCATTCCAACAAGTTTTTCAATATCAGCAAGCATCCCTAGCCATATTCTCAAGTTTGTTTTATAAAAAGATACTTCTACTTATTTTCTTATGGTTTGTATGGATTTGGCCAATATACATTTTTCTTTGGAACACATGAAAATAACCAAAATACTTCTTTGTAAGAATTTTGGGTGAGCAAGAAAATACGTGATAGAGAAAATAAGTACCTGAAATTCTTATAAAGAAGTATTTTGGTTATTCTCATGTGTTCAAAAGAAAAATGTTGCTAGTACAGAAGTAGTTCAGATCTGCTCTCAAAATGGACTCAGTTAGAATTGGATTCTTTCATACAAATATTTCTATTGCCATATGATGATTAAAATCACTCAGTAAGCCAATCCAGTTTTTCCTGTAATGGAATACCTTTTTTAGCCCGGGAATTCTTATACCACATGTATGGATACAGAATGTAGTATTTAACACAACACGTCACTAGTGGCTGGGTAAATACATAACATAAGGCTCAAATGATGTAAAGAGCATGAGACGTAATTAATGCTTTTGCAAGGCACTGAGTACTAATCAAGTTGTGTTTGTTGTCTAGCATTGATCCTTCAGTTGTAAACATATCAGATGAAATGGCCAAAACTGCACAGTGGAAGGCTCTTTCCATGAACACAGAGAATGCCAAAGTAACAAGATCTAACTTGAGGTAGCTTAAAACTACTCACCTTTCTGATTATGCTTTGATTTTGTTGAGCTGTGGAAGTAATTTTGATTGGTATTTATATTTATATCCCTGAATGCCCAAATAAGAGTTTATATCACACATCTGACCTGTGAAATAATGGAAAAGTTTATGAGACCTAGGAAAGAAAAAGACTAGTTTCTAAACTTGGAAGTCTGGGATCCCAAGAACAGTGAAACTAGTGTCAATGAGTTGGAGATGCCCATAGAATTTCCTTAAATAACAGCCTACCATTCTGCAAAACAAATGTGCTTTAGAAGTGAGGGTATCTTTTTAAAAGCCCAGTTTGCTTACATGTTATGAGGGTCATTGTCAAAGAAAAATATATATAATGGATAAGCATAAGGCTCTTGATTAAATTGGGGTTGTTTTTTTGGATAATGGATAGAAGATGATATCCAGTATTTCCCCTCTAGTGGTAGAAGGCATCTATCAGCAAAATGAGTGAGAGAGGCAGTTTTTGACATTTATTCTCCCTCCACTCACAGCCCCCAATCAAAAGTTGATCCAGGAAGTCCTACTGGAAGGGAAGTGTTGGATATCACCCAAAGCACATTTTCTGTGTATTATAGTGATTTAGATATGGTGTGGCTCTTTTAAAAATCTTTAATCTGTAGCATAATGGACCAAAGAATGGCATGCATAGCTGTTTCACATCGTTTCTACTCATTGTGGAACTTTAATTTGGAATAAAGAGTAGAAGAGACACAAAGCATGACACCCTTCCCCCCCCCCCCCATTCGGCTACAGATGCACATACACAGACACAAATTTCACAAAAGCTTGCTTGCTACTAGGAATTTCAAATATTCTTAGTCCTGTAGCTGCACACATGAGATCATGAATGTTGAGGCTGGTTGCAAGACCTCATTATTTATTTAATTTTTATACTACCTTCATCCAAAGTTCTCTGGGCAGTTTACAGCATAAAAATAAAATATTTAAACAAAACAAAACAAAACAAAACAACAAAACCTTTCCCACATTACAGCTGGTTTCAGATGTTACATGAAACCATGGTTTGTGCTAACCATAGTTAAGAACCCACTTCATAGTCTGAGCTTCTTGACATATGCCAGGCTGACTATAGGTCTGAGATGCTTGTCTGCTCAGAATTCAGCTTCATGTTTCCATGGTGAAGCAGCCTCTTGCGCTGGGACAACGGCCCTGTGATTTGTCAATGTCCTGTGAATTCACATATACTAGGAACTTAGAATTATTAGGTGGGTTCAGGTTCAGGCTGCATCTGAATCCAGACTAAATGCATGTTTCCTAGTCTGTCACTGACCTTACATGGCAGTCTTACATGTCTACCCAAAAATAAGCACCAAAGTATTAAGTGGATATAGAATTGCAGCCTTAAAAGTTGAATAATTAGTGGTGGTTTATTGCAATTATATTGAATACACATGCATCTATAGGAAGAAAAGCTGAAAATGGCTTAAATGTTTAGCGAAAAACAGCATTCAAGCCATAAACCCTAAGAGAATAATCTTGAATCCATGTTAAACTTCTCTGATGTGCTTCATGTGCTTGAAATGTGTTAACTTGAGTGTGTGTATGTGCATGTTCATAATAAAAAATAATATGTGATACATGAAATACAGGTGCTATTTGATAAAATTTGAGTGTGTTATATATTCTTTGGCTTGTCTAACCTTGTGAATTGTTCTTAACAGCTCTGAAAAAGAAGAGTGTGTGAAAATAGACATGGAAAATACTCCTGAAACAAAGTATGTAGATGCTGAAACCTCATTATAGAAGTGAACAAGGGTATATATTATTTTATAGGATATACTGTAAAGGGTGACTTCACATCTTCTTTCAAGTACTGAAATTCGAGCGATATGGATACTGTATGCACAGCAACAAGACTTTCAGACAAGATAGAAGTGATGTCCGCTCTGGAAATATTTATTTTTAGTGGAATGTTTTTCATTTTTTTAAATAGGAAAATTAAAAATTCTTTTTAGTTATCAGTACATGCATTGCATGTCAGATCATCTTTAATTATGAAGTATTGGTTGCATTGTTTATAACTTTCTAGTATGTAGTAGTTTTTATAATTTATTGCAGCACATGTCACGTTTTCAGGCAATTACTGTTTGGGTGTTTGCAAAATGTTATAAATGTCAGTCTCCCTAGGAAAAAAAATCCCAATGTGCCCTCTCATAAATGACTTTATTTTCAGCCCATTCTCACTTCATGTTACTGTTTTATGGGGATCTAAATGGATATCTGTGAGAATGATTTATTAGTCCTAAATTAATATAACACTAAACACAGTGTTGTTGCCTTTCCCTTGTTCCTGTAAGTCATGGACACCACAGTACCTCTTCATACTACATATTTTGTATACAGATTCCTTTGCCTCCATTGAAATTAATGAGGCATTGAAATTATACAGGGCCTGTGGATTTGAATACACATGTAGGCTTCCTGATTTAAAATGTAAGCTTCACAGACTTTGATTAGCCAGTGAATTTGTTTCCTTTTCCTGCATGTGCATAATATTAATTGATCTCTGAAAATACATTCAGAGTGGTGAGAGCAGGGGATCCCAATGCAAACATTTTGCTGATCCAGGAGAGGGTTTGCACAGGAATCTTGCTTTTAAACAAAGGGCTTTCAAACAGCCGCACAAAGACCCAGAGCAGGTGGAGGGAGTGTGCCTCACAGAGGATGGGAGACAGAGCAAAAGGCTAGCAATCATGGAGCCAATGCTGACTTAATCAATAGAACTCAGTATCTAAATGCTGAGTGGAAAAAAACACTCCCACTTGTGAAAGGCAACCCTGCTGAATTTCTTCCATTTCCTCATCCAGCTGCTGCCCCCATACCCCATTTTGCATTCTGGAGGGTCCTCCTGGCCCTTAGGAGATGCTTTGGGGAACCACAGGGCCTACAGCAGGGGGAAGGAGCCAGGAGAGCCCTGTTGCATGAACAGAGTTCTGCTTGAGCGTTTCAAGATCCTCACAATATGTTTGGAACTACAGCTTGTTTATAAGACATTAGGCCATGCATAGAAGTAAGTTGCATTGACGTCAATGGTGCTTAATTTTTAAGGCAGTGAATCTGGGTCCAAAGCTGTGCATGCAGAGCTTCTGCAATGGATAAGGCCTTCTCTTATGTGGAGGATGTGCATATGAAATTATATCCTATATCAAGGAAAGATCCTGTGTATGCTGGATCTTCATGGTACCTATCTGAAAATCCCACACATATGAAGAAGGCCCCTAAACTGGAGCCACTGTGTTTAGCATCAAGGTGTGAGGATTGCGTAATACATTAATCTCTATGCATTTGAAGGAATGGAGCAACTTTTATGTGAAGTTAAAATTAAAAGGCAAATTAAACATGTAAGGTCTTCAATTTTAAAAGCACATTGCTTTATAATCTCCTCTTACTGAAGTCAGTTGTATAAATTGCTAGCCACACCGGAACAGGGATGGGGGGGACTCTGACCCCACCTGTCATGGTTGGACTCCAATTCTCATCATCCACAGCAAATATGGCCAGTAGTCAGGGATGATGGAAGTTGTAGTTCAAATCATCTGGAGGCCCACAGGCTCCCCATCCCTGCACCAGAATATTAATGCTCATTTCTTTCTGTGGCAGAATTAAGCATTTGTGTATATCTGTCCTGATGAAATGCACAGGACTTAAGGCTTGAAATGCAGCTGGATAGTATCTGTTTGCCAGCATGGACTTCCGTCATCTTGCCCAATGGTGAAACTCACAGTAACCAATTCTGCTTCTAAAGGTGAAATGGCAGCAACTGGTGAAGCCATTCATTGGTAGGAATCACCACAGTGGAGCAATCAAATAGGTCTTTAAAGACCCCTATTGTAAGTGGTAGTTGATGTAAACGTAAACCGTGTAGTTACTGGCTGGTTAGGAGCTTCAAGTCCATATGGACCTCTCATGCTAGCAGAGATTCTCAGTGGAACCCATCATCACTGCTACCTCCCAGCAGTTCCCCATTAAGAATGTGTTTTCTTTTCCCTCCTTGATTGCCTGGCAGCATGCAATTCCTGTTAGCAAACTGCCTCGCCACTTGTTACTGAAGAATGCTGTCCATATTAAAACCTAAGTTCCGCAAACCTTGCAAAGAAGTCTAGTTGTTGACATTGCTCACAATTATAACAGAAGCCGCATAACTTAAGGTTGCGCTTATTTTCCGTCAACAATGAATATTTGCGCCTCTCTTTGTGCTGTCAAAAGAATTTGTGCGCGTCTCCCACAGAACTTTTCACTGGGAATATGGCAAGAAGTGCACGTTGGATCTTGAAAGTAACTTGGTGCACCCAGTGGAACATTTTACTTTTCTGAAGAGGAAGTTTATGTACCGTGCTGTCAACTGCTTTTGAAAGAGTGGGGTGTTTCAAAAGCCGTTTTCAGGGCAGAGCCAGAGGAGTGAACAAGCCCTACAGCATAAAAGCAGATTGTGGCGCTCACCAAAAGCAACTGTGCTCAGTGACCTGAAACAATTGAGAGCAAGTAATGGGAACAGAAACCTATGGAATTGACACTTAAGATTTACTTGAACAGTGGCATTTCCTTTTATTGTTTTTTTTTAAAAAATGCTGCTAAATGTATTCACAGTTTGAAGAAAAAGTTAACCTTATTAAATCAACATGTAGGGATATGGGTCATCATTAAACAGAAGAGCTGATGCCTCGGCACCATCAAATTAGCTTTTCAGTACTGCTTATCTTTGATATTGGTAAGAGTATAACTATAATGTTCATTCCTGGATGTTCACGTAGCTTGTGCCTTAGCCTTCTTCAGAAAATATGCACTTTTTCTTTATTTGAAAATCATGACCACCTGTCACTTACCCCATCTCTTTCACAAAAGGTGTGTTCAACATCTTCAACAATCACGTTTGAAAACAATGTGTTCTATTTGGTACAGTAAAAAACAACAACCAATCATGCCTGTAGCTTTCAGAGTTATTCACACTCGTCTTCCATTACTGACAAATTCTGTATTCAGAGCTGTGGGTAGTAATTTGCAAAGATCCAAACAGATTGTCTTGAATTTTAACCCTTTGTTTTCTAAGCCTATAATTCCATAATGCTGAACAGTTCATATCAACTTTTCAGTGCCAAAGGGTTAATAATTTTGGTAACTTAAGCAAAGATCTGAAAACTACTCAGAATCACAATATTTATTTTATTTTAATTATGTAAAAATATTATACAGTGCCAGGCATAACCATGACTTGCAATGTAGTTTGCATTGATTGTTTCGATGTTATTTGTTAATGCTACCTTACACATTTGATAGCATATTAAGTCCTGATGACATGCTGAGAATTCCAGTGGTAAAATCTAGGTGATTTACTGCTCATTATACTGTATAAACATTATTTCCTTCTCCATAATTAAAAAAAGGATAGTATTAAAGTAAGACAGTGAAGGACAGAGCTTTTACTGTACGTAGATAATAAATGTTGCCTTAAAAGGTGTAAATGAGTAAACTTTACTGTGCACTGATTCACCTTAGGGTGGAGCCTAATTTAAAGCCAGTATATTTCCATTAAACCAGTAGACTAAATAGCTGAGCACTTTTTTTAGATACCTTGGTACTGGCATCTTCTGTAAAGAATCTTAGTGTCACAATAGAATCTAAACAACCCGGTGTTTTTGGTTTGTGTATGAACTTGTAAAACTCTGTTCTAGATATGCACAAACAACTTACTATCCTTAGTTTGCAATGTTCCATGCTGCAAACTGTGTTTAAGGCAGGTTATTCCAGATTATCAAGATAATCAACAAAAATGTGCAAGATAGTGTACAAAGCATGTCAGTCATTTAGCATCCAACAGAACGTTTCTCCTCCCCCCCCCAAACACATTTATCTCTATGTACAGTAGTCTTGTAAAATGTGCCCATTGTAAAAGTAAGTTCCAAATGTAAAAATGTCACGGATAGATGAAATGCAAAACCAAAATGCACTGGTATGCATTGTTTAAAGGGGTTATGTATTATACATATGTTTTATACATTGTGTTTGAAGTTACCAGTTCAGAGTTTGTAGATCATTAGCACAACATTTTGAATGTATTTTGCTTTTGCTTTTCTTAAGTTTGGTCAGTAATTTAATGTTTTTTAGAATGATTGATTATAGGTGCCATCCATTACCTAATACAGTACAAATGTTGTGAAGAACCATTTATTTTAGTGAATGTACAGGCACATAGTTGTGTGTCAATATATACTCGTATTCTGAATACAAAATATTGTCTTGTGATTTTACTACTTGCAGTTTTTTTATTTTAAAACCTTTTAGTAAATTTGTCAATTATAGGAAAATGGTTGCAATTGGTGTGAAAATAAAGTTTTTCATATTTAGTACATATTGTCACTATTTGGCAGTCTTGGAGTAACTTATTTAATGCCAGGTTTTTATAACGCAATTTATTAGTCAGGAGACGAATTCCTTTGTAACATTTCCCATTTGTTATTGATGCTTTGTTTTGTAAGTGTGTCTTCCAGTGTTCAGAGCTGAACAAAAACATTTACTTTGATTTGCAGTGTGATTCCACACTTTATTCCAGTTTTTATGACAGTTTTCTAATTGCATATAACATTTCCTTTTATAATAAAATCCAAAGCAAGTTAACACTGTTCCAAATGTAGAAACAATATTTTATTAATTTATATAATGCCTACGAAAAATTCTCCAACATGTACTGTGAAAAATCCAGCCTTTATAATTTGTTTAATGAATGTTGCGAAAACTATTTTTTGTAATGTTTCAAAAAGTTGACAAAAAGCAATAAAATGCCACTGAATTTAACGTTTTCGGTTAATTTTTAATCACATGTTGTTTGTTATGCAGGGTTAATGTTACTGATATAATACATGAAAGCTCTTTGGTGCTCTAACTTTTACCTAGCTAGTCTAGTTTAGAGTGAAGTTCTTGCCATGTGTTTAAGAACTGCACAACCAGCAAGTAAGAGCTGTGAGTCTACAAAACGATGCTACAAATCGTACCAATGTATAATGCTGCAATATGTATCTTTTGGATTGAAGTTGTGTTATATTATTAGACGGTCAAAATCCTATCACTGTGGTGGGCAGGGGTTGTCATGAATTGAAGACCAGTACAGTTCAAGGATCCCTAGAGTAGAGTATTTCTCATAGGAATGAATGGCAGCCATTGTAGGCTTGAGGTGGGTTAATCTGCCCCAGTGTTGACAGTTTTGTGGGTGATGGGGCAAGTTATGCTCTTCCCCTGCAATAACCTTTTTAGTTCTAACCTGTTTACTGTCATAAAACTCAGAGGAAGCCACTGAGAACTTGAGTTTTGTTTCTTAGTGACACTAGAAGGCAGATTTACCTTTACTGGTAACAGAAAAAAGACGTTTACTGGAATGGTATTTATTTCACAATGTATGCTGAAATGTACACTCCTATATTACACACCTCATTCATCCTCCTATATTTGCAAAAGAAAGAAAAATGAAGAGGAGAAAAATACATATTTTCTATTTTCTTGTCCTGTGTCTATTGGATTGAGGTAAGTGGGAAGAAACAGCTTCCTTCCTACATCTGCCCTACAAATACTCAGATTTGAAAGAACTGCATGGGACAAGGTGATGCTGTTCTTCCCTTCTATCTTGCCCTGAATTCCAGTCAATCCTTTGCCTTATTTGTAACTGGCACCCAAATAATTTTGTTGGCATACAAAAGTATGTCAGCACTTGAGAGTGAAGCCATAGCAGTATGCACAGATTTTTCCCACTAAGAGGAGACAAGGTTAGTACAGTAATTGGGCTGTACAGAATGTTAAAAGGGAAACAGGAAAATATAAAATTTTAAAAGAGAAATTAATAAAAACTACAGTGTAAAGGGTCAGAAAGAGATGCGTGATCAGAGTTGAGCAGTGGTCTAGAGATTCGCAATATAACTCTGGATAAATATTAGATATTGCAGCTTTACCCATATTGTATGTTTTTGCTCTTTCTGTGGTAAGATTTGGTTCTGTTCAGTCTTGCCAATTCAGTTCTGTAGGTCTGTTGAAATGGAGCAAGAGAAACAGAGCCAGCCCAATACAATTGGCACTTGAGATGAATCACAAAATAGTGCACCAAGGAATAAGAGGTGAGCGAAGATCTACATCAGGAACAAGGATTAGAGGAGATCAGCAGCACCACCTATTTGCCAAGAGGCCGCTGTAGAGGTGGCACTGGCCTCCAAGGAGCACATTGCAGCAGCAGGCAATACATTCAGCGGTGGGCAGATCTGCCCCTGTGGTACCTGCTGCCTGAGGCAGTTATGTCACCTTGCCTCATGGGTGGACTGGCCCCGAAGAGAAATCTTATGGCTCTGTTGCTTTGGAGCTGTCCTGCACTTCTATAGAAACATCATATGTTCAATTCATTTACTTGGAGCCCTTCTTGTGCCCAAAAGGCTCCCCAGGTGCCTTCAATTTCAAAATAAAATAAAAAGGGCAGTCCCATTTAAAAGGTACGACACAAAAGGAGAAAATGCCCCCAACTGCAACAAAGCAACATAATGGGATCTGTTGGGGAGTGGATGGTATGAGGTGCCGTAGAATCCTAGAATTTGGTAGAGTTGGAAGGGATCCTGGGGGTCATCTAGTCTAACCTCCTGCAATGCAGGAATCTCATCTATGAGATTCTGCATAGTTTCACATCTTGCTTAGACAGAATAGCTAATTGGAAACCATACCATAGTTAAAGCATAATCTTTGGAAGCTGGTCATTCAGAAGGCGAGATTTCCTACACGTATTCCAAAGCATCATCTTTACAGATCCACAATATGTTTGAGAGCTAATCACAGGCCCCTTAACTTGGTTTTTTCAACGATTTGGAGCAAATAAAATTTCAGTATATATGTACCATGTATGAGTGTGGTCACTGCTGTGTTCTATGAATTCATTTCCCCCTCTCTTCCAAATCAGTGCATCTGATTTGCTACATAAGTTAGGTTAGCCCTATATTTTTTTATTGCGGTCATTAATTACAATAAAAAAGTATTATCTTAAGACCTTTTGGAGAGGACTGGAAGTGAAGCAGCAGTCTCTACACGCTCAATAATAATACGTAATGGAATTACACCCTCCGACTCTGGATTGGGTCGTTTTCCAAACAACATCGCAAGCGACGTGGCGCTAGCCTACTATTCCCACTCCACCTTTTGGGTGAATACGGTAATCTTTCCCCTTCTGCCCGCTTCTGGGTACTTGCAGAAGGAGGGCCGCCATTAGCCAATCAGAAAAAGGCTCCTGCAAGGCCGCTCGGTGACGTCACCGCGCTAAGCCGCGCCTACTGAGAATTTAGCGCGAGAGTCGTTTTTTTCCATTACGGCGAGCGGGGCTGGGAGCCCCGAGCGGCTTCTCCCGTTCCTATGGCAACAGCAGCAGCGGCGTTACCCGTCTCCCCTGGAGCGCCGCCGCCTTCGCAGCGGCTCGCCATTGGTCAAAGGAATCGATCGTTTAGAAGGAGGCGCGCTTTCATTGGCTGGTACGTTTGTCAGTTGGCTCGCTCAGCGGGGCGGGGGGGGGTTTGGACTTTTTTAGCTTATAGTAATAAGAATAAGAATAATCCTAAAAAATAATAACGGAGAGGTGCGGTGGATCTGCAAACTGGGGAGGGGCAGAGAGATCGGGAATCCAAGGCGCCGCCCCTCCCTGTGCGAAGTGAGTAGAGCGAGGAAGGGGATGCTTGGGAGGAACGAAGGAAGCAGCGTTTTGTGGAGTTTCCCATCCCATAATTTATGATTGGATGGGAATTCCCAGCGGACCCCAGGGAGCAGGCCGGGGAGAGCCACTAGGATCTCTTTTCGGTGTCAGATTTAGCTTTGGAACATATGCAGTGCGTGGTTTGTTCTCTCTCAGATTTAGCTTTGGAACACTATCATCATCATCATTATAATTATAATAAAAGGTACTGGTACACATCATGAAGTTGTTACAGTAAGTGTCACACTTCTAACATTTTTTTTTGAGGGTGTGTGTGTGCCAGTACTGTGTACTTTTGAGTACCCCCAGAAAAAAGCACTTCTTTTTAAATTTGCACACCATAGTATCTTATATATGTCAGTACATTTATGAAGGCTTTTGAGGAACAGGTGTCAGCACTTCCTTAATTATTATTTTTTTAAGAGAACTTTTTATCATTTTGGAATGTGCAAACCAATATGGAAACCAGTCATCAATAATAGGTGGTTGCTAGCAGGCCACTCATCTTTTTAGTTCCTGCTCCCCCACCCCCCAGCCATCGAAATGGGAATCCAGAGAAATTAGACTTTGTGCATATTTTGACCATGATCTCTGAAAGCTCCATTCCACTCAGCTTTGCTTTTA
Source organism: Podarcis liolepis (assembly GCF_965112155.1). Taxonomy (NCBI): domain Eukaryota; kingdom Metazoa; phylum Chordata; class Lepidosauria; order Squamata; family Lacertidae; genus Podarcis; species Podarcis liolepis. The sequence continues at coordinate 42,579,079 of NC_139563.1, read as the reverse complement.
AGTTCTTGAACAACAGTTCCCCTTTCCCCTTGACGTGCACATGACAAACCATATTTGAAAGTGAGAAGTATCTCAAAAGCGATTCGAGATATGGCATGTAGATTTGTGGTTAAAAACAATGAAGGTGAAGAATCCCACTTCGTAAGCAGGAGCTTTTAAGAGAAGCTAAAACAGCTCTTTCATACCTTCCAAGTGTCCCTATTTTCCAGGGACAGTCCCAGATTTACAGAAGCCATCCTGGTTTCTGATTTGATCCTGGAATGTCCTGCTTTTCCTTAGGACGTCCCTATTTTCATTAGAGAAATGTTGGAGGTTATGGAGTTATGCAACCCCCGAGCCATAGAAGTCATCTGAAGGCAGCCCTGAATAGTTCAATCTTTAATTATGATTTTAATCTTTTGTTATGATTTTATATATGTTGGAAGCTGCTCAGAGTGGTGGGGGCAACCCAGGCAGATGGGTGGGGTATTAATAATATTAATGGAATAGGATGTTCCTATTTTCATTGGAGAAATGTTGAAGGGTATGCTCTTTTGATTTATTTAATCCCTGGACCTATTATGTATTCTTTGTTTTCTTTCCTGTAGACATCTCTTTCTCCAGTTACTCAGGTCATCTACTGGTATTGTCCTTCACTTGTCAAGTGAAAAAACAACATTTTTACATTTGTTTTCTCTTCAGAGGCATGATGTGTTAATCCTGATGCCTTGATGTTATACAATGCCTGATCAACACAAGAAGGTGAAGACCACAGACAAGGCAACTGATACCAAACTTCAAGGGTACTGTGCTTTTCGCTAAATGTCAGCAGTGACTCTCTGGAATCTGCACCAGCTGCCAGACAGAATAGTTTAATCTGAATCGCTCTGTGTACATGGTGACTGTTACTCTGGTCACCAAGACCTTTTCACTTTGACAGAAACAATTGGCGGTTAAGAAGACTACACAAATTGTGGGTGTGTAGAGCAGACCGCTGAGGCAATATTGTGGAATGCTTGATACAATGCCATAGAAATATAAACTTCAATATTATTTCATTTAGATTACTTACTGATGAAATAAGGTAGTGTAATGTGTTGCTAATAAGCATATAATTTATGTTTTCTCCTAGGGATTACTCAGACCTTAAAAGGCTTCTGGCACTGCTAAATGTCCAGTCAAGCAAACAACAGGTATTTTTCATTAGCCATTTTGTAACGGCAGGCTGTAATTATTAATTTATTCATTATTATTGAAATTAATTTGATTTTGGAAATACTCAAAATTAATATTCAGATATTCAAAATTAATTTTTGAACAGTAGCTTTCAAGCTCTGCCTAAATATGAGGGTGGGAGGATCCTTTTTAGGGATGGATGGAGTTGAAAAGAAGGAACCCATTGCATATGGGTTTTCTTTTGTTTCTTCCCAGGGAATTCTGGGAATTGTAGCTCAGAGAGCAATAGGGGTTCCTAATACCTCTCAGCACCTTTAACGAACTACATTTCCCAGGATTCTGGGGGCAGGATACTGTTTTAAATGTATAGTGTAGATGGGATTTGTGAGTTGAGGTAGGTCATGCCAACAGTAAAAGTATTTCTTTAAGAAACTGCCTGTGCCCTTTAAATAAGTCTTTTTTCTCTGGTACCCTATTATGGAGAGCTGCCATCAACAACTCCTCTCAGCCCTCACCATTGGCCGTGCTTTCTGGGGTTGAGGGGAGATGGAGTCTAGTAACATCTAGAGGGCCACAGCTTCTTCATCCCTTCTGTATACATAAACAACTTATTCTCAGGAGGCAGTGCTCTCATTCCCTGCTCTTAATAAGCTCACTTTGTTCTCTGTCTACTTCTGCAGAGCAGGTGCTTTCTATTCCAGGAAGGCTATTTGAGGAGAGATCTCTCCTCGGTTTTTGGTCCAGGTTTTTTAAATTTCCCTGAAAAGTATAGATGCAAGCTTCCTGCTTCTTAGAGAGCATTCAGCAAGGCTAAGGAGCCATTGCTGCTCAGAACTTTCTGCATCATGTGACCCAACTGCCATTTTGAGAATGCTTGCTATGTTTTCATTCCTTTCCCCCTTGCATACTCCAGCTGCATCTTTTCAAGATCTGTGTGCAGTTATGGAGAAGAGACAGCCTAGAGTGCTTTGAAATCTGCTGTATATATTGGATTATTATTTTTAAAAATTATCTCCTTGTTGTCTGAATTCAAAGGTTAAATTGCCCGAGGTCCCAGTGACAATCACGTATTTTCCTCTGACCCAGCTAAACACTTTATATCATTTGTCTTATAGTAAATCTCCTTTGCATTTGCAGCTGCCAGCCCTTAACTTTGAAAGTTCTAATAATAGCATGACCAAGTCTGAGCAATACTCCAGCAACCCTTGTGGAGAGAGATGTAGAGGTCAATGGCAAGAATCGACTGAAGCTGTTGAACTCGAACACTTTAGGTACCGTGCAGAAAAGAAAATGAATGTTTATTGTATTTATCTGGATCCAATTCAAATCCTTTTATGCTATATATATATAATCTTTACTATTGAGTGTGCTCTAGTGTCACTGAAATTCTACTCAATATTGATCCAGAGCAGATTCCAATGTATAGTTAGCAGAGTAAAAACTTAAACACGTTACAGGATTCCCAGAAAATAGACCAGAAGCGATTATATTTCATCCAGCAGAGCTTTACTGCCACTGAAGGCAAATGAGCATAATGGTCACAAATCCAATTCATTTAGGATCGGCACTGTCCATAAGAAATCCAGTTGCAGCAGACTTAACTTCAACTTACAATAACTTATAACAAGACTGAACCTTAGCACTAAGCATACAGAACACAACACCAGACGGGAAAGAAAGAGAAAGTGAAACCCAGGCTCCATCTGGCCTTACTTTTATAGTCAGCATAACCTTGACAGAAAGAGGTAAGAGAACCAGTTCAAACCAGCTGTACTTAGCTTCTCTGAAGGTATAACCCAAATATCATTGGTTTCTTTCACACAGAGAAGCTTCCAGAAGCTTCTTGAATTAAGTAGAATAGGAAAGATCTCTACACATCAGATCAATACTTTTTGCACTAAGAAATGCAAACTGACATCTAGAACCTCATGGGATAATAGTAAATAAATTCAATCATAAGTGACTTTAAGACATACTGTATTATTGACATCTGACAGGGCTGTCTTAACTGTGGCTCAGATGTAAGTCCTATTGAATTGGATAGGGTTATTCCCAGGTATTGGGGGATAAGGTGGCAGCCTTCGTTGTTGCCTTGCATACAGGAGGCAATTTAGGATTTTTGCGGTCATCCTGAACTTCTGCTTTGCATGTAACACTGTAGATAGGAGTTTCAGAAGCCTCTTCTGATGGGCAGTCCATCCAGGAACCCAGGCCCTACCAGCACAGTGCTAGTATGCCATCCGGGAAAGATGTCCTTTCAGGTTTGTCTCTTCAAGATGAACTTCGCTGAACCTTGCACGCTCCCCTCCTAGGATAATTGACACCCGGCATGAATGGAATGAGTTCTTGTGGACCACTTTGCCATACTTATATGAAAGAGCAGCATACAAGTTAAGATAATAAATTAAGTCAGCAGTGGCAGTTGTAACATTCAGGGGAGAGGTAGGGACTGTTAGAATTCCTGCTCCATGATTGCAGTCATGAGATTGTTGTCTTTCACATGACGGTATATGTTTTAACTCCACAGAGTTGGAAGTGACGGAGACAGGATGTTTGTGTTACTGTGTTCCGTGAAGTGGGACTATTGTCCTTCATTTTTTCTCGTTGCTGTCTGATGCTAGAGAGAGAGGGAGCCATGGTGCAGTGCTCTGTGTGTATTTCTATGTAAATAAAGTAGGTTAGCCAAAATGCTGAGTTGCTGAGGTCTGTTACGCAAACTGCGAAGACTCTGCGGATCCCTAAGTGTCCTGATGTCTGTTGGCATCGGTCACTGTGATGTTTGGGCAGAATAAAGCTTTTGAAGCTCCCGAACGATCGACTAGGAGGGAACATGCCAGTCGGGCATGTGTCTCTGCCAGGGTCCTACTCGAGTGTAGGACAAGCTCCTGACAGGGACTTGCCCTATTATTTTCCCTGGGGGCTAACCAGTGAGTCCAAGCAGGAGCAGGAATCCAGTTTGGAGTACATGGATTGTAACCTAATAATCTTTGTTGTCATTTTCATTAAGTCACTGTAGTAAAAAATGCATTTCCTGCACAGACAACCATCTCTTAGCATCCCATCACTGTGAGCAAAAGCATTTGTGCCTTGTGCAATGCCCATTTGCCTTTTTCTCCCCTTAGTATGAATTACAAGAATGAGAGGAAATTTAGTCAACATCCACAGCACAAGCTGTTTCAAGATATCTTCACAGCTTTGGTAAAGAACCGGCTGATTTGCAGGTAAGAAAGATCAACTATGTCTTTACCTTTGGAATAAGTATCAAAGCACCCAGCGCCTCTTTGTGTGGTTGAGTTTTCCTTTGGAACAGGGACTGCCACTCTCTCAAAGTATTAGACTTCCCCGGTGGTAGTTGACCTTAACACTGGAAGTTTATTGACTTTCATTAAAAGAAATAGCATTAGTTTGGGGTGTTCCAGTGAAAAGGTGGCATCTTGAAATTCTACAATCGGTCTAAAATTGGGAGGAAAAAGGTGGGCTAGATATGCAGTTCTGCTACCTTTCTAAGTTGTAGCCTTTTGAAATACTTCTAACATGGCTTCCACTAAAATCTGAACGCCAAGAACTGTAAGATCGCCAGCACGGTTCTAACCTTGTCTATTCAGCAGTAAGTCCCACTGAATTCATTTACTCACAGGCAGATGGGTATATAGTTGCTGCCTAGGGCTGCTCTCCTAACCTTGTTTACTTGAAAAAAAGTCCATGGAATCCAGTGGGACTTAATTCTGAATGGACATGGTTAGGATTTCACTGTAAGTTGTTACTGTTTGTAGGTAGTTAACAGCAGGACTTCATTTTTACAGTAACGGAGAGTGGATATTTTCATACCAGTGCATTTCATTGTTTGACTGCAACCGTGTGGCAAACTGCAAAATATTTTAATAATCAGATATTTGTTTTCTGAAAGAGGACAGTATAGTTAACAATAAAATTTATTTACCAGCTGCTTATTCAGTGCAGGGAAACTGTAACACATGACAGTTATTTTATGACATCTTCTGTTATTTTCTTATGTCACATTGCATATTTTATTGATATCCCTGTATCATTTTGAGGGTGGTATCTTGAGCATGGTTGCCCAAGAGGACATGGATGATGTTGACCAAGCTGCTGTATTAATAGCTCTGTGATGCCAGTAACATAAAAAGATTTGCAAGGAAACTACTTGTCCTGTTTAATAATATGTAGCTGTTGTTGCTTAGAACTCTCGGCACTATACCCAGATCAGTGTCTATGGTACAAGAAAGGGCAGGTGGTCTTATGTGAAGATACATCAGTAGGGTTGTCACATTCCCAAAAGTGAAAATCTGGACAAAGTTGTTCATCTTTTTTGGGGGGAGGGGGAGGAGAAATTGTTGAGCTTTTTGGGAACATCTCCCCCCAAAATACCGTATTTTTTGCTCTATAACACTCACTTTTTCCCTCCTAAAAAGTAAGGGGAAATGTGTGTGCGTCTTATGGAGCGAATGCAGGCTGCGCAGCTATCCCAGAAGCCAGAACAGCAAGAGGGATCGCTGTTTTCGCTACGCAGTGATCCCTCTTGCTGTTCTGGCTTCTGAGATTCAGAATATTTTTTTTCTTGTTTTCCTCCTACAAAAACTAGGTGCGTCTTATGGTCTGGTGTGTCTTATAGAGCGAAAAATAGGATACGTTTTTGGGCTGTTTGGGGAATTTAAAAGCATTTTTAGGATTGCCCTACTTTGCTATGCGTCCGGGTTTTCCTGGATATTTTGCCACTTCAGCAAAATCCATTTGGGGAGCCTGATTCCCAGATGTGTCCAGGAAAACTCCCTACACAACAGTAGCTGAACTCTTGCCTGATTCTCCTGGTCTCCTTCACCTGATTTGTATATGCATATTAACTGGATCCAGAGAACAGTCTTGGCCTGTCTCTCCTTCACCCTGCCTGCCTGCCTGCATTGCCCTGGTTTTGAAGTTGGAGTAATGTTTTTATTTTATGTATTCATTTAAATAGTTCTAAACCATGCTTCCATAGAAAAATAGAACAAGGTGGTGTGCAACGCAAAAACCTAACAGCACAACCATGAGCTCGGTAAAAATATCAACAGCATATCAGCCAAAAATATAAAGCTTGCAGAAGATTGCCTGAACAGTGCAGTTTGTCAAAGAGGTCTAAAAGAAAGCAGGGATGACTCCCCCTGGACTTCTATTGGCAATGAGTTCATCATGGCCTTCTACGTGAAAGGCTTAGACCCTCCTGAAGACCAGCTGACTCTCAGCAGCAGTGGGGACCACCAAGGATGCTTCATCAGTAGAACTTAGTGATCAAGGTGGGGCATCAGGAAAGGTCCTTAAGATACTGTTTAGAACTTTGTGAATTAACAGCAGAACTTTGAATCTGGCTGGGTAGCATGTGGATAGCCATATGCTCACCCTGCTATTGATTATTCTGGAGGAAATATTTTGCTCCATGGGCCCACCCATTAAGGTTCTTTCAATATTCCTCCAGGTGACCTGGCATTTCTTGTTTCCTTTTCCTTTTCCTGCCACCAGATTGAGGAAAAGTAAACATCTGTGTATGCTCCATTTAAAATATATTTGAGGAAAATGCAAGCACTTTGTTTTTGAAACTGAAACGGGCCCCAGAGACAAATCTTTGAACTTCTGCTCCAGAGACATCTTCAGAGATTTCCTTTTTTTTTTAACTCAACTGAACTTACGCATCAAAAACGCTGTCTTGTGAAAGCCAATGCGTTCTGCTTCAAAGAAATGCCCTTGAAATTTAAGGTGTGAAGAACTTTTATCACTAACTACAGTATACGAAACAACTCATGCTTCCCTAGTGTGTGACTAGCCCCGTGTCAGTCTGAGATACACAGTATTTTTCCTACAGATTCATACTGCACAGGTTACAGAAATGATGTAGCTTTAATTTTTTTAAAAAAATCTTGAATTGAATACAAATGCATTAAACCTTACATTTATACTTCCTTAAGACTGATTTCATTGGTTTGCCTGTAACTCCGAGTAAACCCATTGAAATCAATAACTTAGGTGCATTGATTTCAAGGGGCCTTTTTTGAGAATGGCTTAGCTGGATACAACTATCTTATACAACGTCAGGATTCAAATAATTGTGAAAGCAGTTCTGCGAACGAAAGGGGCTTTAAGCTTCATTAAATGGCAACTTTTCCCTGTGGGACCACAAAGCTTATTAAACCTGGATGGTGTTCAGAAGCAATCTGTGGTGTGGCATTTTGAGGGAGTGGCAGGAAGGGGGAATCAGGCTGAAGGGGAAAGCCCCAGTTCTGCTGTGCTTGCATGAAGTATTTACATGAGTCTCATCAGCTCTTTGAATGCTGCCTGTTGAATTTGAATTAAAGGACACTTTTTTATGTAAATAAGTAACCCTGGGTGAGGCGTTGTTATGTACTAAGCTTGGATCCTAAAACAACAGGCAGGTAGGATCCTAGAATGCAACAACCTGATTGGCCTGCAGCAGCTGCCCAATCAGGCTCCAGGAGCGAAACGTAATCAACCAATCAGATGGTACTCATTGTGTAAATAATGTACATAAAGCCTGAGGGTAGGGGGGTAGGAATTCAATCACTGTTCCTATGAGTTGAAATAGCATGAAATTACTACTCGATTCTGAGTATATTTTAGGCGTGAGGGTTTTTTATTTTTTTAAAGGTCTGCCATTACAAACATGACACAGTAGGTCAGGGCTGGGGAGCTTTTTTTAAAGCCAAGGGCCGCATTTATTTTGGAGCCACCTGTTGAGGGCCACATGGCAGTGGTGGTAACACCAGAGGCAAAAGTGGACAGAGCAATTAATGCAAATTTTACCTTTGTCAGTACGCTGGTTTCTCTGTCTTTCTACACCCCCCCCCCCAAACTCAGGGAAGCAAGAGGCATTACCGAAGTTCATTCCACCCAGTCAAAACACTCAGGTAGTTTTCAAAGCAGGGCCAAGACTGAGTATGGCTGGGGAAAGGGCCTGGTGAGATGTCAGAGGGCCTGATAGAGAGACTTGGAGGGCCACATTTGGCCTTCAGGCCTGAGGTCTCACACTGCTTCTATCAGCGGCGAAACTAGGCTTAATAACCAGGGCAGAGACCCAGTTTGGCACACACTCCGTATGTGCATTTGTGTTCAGGCTGGGAGCCTCAATGGTGCCCCTCTGGAGGCTTCACCCGGGGCAGAAAACTTGGCTAGCCGCTGCCCCCTCCTGTATCTTTGGCACAGCTTCAGTAAGTCATGTACCATATTTGGTATTCTGGGTCTGATCCTGAACATCATATCACAATAAGAGCCCTGCTGGATCAGAAGGTCTGTCTAGTTTAGAATCCTGTCTCCTATAGTGGGAAGCATGTTAGGAAAGCAGTAGTTTTGCAGCACTGAAGCCTACGGGCAACTGGCGTTCAGAGGTAAACTGGCCATTTAGCTGTTATGGCTAGTGGCTGCAAACCAGACCAGTCTTCCATGTGATCTAATCTGTTTTTCAAGTTATCTAAGTGTGTGTGTTGGGGAGCGGGGGCAGCAAAACCCTAGCAAGTGCCTGCAAATTGCATAAGTAATTGTGCAAGGAAGTCCTCTTTGGTCTGCCCTGAATTTGTTGCCAATCACTTTTGCTGGTGATTTTGAGTTATGTGAGAAAAACACCCTGTTTCCGTCACAGCTTGTGTAACTTTATGAGACTCCATCACAGCCTCCCTCCAAAGTTAGCTCCCCAGAACATTTCAACATTTTATCTCAAGGAGGAAGGGCGCCCCAGGTCCTCAACCATTTTTGTTCATCTCTTTCTGGATGTTTTCCATTTGTACAGTTTTCCTTGGAGATGGAGTACAATTTCCTCTGGAGATGCAGTAGCCCAGTCTGTACATGGGAGTTGTAGTTCAGCAACCTATCTGTCCAAGCAAGCATGGCCAGTGGCCAGGAATGATGGGCGTTGTGATTCAATAAACACACGAGACATAACCGGTTGGCTGTGTTCGTAGATAAATAAGGTATACTACTCATAGTATCAAATTACAAATTTCAACGGAAGTAACTCAAAAAATCCACATGAAAGGTTGTTACAGTTCCACAAAATCCTTACACAGAGTCTAGACAAGGATTTTTGGAATATTGGTCTTGTTTCGCCGTCCTGGGCTTCATCGGTACTTAAAGCTCATATGTGATATTACAGGACAGTGGATCTTGTGGCATAATAGCAGCTACTATTAAGCATTTTGTGGAACTGTAACAACCTTTCATGTGGATTTTTTGGAATTTACGAACAGACAGATGGAATAGACACCATTACACGGATGGGCCTTATGCATGAACTGACTAAAGAATGATCTGATCCACTTTATGAGTTACTTCCGTTGAAATTTATAATTTGATGCTATGAATAGTATACCTTATTTATCTAAGAACACAGCCGGTTACGTCTTGTGTGTTTATTGAATATGCTTTACGTGGCCAAATTTATAATTTGATACTATGAATAATATACCTTATTTATCTAAGAACACAGCCGGTTACGTCTCGTGTGTTTATTGAGTATGCTTTACGTGACCATAGGTTTGTTTGTTGTTGTTTTGCGGGTGTTGTGATTCATCAAACTCTGAAAGACCAAAGGATCCCCATGCCTGGTCTACACTGATTGGCAGTGCATCTCCACAATTTCAGACAGGGATGCTGAACCTCATACCTTCCACATGCAAAAGAGATGCTCTGACACTGGACTATGGCTTTTTCCCCTAACTGTTTTATCATTAACTGACTTTAAATCAGCAATTTTCTCCGAGTGTCAGAAATCAATCTGGAGCTCCGTTATTGGCGAAGAGGCAACTGATGGGAATGTGGAAAAGATCCGGTGGACATGGTGATTTTTTTGGTCCGCAGAGATTCCTCTAAATAACCCAGTTCTTGGGAGTCTACGTGCATCCATTGCAGCACAGCCTTTATTTTTATCATATTATTTTTAGCCTTTGGCTTTATTCCCAGCATGGAACGGACCTGCTGTGCTAATCAACCATAACTGTTTCAGCAAGGGGGGGAGGCGGTGAGAGAGAGAGAGAGCTGGATATATACACAAATTGTATGTGTTTAGATATGTATCCATTCATCCATATTGATATTCATCTGTAGAAAATGATAGTTTATTAGTTCATCTGGTATTACTGGAAAATAATCTGAATTAAAAATATATATACAAATACAAGTGTCAAGTTTGTATACAGTCTGCTTTTACTTTCAGCTTACCTTGGCTCGTAATTTCAAAGTGTTGACGTTGAAACTGGGAAGGCACTGAAATACACACCCTCTGTTGAAATTATTGGAGCTGCACTGTAGTCTAAAGATTAGCATCGGAAACAAATTAGGTGTGCTAGATTCAAACTGAAATAGTTGAGGTTCAGATGACTAATTGTGCACTCCATAAAAATGCAATGTCTTGTCTGCCAATTGGCTGAATATAGAACCTTTATTTAGATTTCCAATCTTGTGTTTGCTTGCTGACGTAGCTTAATTGGACCAACTTATTAATGCATTCTTTTTACCTGTTTGTTGCAGGGAGTGGGCTAACCGAGCATCATCTATCCACTTTCTGAGAGTTTTAATTTGCATAAGATTATTAATGAGAGACCAGTGCTATCAGGTTAGTTTGCCCATGGTCACCTCCTTGAAACATAAAATAGGAACATGATGCTAAAAGTGGCTGCTTAGATATTAGTGCAGCATTCATTTAGTAGGCTTGGTCAGCTGATGCTGTACTAGCAACTTTGCAAACAACATTTGCCAAATATAGATAGCAACCCCCTATCTTAGAGCCCCTCCAGACTGGGTTTTGTGCGGGTGTATCCTGCAACGTGCAGTTATAGTGCATTAATGATGGATTTGTACTGGACCGTCCACAAATCATTCCACCTTTTTATCTCTTCTGCGGTGCTCCCCCAGTGTTATTGCATTATCGCCATCTAGAGGGGGCACTCTTGCAACAAAAGCGGAACAGAAAATATACCGCAACATTTGCGGCCTAAAATGTTGCAGAATATCAGCAGGAAGTGACAGGACATGCACTGATTGGAGAGGAAGTGGTCTGTCTGCCCCAAAACCTTTTCAGGTGCAAACAGTATTGAAAGTGGAATTGTGTATAATTCTCCCAATACACAGATCACACATCATCAAGAATGAGCAACAAAAAGGGGGTCTGAAGGGGCCCTTTATAAACTTGCATGTCCGGCTTTCAGCTGCTAGTTGGGACGCGGGTGGCGCTGTGGCCTAAACCACTGAGCCTCTTGGGCTTGCCGATCAGAAGGTTGCTGGTTTGAATCCCCGTGATGAAGTGAGCTCCTGTTGCTCTGTCCCAGCTCCTGCCTACCAAGCAATTCAAAAGCACGCCAGTGCAAGAAGGTAAATAGGTACCGCTGTGGCGGGAAAGTAAACAGTTTTCCCGTGCGTTCTGGTTTCTGTTATGGTGTCCCATTGCACCAGAAGTGGTATATTCATGCTGGCCACATGATCTGGAAAGCTGTCTGTGGACAAACGCCGGCTCCCTCGGCCTGAAAGCGAGATGAGCGCTGCAACCCCAAAGTCACCTTTGACTGGACTTAACCGTCCAGGGGTCCTTTACCTTTACCTTTTTTACCTTCTAGTTGACTTACTGAGGCACTGCAATCCTAAGCATACCATCTGCCATGCTGAATCCAGGCGACTTTGAATTTAACATTGGTAGTTGGTTGGGAGCAGGCTGCTAGGAATCTTCCGGAAGTTTGACATACTGTACTTGCTTTACCTCTTCCTCCCCTCTTGTATAGGAAGCACTCCACAACCTGGGAGGGATCGACGCCTTAGCACAGGTAACCATCTCTGCCTTTTACGGTGTTTAGTCGCCCGTTAAGTTTGCCAAAGGCAAGGACGGAAGTCATTGCAAAACGGCTTTCCCTCTTGAAGGTGAAACTGTAAACACTAAACACATGCAATGTTTTCCATTTCCAAGGGACCATAAGGCAATGTTAGTTGCAGCTTGACTGAATTGCAGAAGTGACCGTCCTGTGTAATTTGATTAGACTCTGAATTGGCTGGCTTCCGTGAAAAGGGTGTATGCCTCGGTGAGAGATCAGAATTATAATCTGCTCAGCGGGGCCATCTGGCCTGTCAAATTGGACTTCTTCTGGCCAGAATGAGAAAGTGCACACAACTAATGAAGTATTTCATTTTGAGTAGGGTCCGGTCAGCACAGTGGTGTTTGTGGGTTTCGCTAAATAAATGCCTTTTTAAAATGGACATCTCTCTCTCTCTCTCTCTCTCTCTCTCTCTCTCTCTCTCTCTCTCCCTCTTTCTCCCTCTCTATTCCCACATTAATAACAGCACAATGTACATAATAAGCCTCAGGATACTGTCTTTACCAGGACCAGTCAGAAATAGCGAGCAAGTTTTGAGCGAATGAGATCCCTTTGCCCTTTTATTTATGCATCATATCCCGCACCCAGTCTGAAGAAGAGTTCTGTTGAATACGAAAGCTTGCTCACTACTTTCGTGACGTTTTGGTTGGTCCCATTGAAAGAAAGCATTACCTACGATTATTTTTGGACTTCTTCTAATGGAACAATACAGCTATATGCAGTTTTAATGTACGTAGGCTGAGAGGAAGCTACCGATCATACCAGGAGTGGGATTAATTCCTCAGAATTGGGGCAGTGACTACTGCTGCTACCATGTGCTTATGCCTTGGCAAAGCCACATGAAGTAGCTTCTAGCAGGAGCTTTTTCTTTATGGACCATAATAGGATGCGTAGCTTTGGGGGTGATGCTGGCTGCCGTAGAAGAACTTGGGAGCCACCCCCAGCCTGCATGTTCATGGTGGTTTCCTTATACTGAGTCAGGCTATTGGCCCATTAGGTTAAATATTGTCCACATCAGTAGTGGGGAACCTGTGGCTCTGCAGGTATTTTACACACACACACACACACACACACACAGAGCGAGAGAGCGAGAGCGAGCGTGCTCCTTTCTGTAAATCACCAAGGCAGTTTACCACAGGTCAAAAATAATAAAAACATTATTTGATGTGTTAATGCGAATGGAAGTCGTTAAAATTGCAGCTGCGGTATGAGTTTGTTATTCTGACTGGTGTGTAATTGGAATTTATAAGTTTTTGGACTGCAGAGTTAAAGTAAAATATCAAATCATCATTTCTAGCCCAATAATATAATATAATATAATATAATATAATATAATATAATATAATATAATAACAATATAATAATTTGGCATCTGAACAATTGGCATTATTAATTGTATAATAATTTGGTATTGTGTCAAGGAGGCTTTTATTGGGTTATTGTAATTGAAAACTAATAAAAATTATGACACACACACAAAAGGGAGAAAATAATAAAAGCAGCGTCTGAAAAACTCCCACAAAGCACTACTTTAAAAAACAAACAAACAGATAGCAACTCAGGTTATTTTTTTTAAAAAAATGTATAGACCAAATTCAAAAGCGGTGTCTTGACATGTTTTCTATATGCAGGGATGTTGCTGGACTGTAAACGACACCCTCCACTGGCCATACTAACTGTGGTTAATGGGAGTAAGAGTCCGGCAGCTTTTTGAGGACTACAGATACCCCACCCTTGGCCTACACTGAGAGCAGCAACTCTCCAATGCTGCCCAGAAGTGTATTTTCCCAGTCATACCTGAGAGTGTCAGGAATGAAACCTAGGACGTTTTCCACGTGGAGCGTGTGCCCAGCCACCAAGCTGCAGCCCTTTACCAGTTAACAAACATATGTCCAAGAAACCATAGCTGGAACCTACAGCTTCTTGCATGGAAAAAGCCCTCTTGTAGTAACTTTGTTCTGTTTCCAGAATAGTGTATTTATTTTTTGTGATAACTGTCTGCAGTGAATAGTGGTACAAGTTTGCCATCTGCTGGTCTCATGGATGCACTTTGCTTTTTAATTTAGATCCATGTAACTTTCCACTAACAATTTGACAATGTTTTTTCCCCACCAACAGTATATGGAAACAGTAGCAAATGACTACCTTTGCTATGGAGAAGAGCATCATAATATAGACAAATTGGTCAACATGACATGTAAGTGCTGGTTATATATCATTTATATCCCTCCTGTGGTTATATCTCTTCTCTTCTGATTATATTTCTTCTAGGTTGAAGTGAGGATGTGTATATGAAATACCGTATTTTTCGCTCTATAACATGCACCCGACCATAACACGCACGTAGTTTTTAGAGGAGGAAAATCCGTAGGCATGCCGCCCGTAGGCATTTCCTCCATAACACACAGAGACATTTCTCCTTACTTTCTAGGAGGAAAAAAGTGAGTGTTATGGTGCAAAAAATATGGTAAATGCTTGTCAAAATGTTCTAGAAATGTAGTGCTAAGCTGTTGCAGTCAAACAGGAAGTAACAACGAATAAGCAGATCTAAAAACTGGCTCTTGTTTTGATACAATTGCAATTCTTTAATTTCAAGGTATCTCCACTTATTTTCTGTATAATTTTTTAAATCATCTCGCAGAATCTATTCATTTTTGAAGGAAAGCTGCTTTTTAGAAGCTGCCCTCTTCCACCCCCTCTGCCTCCCCACCCCATGATAAAACTTTTCTGTTTAATTCTCTTTGCAGATATTTTTCAAAAACTTTCGGCTGTCAAAGATCAAAGAGAATGGGTAACAGCCAGTGGAGCACATAAAGTAAGTGGACAATCACTTCTACGTAATCAGGGTTTCTAATGGCTGTTTTGTGTCCTTAAAATGGCACAAAATCCCTTCTGATTGTTGCTATGCAATTTTAAATTGTCAACGGTGGCTGGTTGACCAAGAGAGCGCCTTATCAGAATGCAGATTCAAATTGTTGGCTCCTATCCATCCCTTTTCTGCCCCTAGACTCTGGCTCCTAAATCACCAGACAACCAACCTTGGCATTTACAAATGTAAACCCAAATCAAGTTGACATTTTACTTTTGTTGGCACACTGGGAAGAGATCAGAACTTCTTCCTGATAGACAGAGATAACAAAAAGTTGTTTATTATTTATTTACGTAAAGGATTTTGGCCCTGCTCTTTGGCCAAAAAAGCCTCCCAGAGCCAGTTGCGGAGAGCAGGAGGGGATGGGGCTGGCGCTCTGCCCGCAGGGGCGTGGCGCACATCCTGGGGGTGTGGCGCCCAGTGTGTGCGGGGGAGCAACCGCGATGGCACCCTACCGGGATCGCGCTGCCGGGGGCCGTGTGCTCCCAATGCACCCCTCTTCCTCCACCAGTGCCCAGAGCAGCTTTCAAATCAAGAGCCCCTCAGGCTTACAATCTAAAAAATGTGATAAGTAAACTGCATCTCCCCCCCCCCCCTTCTTTAAAGTAGTGTTTGTTATTATGGCTAAACAGGCATTTTGCCTGTCTTATAATTGTCTACCCATTATTTTTGCAGACTCTGATCAACTTACTTGGAGCTAGAGAAAACAACGTCCTGCTAGGTGCATTGCTTGCCCTCACTAGCTTGGCAGAAAGGTAAGCTTCAGTCTAGTGTGCTTGGATTTGTCCCTTGCATTTTACCTCAGCTTTTTTTCTTTTTGGGGGGGTGGGGTGGGGGGAATGGATCATTCAAGTTCAACAAGAGCAAAATATTGACAGTCAAGCTTTATTCCCCTTATCTTGCAAACATTAAGTTATAGGTCAGATGTGGGGGACTTTTTTTTAATACTGAAGACCACATTCTATCATGGACAACTTTCTAGGGACTACATATCAGTAGTGGGTGTGGGCCAAGTGGGGATGGCCCGGCAGCCAGCAGTGGGTATGGCCAGGCACCCGCTACTCATTATCCATGCAAGCAAAAGTGATTTATCACAGTTCAAGGATGTATTCAACTTCGATAAAATTGCTAGCACAGAAGGCAGAGCAAGGCCTGAGAGGGGAATGATCTGGGTGCAGGGCCAGATTTATGTTTGATGAGGCCCTAAGCTACAGAAGGTAATGGGGCCCTTTATATGTCCAGCTGTCCTTTGTCAACAACAAATTGTCGCTGTTTTTTGTGTTGAATATATGCTATATGGTAATTTATGGACCTAATAGGTATCTAAAGCCATTTGCACATGTTGCCATGCAAACAGTCCATGCAGAATGTAGGCACCCTATATATAGAAATGAGCAAACCAGTAATATTTTAGGGAGCAGGCTAGCAGGCGGGGCCGATTACTTACATACAACAAAACTCTGTTGCTGTATGTAGGTTTTATTTGTTTTTTATCTTATATTTTGGAAATGTACATCCAGTTTTTCTCCCCTTTAATTTTTTTTGGGCCCTAAAGAGAGCTGGGCCCTCAGCTATAGCTTGTTTATCTTATACATAAATATGGCACTGTCTAAGTATGTGTGCCCTGGGCATTGTCCTGAGGGCTGAACAGAGAGGTCTGGAGCAGGGGTTGGCAACCTAAGGCCCACGGGCCACAAGCGGCCCATCCGGGTCGTTTAACCAGTGCAGGAGCTGCCCCTGAACCTAGCTGCCCGCTTGGTGAGTCCCTGCATGCTGCGCTAAACCGGCGCGGTGTGGGGACTCACTTCCGCAGTGTCGGAAATTGTGTCTGCGCATGCGCAGAGGATGAAAATCACGTCTGCACAGACGCAGATGCCGGAAATTGCGTCTGCACAGACTCCAGAAATTGTGGGTGTGTGCACAATCCAGCTGACCGAGGGATCTCCACAGGAGTGAACCAGCCCGGGCGAGATAAACCTTCCTGACCCCTGGTCTGGAGGGACTGTATATGGACCCTGGGCCTGAATTTCCCCTCCTCCTAATATTGGCTATGCTTACACTTTTGCTTTCCATTCTATGTATGCTGCTTCAGATCACACATTTATTATTGTGTGATTCTTGATTGTCAGTTTTGTAGATCATGGGTGTAAAGGAGAGAGTGCAAACTGTCTATAGAAGTTGGAGCTAGATTGCAGTGGAATGCAAAATCTTTCCAGCAGCAGTAATTGGTTGTTACAATTACCTGGGATTGGATGCTGATGTAATAAAAGGGGCGCCATTATCTCAATTCTCCGGAATGTGTATTGGATTTCTTTTACCCTTGGAGCACAATTCATGGTTGGAGGTGTTAACATTTTAAAACCTGAGCCCTAGGAGTGGCTGAGAGCCCACTTTTAACAATACCACTAGATGCACTGGGTTTGAATGGCAGGACCATGACTAGAGTAGCTAGACAAGAATTATATAACATATTTCTTTTCCAAATGCCAACCCTGCCATCTTGGGGAACAGTGTGAGACTTATTTTCTTTGGGCTAGATTTTGAGGGTTGATTGCATGCAGATTCTTATTCTTATTCATTAGTTTTATGTTTTTATGTTTATAACTGAGACTTGCATTCGTTTAAATGATGGCAAGGTTCAAATTCTATACATAGGTTTAATTCTCATACTGCAGGAAATGTCCATTCATTGAAATGCCATGAATGATATACTACCACACTGCAACTGGAAAAAAATAACACGTTCCTCATTTTCCATTTTAGTCCCGGATGCCGAGAGAAAATAAGCGAGCTCAATGTTGTGGAGAATTTGCTGGTGATATTGCATGAATATGACTTGCTTTCTAAAAGGTAGGATGCTGAATTAATTTCAGCCCATCTTTTTCTGTTCAGGGTTTCCAGTCACTTAGCTTATGCTAACCATTCTGTTTCTCCAACCACATGCTTTCTACTTGTAAAGTAGAAAATATGAGATTTCCAAATATGGCATTTTTTAGGAAGACAGTTTTCTCGGTAGAGAGGGATAGTAATTCTGAAACTGAAGCAATGCAAAGGTTGATTGGAATTTGTGCTTACAAGGCCAGTGCATGCTTCTCCATGCTTAATGATCCCAGGCTTTTGCATTCTTTGGGTGAATTCCCATATCTCGCTCAAGCTCACTTTGGTCGGCTTAGAAAGCTCATTCGTATTACAAATGCCTCCTGCCCCCCCCCATGAACAATTAATAAAGGGTCCCAGAAATAGCATGAGAGAAAGATCAGTTATACCTTGCATGTAAAAGCACCCTAAGATTTAATACACTACGACCAGGTATGGCTAACCCTTTTTAAGGGCTGAATTATTTTGGACAAGGTAAATTTGGGCATTGCTAACCCAATCTCCCTGCTCTCGCACACTACACATTACCGTATTTTTCACTCCTAAAAAGGAAGGGGAAATGTGTGTGCATCTCATGGAGCGAATGCAGGCGGGAGGCTCTGCTCAGCGCTCCCTTGAAAGAGCCGCACACACACTCCGCACGCTCTTTAAAGGGAGCGCGGCTCTTGGGGGAGCCATAGCCGTGCGCAGCATTTCTGTGTGCTCTGGTTTCTGTCATGGTGTTCTGTTGTGCCAGAACTGGTTTAGTCAAGCTGGCCACATGACCTAGAAAGCTGTCTGCGGACAAACGCCGGCTCCCTCAGCCTGAGAGCGAGATGAGCGCCGCACCCCATAGTCACCTTTGACTGGACTTAACCAGTCAATGTGTGACTGATGATACAGCATGCAGGTTTAATTTTAGGATATTGTTTATAGCAACCTAGGGGGCACTTTTTGTAACTTTATTGTGTCTCAGTGGATAAATGCAGGGCTATTCAATTACAGTGGTACCTCAGGTTAAGAACTTAATTCATTCTGGAGGTCCGGTCTTAACCTGAAACTTTTCTTAACCTGAGGTACCACTTTAGCTAATGGGGCCTCCCGCTGCCGATGCGCTGCCGGAGCACGATTTCTGTTCTCATCCTGAAGCAAAGTTCTTAACCCGAGGTACTATTTCTAGGTTAGCAGAGTCTGTAACCTGAAGCATCTGTAACCCGAGGTACCATTGTATCTGGATAATTTAACAGGCAGACTTGAGTTTTAACTGTTTGGATGATGATGATTTCTTGGTTTCCGTGCAGGCTGACAGCCGAGTTGCTCCGCCTTCTCTGTGTAGAATCTCATGTCAAAGAGCAAGTCAAGTTGTACGAAGGTGTCCCCATCCTTCTCAGTTTGCTCCACTCAGATCACTTAAAGCTTCTGTGGAGTGTAGTCTGGATTCTAGTCCAGGTTTGCGAAGATCCTGATACCAGTGTGGAAATTCGTATTTGGGGCGGCATCAAGCAACTTCTGCATATTTTACAAGGGTAGGTTTCTGAGGTCATCGGGAATTGCATTAACAACCAATAATTATTCACATATTGCTTCGAGTGCTATCTAATGGCCTAAAAATACCTGGCCAAAAGTTTTATTTATCCCATTTCTGTAACACACTTGAGCTGTTATTCCTGGCTTATGAGTTTCAGCACGCTGCTCAAGGATATATAGAGCATTGATGTTCTTAATTCAGAAGTAAATAGATTCTTATTACCAGCTGGTTGATAGATGTAGCCAAAGGCTTCACCGCATTGTGTTTTTTGCTTTCCCAGGGAGCGAAATCTATTTTCAGATCGTTCTTCCATTGGGAGTTTATCCAGTGCGAACGCAGCAGGGAGAATCCAGCAGCTTCGCTTCTCAGAAGATTTAAGCCCTCATGAGATACAAGAAAATACGTTTTCCCTTCAAGCAGGTGCATACATTATGAATTGCCCTGAGATGATTGGCACTCAATGCAATAACCGATGCCTGAGCAAAAAGCTTTGCAGAGATCGAACTATTAGCCCACAGTAGGTTTTCTGCTGAAGGCTCTATGCCCTCGCCATTTGAGGTTTGTGGCAGGAGGGAGATTTTAGGAGGAAAAAGAATATTAAAGGGCTCAGATCTTGTTACCCTCTATAGCACAGTGGGGCAAGATTTCGGGAAGGTGGGGGTGAAAAGGAAAATCCCCATAGAGTATGACAGGAAGTTTTAAAATTATCTCCCCAGGATTCCATAACTGGTTAGGACAGGCATAGGCAAACTCCAGATGTTTGGGATTACAATTCCCATCATCCCTGACCACTGGTCCTGTTAGCTAGGGATGATGGGAATTGTAGTCCCAAACATCTGGAGGGCCGGAGTTTGCCTATGCCTGGGTTAGGGGCTCAAAGCAGGTGGATTTTACCTACCCCACAGCTTACCCCCACTTTCCACAGACTTTTGACTACCCTCAACCTACAATGGCTCCTGGAGACTGTTAGCCTACTCAGTTTTGCTCAGGACATTTTGGCTCAGCACCCCACCCAAACGTTTTATTTCACAAACTAGTATTTTCTGCATCCCTGTGCAGCCACTCAAGTTTGCAGAAGCCACTGCTTCATCTGCGGACAGTCCTGTTTCACTGCCCATCTGATACACATGCGGCTGTTAGGTTTGGTACTTGAAGGAACAATAATACTTAAAGTTAAGGAAAGAACATGTTGAAGAACAACACCAGCAGGTTGGGAGTTGGTCTCAGTGATCGCAGCATGGACTCCCAGGGGCACTGCGAGCTCAGTTCTGTTACTCATGATGAGCTAAACACCTTGTGAGATCTCAGCTGCGTTCTTATGCACAACACTGCCCAGATCCATGACCCCCCCCCTTAAACTGAGTTCAAAAGTACACATTTTTACAGTTTCTTCAGCTGTAATAGGCGAAGGGAGAAATTCCCATGCTTCTGATTGATTTTCAAGTTCGCCTAGTACTCAGTATGTTTATTGAAAGTAAACTATAATTTGTCCTTTTTTTGTAGGTTTTTATTTTATTTCTTTTTTCTTTTGGCAAACTAATAATCATAAATAAATAAGAATAAAAATGTGCACCCCACCACCAAGACTATTCTGTTGTAACTATCCAACCTCCCAAAATTTCAACACCTCTTGCGATGGTTTTGACCTCTTTCCATTTTAACAGTACAGATTTTACAAACAACCCTTCATATCTCTTCAAAATCATTTATCCTGCGCATTCCCTGTCTTACCTTAATGGCCCATGTTAATTTATCATTAATAGCTATATCCTGAACCTCTTTATACCATTATTCCATTTTATATTCTGCTTGCCCCTTCCACTTCTTAGCTATCACAATTTGTGCAGCTGTCAATAAATTTGTGAAATTTGTTCTCTCATGGGATCCATTTCAGACACTGCACAGAGGTAAATCTGGGATTGTAACTAAATGTGCCCTCAGTGGAGAGCTGCTCTCCAGTCATACCCCCTAACAAGCATGTTTGTGCAAAGTGGAAGTTTGCAACCTTGCATTTGTTGCCTGCAAGCGTTTTCTTTAAAAAAAATCTTACTCCTGAATGTAAGGCGTAAGTGTTCCTGTGCTGTGATTTACGTTTCCACTTAAAAGCTGAAAAAGCAAACTTGCTTCTTTCTGCGAACAGTGGGTTGCATTCCATGTAGCACAAATGAGATTGTTCTTGGGGAAAGGAGACTTGCCTGCGCCGACAGAATGGCCTCTCCTCTCCTTCTCCCACTGCAAACTGTTCTGGGGATTCTTTCAAACCTTTGGAGCAGATCTGGGGAGGGTGCAGTGGGGGGAAAGCTGCATTGTACTAGTAGGAATTACCTGGCTTCTACTGGCATGAATTAGTTGAATATAGCCTAATGGATATACCGTACTTTTCTGTGTATAAGACGTCCCCATGTATAAGGCGCCCCCTCTATTTTGGGACTCCAAATAGAGAAAACGGGGGGAGATTGCCCAGACTTGTTGAGCTTTTTCCCCGGGGGGGGGGGGGAGGATTGCCCAGACTTGTTGAGCTTTTATTGGGGAGGGGGGTTGACGAAAATCGCTCACCCTCAGGAACACAACAGCCAATCGCACACACATCAGCAAAGACGCCAATTGTCTGCACGCTCGCCAAATGCAAGCGCCAATCGCCCGTCCTATTGCCGCAGTAGTTAATAGCCAGCAGACCTTGCAGCACCCACCAATCACCCGCAAAAATGCCACGGACAATATCCTGCTCGCACCTTCCCACCTCTCCACTATCCGTGTGTAAGACGACCCCATGTTTTTAGCACAATATTTTAAGAAAATAACCTAGTCTTATACACGGAAAAATACGGTATGTAGTAGAAGCCTCATTATTGATTGTACTTCACAAGAACCATATAAGATAAACAATTGTGGCGATTTATTTTAGCTTGTTGTGCTGCGATTACTGAATTGGTCCTGAATGATACCAACGCTCACCAAGTTGTTCAAGTAAGAGGTTTTTGATTGCCTAACATACTAATCTCTACTTACTATTTTTTATTGTGTTCTAATTTGGTAGTGGATGCAAAATATTCATTTGCAGGTGTCTTGGTTGATACTGGTTCTTAGATACTGTGTGTGTCTCTTGCACAGATGAGAAATGTTTGGAATTTGAAAAAAAAATTAAGGAAAAAGCTTTTGATTTAACTTTCAAAGAAGGGATGCCACCATGTTTTGTAGGAAATTTGAGAAGAGAGCAGAGAGTCTAAAAGAAACCGGGGGGGGGGGGGTTAACTGGAAGAAGGCAGGGCTTGCTATGATAAGAGCCAAGCTGAGAATGGAATAAGGTTGAAAAAATAAGACTAAAAAATATAGTTAGGATAAGTTTGATGTTACCAGCACCAAACAGGCAGGGCTGAAGAGTATTTTGTGGATGAGTAATAGCAGGAAGAGGAAATCCAGGAGGCAGAATTTGTGAGCTGAAAATGGGGGAGGTTAGCTACACTCAAACCCAGTAAGACGGACAAATGCTATGACGAATGCTGCAAGGCACAGACTCATAAGGAAAGTGTGGTGTAGTGGTTAGAGTGTCAGACTAGGACCTGGCAGACCAGGGTTCAAATCCCTACTTGGCCATGAAGTTGACTGGGCGACTGTCAGTCAGTCACAGTCTCTCAGCCTAACCTGCCTCACTGGGTTGCTGTGAGCATAAGATAGAGAGCGGGGAGAACCACTGGCGCTCCTTGAAGTAAAGGCGAGATATAAATGTACAAATCAGTGGGTTCCCCCAAGAGGGTACTCAAGGGCACACAGTACTGGCACCTCTCTTTTTTGTTGTTAAAAAGTGTGGTGCTTACTGTAACAACTTCATGGTGAGTACCGGCACCTGTTTTTTCTAGAAAAAAAAGCACTGGTACAAATAAATAAATACTGTAAAAGCAGTGGTTCCCAATTGGTGGTCCACAGACCCCAGGGGGTCCACATAACCCACCCAGGAGGTCTGTGGCAACATTCACATAACAAGAACTACCACACAGATATCAAAATTTTCAAAGGTAGGGAGTTCATGACTTGGCCTTTGAAAAGTCTGTGGTACTTAGCTAATTGGGAACCACTGCTGTAATGTCTTCCTTGACTGAGGACCTGCAGACTTGATTTCTACTGAATAGTTTGAGAGGTTCCTTCACAAGAACTTAACATTTGCCTTTAATTTCACAATGTGTGAGTTATGGTTTAACATTTGACTGTTCTTTGAATGTATGTTCTTCAATGTGTGCTTTCTCAGGAAAATGGAGTCTACACAATAGCAAAGCTGATTTTACCTAATAAACAAAGGAATGTAGTGAAAGCCAATTTATTACAGGTAATCTTTTTTCCTTTATTTCCAACTTTCTATGCAAACCTCTGAGCGCTTAAAGAGAGACATGGTGGATGATTGTGTATTTCTTTAAGGTAACTTCTGTATTAAGCAACTATCTTACTTTTAAAAGACATCTGAAAGCAGGCCTGTTTAGGGAGGTTTTTAATGCTTAATGCTGTACTGTGTTTTTAATATTCAGTTGGGAGCCTCCCAGAGTGGGCGCGGTATAAATAAATTATTATTATTATTAATTATTATTATTATTATTATTATTATTATTATTATTATTATTATTATTAAATGCAATTGCATACACCTGCATAACAAAATGCATTATACAGTATACATCACACTTTAAAAACTCCATATGACACACACACACGCGCACACACACACACACACGCGCACACACACACACACACACACACACACACACATATATATGCTCTGATACAAAATAATATAAGACACCGTACATCAGAATTTTTCTGTAAAACTCCCTACCAAGGTGTAACCAAATTCTGCAATGGAATGCATTTTGGACCGATTTGCTTGGCATGATGCGCCATGTTGGGCACAAAGATTCCTACATTGCAGGGGTTGGACTAGATGACCCTCGTCGTCCCTTCCAACTCTGCAGTTCTATGATTCTGTGTACAGTGGTACCTCAGGTTACAGACGCTTCAGGTTACAGACTCCGCTAACCCAGAAATAGTGCTTCAGGTGCTCCGGACAGCGCTGGCCCCCGGCCTCTTAAGTGAGATGGGTGCACAACCCTAGAGTCTGTCAAGACTGGCCCGTAAGGGCAGGGGTACCTTTACCTTTACTTGCTTATCCACATGCTGGATTCTGCGCCTGGTTGTTTAATGGCGTGACAGCATACATATATGGTCCCAATCGTTTTGAAAAATGCATTACCATGTAATGCAGAAAACAAATGAAATATATGAAAATGTATGAGGCATCACAGTAGTCTCAAATTTTGTGCTTTACTTTATGAATTGAGACACCTAAATAATTTGTCACTGAGGCAAGCTCCTGAATCTATGTACCCAGTAAGCTGGTTTGATCATTCTGACATTTTTACAGGATTAGCCATTTTTGTACTGCTTGCTTTAAACATGGATTTAAAATGCCAGTAGAGGTCTGGGAGTGCCAACAAATTCATATTGGTAGCAGAGCAGCAACAGTTCTTAACATCATACACTAAATTGAAACAAAGATGGATGTCTTTTTAATTTCCAGCATCATTTTTCTTCTTGTTCTATTACTTCAGAAAAATACCAGGCTTTTAGGCCCCATTCTAGCTACAAGCAGTTGCTTATTTAGTAGTCTGGCATGGACTTCTCAGGCAAAAGCAGCCAAATGTGGTCAGTAATGCTTCTGCATAGAATTACCTTAATGTATTCATTTCCCTCTCTCCAGTGCTATGCCTTCAGAGCCCTGCGATTCCTTTTCAGTATGGAAAGG
This sequence comes from Podarcis liolepis, assembly GCF_965112155.1. NCBI lineage: Eukaryota > Metazoa > Chordata > Lepidosauria > Squamata > Lacertidae > Podarcis > Podarcis liolepis. The sequence continues at coordinate 42,554,027 of NC_139563.1, read as the reverse complement.
AACAGACACCTCTTCAAAAGGTATGCAAATTTAATATTAGAAGAGATTACGCTCTCAAAATGTTCACTTGAGTTACAACAAAAAGCCTGCGGGTTAATGCTTAGCATTAGGCTTAAGTCTTAGTTAGATTTACTGTTTTGTAGCTGGGAGAACCGAAAATGAGATGGTTGACATTGTTGTCCATAGATGTCTCTGCAAAGAAAATGTATCTGTGTTTTAGGTCCAGTTCAAAAGCTCAGATGCCACATGGAGATCTCTTGAAACATTTCTGGCACCTCTGCGTCAGGGGCAGTAACATTTCATTGATCTGCTCATTTATATTTTTTAAAGGATTTGTATTTCAGACGTTGCCAAATGTCACTGAAGCAGTTAGAAACTGATTTACGGTAAAATATGTACAGCGAGAGGGACTTTGAAGTGTGTCTGGGTTTGAAATGTGAGGTGTTGAATGCATTCACTCTGAGTACCGGAGTAATATCATTAAGAGGGAGGAGTTAAGAATGCACTGGAATTAAATGGCACATCCTGGGCTGTAGCTGACAGAGGATGATGGCTGAACCTAAAGATTGACTAGGGTGGACAAGAAGCCTGGAAAGATTATTAACCAGAGCATTAATAGGTTAACAAATAGAAAGCTGGAAAGTCTCTCTTTGTTCTTCCCATGGCAGATATGCACATAGGGACGGATTTGCCCATTTTTCTAAACTATTGATTATATACTGCTTAGACTTCATGGTACAGTTTCACGATTAAGCCCCTTTGTGGGAAGAAACACCGATTGTACCGGAACAGCGTCCGGGTCTTGACTCACGAGTTGATGTTGCTTCTACCAAATACATGAGTGACTCTGAAGAAAATGACTACTGTAATTTATTTGTTTGCCTGTTTATGCTCCTTATCACGGAGCAGCTGCCCTTGGTGATATATTTTTGTCTGACAAGAAGATAACATGCCTGTTGTTCTGGGACCTGATCAAGGAAATTCCTATTTATTTTTTGAGTGAAGTGTACCTCCAATTTCAATTGAGGAGAAAAACATCTCAGTCATCAGTTTGGAAACATTGCAGTCGAATAATGCATTAAAAATTGTGCGCTCTTTCTCTCTATCTCTTTCTTACATTTAATACTGGCTCAAGATAGAGAACTTTCAGGTGATCAGATGTTGAGCAGATATTTCAGATGTTTTGGGTTCAGCATGGACTTTTAGCACATAGAAGTATTTCCATCAGCCTTCTGCATCAGTGTCATAACATGATTCATATAACTTTTTTGGGAGTGGAAGCATAAATGAAATTAGGGATAGCAGCTTTCCTGTTTAAAAACATATATTTTCTTTTCCGTCATTTTCAGTGTTTCTAAAACTAATTGCAAGGCCATCTTTCTAGTGAGGTCAAATTAATTAGCAGAATGTCATGCTCATTGACTGTATTTCTACTCTGAATAAACAACCTTGAGAAGACTCTTGTGGGGTTCAGTGGCTGGCTGTTCTGAAGCTACTGTCTGAGCCAATAAAGTAGACAATGTGTTAATGACATGGCTACAACTCCTTAATATTAAATTTATACTGGCAGAATATAACTGTACTATATAAGAGCTACAGGATTTTTAAAATGTTAAGTGGTATTTGGTTTCAAGATAGGGGATCTGACCAGTTCAGGGGTGTCCAACCAGTCACTCCTTCAGCTGTTGCTGTTGGGGCTACAGCTCCCATCTTCCATTGCCACTGGTCATGCTGACTGGGCCTGGTGGGAGTTGGGAACCAAAAACATTTGGAGAGTCATATGTCAACCACCCTTTCTTTAGCTCACTAAAATCCATGTGGTCCTTATTAAGACAATTTTGTCCCTAGAAAACCAGTAAAGCAATAAAAATTATTATTCAGCGAAGTGAAATTAGGCATTTCCCCCCGCAGTGTAATTGGGTGTGAACTTTATGCAGAATTCTATAAATAAATAGTTTTGCTTTTTGTAGACTCTTCCCTACACACTTGTTTGAGAGCTTCATTGACATTGGGCATTATGTTCGGGAGATAAGTGCTTATGAAGAGCTGGTATTGAAGCTAAATGCGTTACTGGTAAGTAGTAAATGTTTGCTTACTTCCTTAGTCACACTAGCACACTGCTAAAAAAATTAAGCTTACCCTATCTTAAAAATATTGTTAATGAACAGATCTTGCAAAAAATAAAAAATAAAGTTTCATAAACACATGGGCTTAGGCATTTCTCCAATCGAAGTGGGTGGCAGGCTATGGGATAAAGGTGGCTAACCTCCAATACAGGGACAGAATCTGCCCCCATCCCAATATTCCTGATCCTCTAGGACCCCACCAAATTTAGTGAAAGCAAAAATATTAGGGTGGGCAGAGCCCAGTAGCCTGATCACCATTTCGACCATTTGATGAGCAGAGATGGGGTGATAACCCTCAACAGTGGCGTAACGTTGTTTGCTGGTGCCCAGGGCAAGCACATGTGTGTACACTGGATGGGAGGGGGGGTGCTAGCCTAGTCTTCACTGCTGTAGTAACCCCATCCCCACCAGAGCAAAGTGGGGCCATACTGAGCCACCTGCCCACCTTGCAGAAGGGAGCCTGGCTGGCCAATGTCACCCTTGGTGGGTGGAGAGGAGCACCAGGCTGGCCACATTGGGGATGCCTGGTTTGTGTCAAAAAATGTGCACCTGGGGCCATACACACCCTTGTGCTCCCCACGATATGCCCCTGGCCCTCCACCCTCAGCTGATTTGTAAGGGAGGAGTGCTTTGTGCCTGTTTGTGTTCCTGCCATTGTGCGTGTTTTGTGTCAGCTGCACATTTGAGACTGTGGTGGCCACACTGCTTTTGGCCACACCCATCACTAGGATGTGTTGCCTGGAGGGGTGGATATGACCCTTTGGCAAAAAAGGCTTGGTCACTCCCGCCCTAGGACAAACGACAAACCGCACAGCCAGCTTTCATCCATGTTCTCTTGCTGTCGGAGCCTGACACGTCAATACAAAAGCCACAAAAGGGTTCTTGGTTTCTGCGAAAGAATCAGATGACCAATGATGGAGAAGGTGATCTCTAAAGCATATAAAGCCCATGTTGTTAGCCCAAACCAATGTCCTATTGGCGAAAGATTGCATAAATCAAAACAAGTCTTTTAACTCATTTCATGACTAGGAGGATGAAGTGAAGCAAATTGCAGAAAACATTGAAGACATTAATCAGAACAAAGCACCTACGAAATATATTGGCAATTATGCAATATTGGACCATCTTGGCAGTGGAGCCTTTGGGAGTGTTTACAAGGTAAATAGGCTTTGGGATATGTATCAAATATTGCCATGCATTTACAGTGGTGCCCCGCAAGACGAATGCCTTGCAAGACGAAAAACTCGCTAGACGAAAGGGTTTTGCGGTTTTTGAGCTGCTTCGCAAGACGAATTTCCCTATGGGCTTGCTATGCAAGACGAAAACGTCTTGCAAGTTTGTTTCCTTTTTCTTAACACCGTTAATACAGTTGCGACTTGACTTCGAGGAGCAACTCATAGAACGCGGTGTGGTAGCCTTTTTTGAGGTTTTTGGTGATTTTTGAAACTTTTCCAAAACTTTTCCGACACCGTGCTTCGCAAGACGAAAAATTCGCTAGACGAAAAAACTCGCGGAACGAATTAATTTCGTCTTCCGAGGCACCACTGTATATACTTTCACTCGACCCTTGCCTGTGATGTTATTGCAAATTTGTTTCACTCTTTTCCCAACTGTAAAGGTGGACCATATGCTAGTTTACATGGTTACACAGAGCCTTGGTCTGTTGGCCCCACTATTTCTCTGGACCAGGCTGTCACATGATCTCCCTCCAGTTTTATTCAAATTCAAAATGGTGCTTAGAAGGGCTGTCTTTCAGCACTTGCCGGTGTCTAGCGATACCGGTGCTATTATATGGGATTCCTGTAAAGATTACTGACATAATATAGGTCAAGTACTTTAAATAACTTGCAATGCATTATATGAATACAAAATAGTATTTGTTCTACCGTGATGTAGTGCATCTGAGTATACCTTAGATCCCCGATTTCTGCATAGATCTGTTACTATTTTCTTTCATATACTCACATGTCACGTTTTGAGTGCCCTATGGAGGCTTCAGTGAATTTCAAGCTGGTTATTAGATGCTTAAAAAAAAAAAAGGACGTTTCTTAAAATAGACACAGTACAGTTAGTTTTGATGAACAAATAGTGCTTGTTTTAATCTTGTTCCTTATCTGTTGTTCTTAACCCCCACATAGGTTAGGAAACGCAGTGGTCAAAACCTTCTAGCGATGAAAGAAATTAATCTACATAATCCAGCATTTGGAAAGGACAAAAAGGACAGAGACAGCAGTGTGAAGAACATTGTCTCTGAATTAACTATAATAAGAGAGCAGGTGAGTCAAAACATACCAGGAATAAGTTTCATCGAAATTACTGGAGTTCTCTTTCAAACAGTGGTATGGTATTTAGGTTTTTGGATGCCAACCGGAAAGTAACTTGCTTACACTGATGATGCTTTGTTTTGTTTTTAAGTACCTTCACACCTGTAAGAATAATGCTTTTAAATATCATACTGAATACGTTGCTGTGATATGTGCTATTTGTACTTGTGTTAAATACAAAAATAAAACAGCATCAGTGGCAACCATTTCTGTGAAGGTTTTCTACACCAGTTGAATTGAATGAGCATTTGTAGTCGGTTAGCCAATCCAGAGGAAGCTGGAAGAAGTGGGATTTATATGCTCAGTCGCCATCTTAAATACCATTGATTTTTAATGGTTTTTAAGCATGTCTGACTTTCAGCTCTACCAGTTTGTTATTGAGGTTACTTCCTCATTCATTTCTGTGGAGGTCGCAGTCCTCATGAATGGCAAAGATGTCCACGTGGAGGAGATAACCTTTCCATTGAATAAAATGGGGAAACCCGTTCTCACGTAAACATTAGAGAGCGATGCATCTGCATCAGGGTGAATGCATGTTAAGATCCAACAGAGAACATGTGCTCAGGCAATTCAAATGCTCAGTGTGAGCATATGCAAGACCAAGCATTTCCTGACCCCAGTTTTTTGGATTAGACGACCTTATGAAGTTTGAAACTCAATCAGAACTAGCCTGCAAATCACATGACTTTTATTTCAATGCATATTTTGAAATAGAATTGCTATTTCAACGTATTTTCCAGTTGAAACGTTTTACTTGTTTGTTCTTTGGACTGTGTATAAAGAGTTGTAGCCTAATGGAACCACGAAAGTGAAAATGTTGCTCTATTATCTACACAGTATATATATTTTTTAAAAAACAAGTCATGCTGCAACACTTGGCAGTTGCCAGGTAATGACAGGGTGCCAATACCGCTTTGTTTTTCAGGTTCCTATTTTCCCTGCTTTAGGGAACAGAAATATTTTCCAGTTACATTTGCTTCCCCCCACATAACCTCTAGCTGTAATGAGCAGGGGGCAAATTTCAGCAGGAAAACAGGATATGGGAGAGTGTTACAAATTATTCCGCACCTGAATTGTGCACCTGGTCGGAATAGCTGCTCCCCGCAGCTGCTTTTGGTTTGTAAAGAAAGAGCACAGAATCCCAACACACTATTAAAGTAATGGGACCTGGGTGGTGCTGTGGTCTAAACCACTGAGCCTCTTGGGCTTGCCGATCAGAAGGTTGGCAGTCCGAATCCCCGCGACAGGGTGAGCTCCCATTGCTCTGTCCCAGCTCCTGCCAACCTAGCAGTTCGAAAGCACACCAGTGCAAGTAGATAAATAGGTATCGCTGTGGCGGGAAGGTAACGGTGTTTCCGTGTGCTCTGGTTTCTGTCACAGTGTCTTGTTGTGCCAGAAGCGGTTATGTCATGCTGGCCCCCTGACCCGGAAAGCTGTCTGTCGACAAACACTTGACTCCCTCGGCCTGAAAGCGAGATGAGCCCATAGTCACCTTTGACTGGACTTAATCATCCAGGGGTTCTTTACCTTTGCCTATTAAAGCGATATCTAGTTTAACCCCTAAATATCATAGAACATACATGAAGGACCATTATTAAGCTAGCTGTCATGAAGTCTTGCTATACATCCATTAAGCTGGATTCTCATGGATTATGCATTATGAGAACCAGTTTCTTATATCCTTTTTCCTGCCGAAATACAGTGGTGCCTCGCGAGACGAAATTAATTCGTTCTGCGAGTTTTTTCGTCTTGCGAATTTTTCGTCTTGCGAAGCACGGTTTCCCATAGGAATGCACGGGGGGGGGGGGAGGAAACAAACTTGCAAGACGTTTTCGTCTTGCGAAGCAAGCCCATAGGGAAATTTGTCTTGCGAAGCAACTCAAAAAACGAAAAACTCTTTCGTCTTGCAAGCTTTTCGTCTTGTGAGGCATTCGTCTTGCGAGGTACCACTGTATATGAAAATGCATCTAAGACTGTATGTGTGTGGTGATGCTCACATAAGGAATTTGTGTGCCCTTTTCATGTTGCACTGGGCAAACTCTATTGGTATTTGCAGCTTTACCCTTCCCTCTTCTAGACCCCACAAATCCAGATGGTCCCGCAACTGCCCAGAGTCAATTGTGGGTGTGTGGGTGTTTGAGTGGAGTGGAGTGGGAAGAGCAGAATGTGAGGTCCCCTTGTGCACTGAATGGAAGTCCATTTCACTCTCACACAGAGACCATGGAACATTGCTTGCTGTGCTCACTTTTTTTACAGTGGTACCTCGGGTTAAGTACTTAATTCGTTCCAGAGGTCCGTTCTTAACCTGAAACTGTTCTTAACCTGAAGCACCACTTTAGCTAATGGGGCCTCCTGCTGCTGCCACGCCGCTGGAGCACAATTTCTGTTCTCATCCTGAAGCAAAGTTCTTAACCCGAGGTACTATTTCTGGGTTAGCGGAGTCTGTAACCTGAAGTGTATGTAACCTGAAGCGTATGTAACCCGAGGTACCACTGTATTTCTCTTTCTTGAAATAGAACAACCCTTACATAGGAGACAATGAAATATTTGAGGGGACTGCACCCCCCCAAGTTGATGGGCGTTGCCATTGCACCATGTCATGTGATTGATTATGTGGGGCGGTGCTTACCTGGGCCTGCCTAATATTGTATTCAAGTTGGCCCCTCGAGTTACCCTTATTTATTTTTTTAAGCATTCTGCAAAGTAGGCCATAAAGAGACCAAATACCGATAAAAGGAGAGAGAAAACCTTACTAAAGAGAATTGAGCAATTTTGGGTACTACAGTATTTCCGTAGGCAGTATAGAGAAGACAGACGTTATGGTTATCTCTTACTGATTCTGGCCACAATTTCTTAAATAAAGAAGTGATTCCTGCACAGTGTCAAAGGTCAAGATACTGTGCTGGTGTTCACAGTCTTAAAACTTATTTGCCATAACTGCCACCAAGAGGAACATTCTGAAGATATGATACAAATGGATGTTCCATCTAACCTTAACTGTATACATTATTTTTATTGTAGCTTTATCATCCTAATGTCGTACGATATTACAGAACCTTCTTAGAAAGTAAGTATGCACTTTCAGGGCTACATTCCATAACGAGTATATTGTTATAATAAGATTAAAGGGGAAAAAAGATAACTACAAAAAGAAAATGATCTATATATTTTCTGTTGTCGTCAGGAAGCTTATATTCCAGCTGCAGCCCCCACATTAGGAGACCTGGGAAAAATTGATTTGATTTCAGGTGCAGTCCTATACCTACTTACCTGGGAGTAGGGCTTTTTTTCAGCCAGAACTCACCGAACTCAGTTCCCGTACCTCTCAGGTGGGCGCCATTGCCATTATAAGAGAACAAGGGAGGCATTTGTGGTGAGTTCCAGCACCTCTTTTTCTAGAAAATTAGCACTGCCTGGGAGTAAGCCACATTTAACCCAGTAAATCTTACTTCCGAGTAGACATGTATAAGATTGTGCTTTAGTCAGGATTCAAATAGAAGGCAAGAGACTTGAAGCATCAGTATATAGGTGGGATTATGTCAGGTCTGGAAATAAAAATCTGCATTGTATCCCACTAACACCTGTTCAGAGTAATTGAATGGACCCAAGTTAGTCATGTCGTTTAATTTTAATGCATCTACTCTGACTAGGAGTGATGTTGGATCCAATCCTCTATTTTTCCTGCATGCTTTCCTTTAGAGGTTGTTGAGGATTTTGGCCTAGGTGAATAAGATGCAGATAAATGTTTGCAAGGATGGAGACGTACACTGTAGGCAGTGTGTTCCTTGTGCTAGAGGCCAGATGCCGTTGATGTTCCAGGTGGCTCATAACTCTCAACCGATCTCTGTGGCTGGAGTCCTGGGTGGCTTCCACTTGGACCTTGTTGACCACCATGAGTATAACCAGGACTTTTTTAAAGGGTATACAGTAATGACACCTCTTTTTATTGTTGTTAAGAAGTGTGGCACTTACTGTAACAACTTCATGGTGAAAATAAAAAATTTCCTTCCAGTAGCACCTTAAAGACCAACTAAGTTAGTTCTTGGTATGCTACTGGAAGGAAATTTTTTATTTTGACTATGGCAGACCAACACGGCTACCTATCTGTAACTTCATGGTGAGTACAGGCAACTAGTTGTCTAGAAAAAAAGCACTGAGTATAACCCAGACAAAGACTAGCCCAACTTATAGTGTTGTGGATGCTTTAGATTTGCTAGTTATTTATGTTAGGCCAGTAATGGAAAACAAGTGAAGTCCCAACTAAAGAAGAATGGCAACTTAAACCGATGGAATATGCACATCTTGCGCACTTAACATATAGAATAAGAGAACAAGAAGAACCTACATTTAAAGAAGATTGGAAAATGTTTATTGAATATATGGGGGGGAATTGTGTACACTTGAAAACGTTGGCAGCATTAAGATAAATTCAACAGTGTAAATAAGTTTTGGTGGATGTAATAAAGGAATACTGAATGGTTTAGTTTATGTAAAATATGCAGAGATTTATGATTTGCAAAATGAACCATGGAAAGAGAAGAAGGGAAGTCACTGATATTTTAAGGGTGTTTAAATGAGTATTCTAAATTCAGATTTGGGTGCTTCATAGGGGGCCGTAGAGAGGGGGCCAGGATGAGAGGAATGGTAAATCTCTCTTGCACAAGTAGGGCACCACAGCTGAATGCTTTTCTACTGGTAGTCCAGTTTTAGGGATTTTTGAGAAGGCACCATTGTAACGGTTTAACCATTTAATCATTTTCCTCTGGTGGTACAGATCCCTCTGCTGTTACATTCCTGCCAGAGTAGTGGTAAGCCACTTAGTCTTCCTATACAGGAATCATTGGTCAGACTGGATTCCAAAACGCTCAGGAGGTATACCTGGATAATGCCTCCTGGCCAATCACTGGGCACATAAATGAAAATTTCCCTCTTGTTTTGCTGCTTCTATTTCATTTTGTTGCTTGTAGGTGACAGGCTGTACATAGTCATGGAGCTCATAGAAGGGGCACCGCTGGGAGAACATTTTCATTCTTTGAAGGAGAAGCAGCAACAGTTTACGGAAGACAGACTATGGCACATATTCATTCAAGTAAGGACCTGCGCGTATCTTCGTTGATTTTCTTTTTCTTGCTTTTTGCTTCTAGGATAATCTTTCATCGCTGCATATCAGTCAGGGATCTGTCCTTTTGCACTTTGCAAAGTGCGTACATGTTGCCTGCGCTATGCAGTTGATGATATATTGCGCCCAAGGTGGGATAAACTAAATGTCACTGGTGCTGAAGCATATTACAACGGAGCTTCTTAGATGAGGCGGTGCAGAGAATGTAAGATTCTGGAGATCGTCAGCAGAAGTGAAAATGACAAAGCTTGCTGTACACACCATCCCTTCCCTTTTCTGAAAAATGCACAGGAACACAGGACTCCACCAGAGGCAATGCCATCTCTGTCCTAGCTCACCTCCCAGATACAAAGCTAAGAGGGCTGTGCATGGGAACCCAGCAATCTGACTTATGTCATTGGTCCATTAGCTCAATATTGTCTGTTGCAACGGGCGTGACGGCTCTTTTCCCCCTTTCACTGTTGGGCCTGTCCACTCACTTAAATATAGTGCACCCACCTCACAGAACACCACTTCCACAAATTCCCTCAAACTAACTCAGGTTATCTTGTGGGGGGGGGACTTGCGTGAGGGAAAACTTAGTAATTTGGAGTCTCAGGCAGGATTTGTTCAAATAAACAATAATGATTTTATTTAACAAGGAAGTTTAGGACATGAGTGGATAAAACTTAGGATACTTCAGTTTACAATGTTATTTCACTTCAAGGTTTTCTCAGTTGTTTCACACTTAATGCTTTGGTTCTTAACTTAATACTTTGGTTCTTAACAAGGTGGTGCTTTCTGTCAGTTACACACCCCTTAGACAACCCTACTCCTGAGGTACTCCAAGTAATAGACCCAAGGTTTCACTGGTTTGGGAGTCTTCTCCTACTAGAAGAATCTCTCCCCTCCTGACTGGAATGAGACCTAAGTAGACTGTCTCTTTACAGCTTCTACTTCTCCTGTCTCAACCTCATCCTCCCAGTTAATTCCTGGTCTAATTACTCTTACAGGACACTGTCCTTCACACTAATCTCAGAGACTCTTTTCTCTAGCTTGTGATATTTTTCTCAGAGTGGATGTTTCTACCGAGAACCAACTCTCACTCCCTATCTTCCTACTTATCCTCCCAACCTCAGTCCCAATATGTTCCAAAACCTCCTCCCAACACTGCCTCCAAAACTCACTAACTGCCTCCAAATCCTCTCCTTTTCAACTCCCCCCTCCCCAAACCTCCCTCGGCCAATCAGAGGCTGCCATATATTAACCCTTTTCTGGCATAGGGAAAAGAAAAAGGAAATACTTCGGGACCCAACCTGCCCCAGCAAAAATAAACTTTTCCATCACACTTGTCAATGAAGCTCTGGGCTTTCAGGCAGCGGACATCACCAGCCCAATCTGAAAATGCCAGGGATTGAACCTGAGGCCTTGCACAGCAGGAGCTTTACAGCCCCTCCCTATAGCAAATGGCTTTCTTAAATGGTTTTGTGCTCCAAAGTTTAGTTGCAGCTCTTCCTGTAAGACGCTTGCTCCTCACGTCCCCAGGTTCTAAGCTGCCCCTTGGTTATTGCTGGTGAATATGGCTTTGCATTTGCGCTAAGACTTTTCTTTGTTGTAAAGCTGTGTTTAGCTCTTCGGTATTTGCACAAAGAGAAGAGAATTGTCCATCGAGACCTCACTCCAAACAATATCATGCTGGGAGATAAGGATAAAGTAACCATCAGTAAGTTCTAGTTTTGTAACCTTGGACTGTTTAAGTAGAAAGTGATTTCTTTCCATTGTGAATTGCAGTAAATTAATTCAGAATAAATGACATCACCAAACCATTTCTAATGCATATCTACAAGCGAAACCTTTTCTTTCCAGACAATACTATACTGTTTGTATCTTTCCTGTGTATGGGGAAACTAATACATTTCTTCTGCGTTATTGCTTTATTATTTAAATCCTTCTGTTGCTCATAGTTCTCAGGCTTGCTTCTGTTCTGTTTTTACACTCTTGTGGTTTCCTTCTAGTCCAGGTGCTTCATTTTGGTTTTCTAAAAAAGGGAACACATAAGCACAACTATTTGCCACAGCACATTTTTGTTTTTCAAATTATTATGCTGGTCTTTCTCCATAAACCTCTGGGTGACAATTGCTCTGTTTGGATTATCAAATTCTGGCTTAATAAGCCAGGATACGCACAGAGTTATTGTCTCTGTAGTCTGCTTTTACTTTGCACAACTAGTAAAACAAACCAGGAAGCTGTAGTTTACTTTGGCTTTCTATTTTAGGAGAACTGGGAACTATGGGTAGACTTTCAAACTAGACAGGATTTGGATGCCAACATTAAACCATGCAACCAAGAATCATGGTTAAGGGTTTTCAATCATGTTGGAATTTGGATTCCAAATCCTGGCTTGTTGGGAAGCCATTAAACATAGTTTTCAGTTCACATGTAAGGAGAAACTGTGGTTACCTATGTCCCTTTGGGGTTTTCCTTGATCGTGTGGAGGTAGGAACAAAGTAGGAACAAGGAGTCTTCATGCCAGATTTGTACATATTCTGGTTTCTTAGTCCTTGATGTGATTTCTTAAACATGGGCAGGATTCACAATCCAGTAATGATATCAGCTCAAAGATATACATCTTATTTAAATGCCATGTACACATGCATAGTTTTCGTGGTTAGAGGCACACCCAGTGCCTTGTTCCCCTTCCAAACATAAGGAGAATATAATTCAAATGGGATCAATGTCATTGCAACTTCATTTGATGTCAAAGAGCCAACTGTCCAAAATTTATCCAGACTGAGCCCAGATTTGTGTTGAGTGTATTTGCTACCTGGCGAACAGTTGTCAAAGTGGGAATGGAATAAGTGGATGGTGGGCAGTTGGGGGTGATATTGATCCATTACTGAATTTGTTTCAATATCTGTTTGACATATCCTTCAATGGCACACAAATGAGCCCATATTCATTCAGCCTGGAGTGGATACTGTTGAGATGAAAGTACCCCTTGTGGTGTGTGTGTGTGTGTGTGTGTGTGTGTGTGTGTGTATGTATGTGTGTGTGTGTGTGAGAGAGAGAGAGAGAGAGAGAGAGAGAATCTCAGTATTTAATTAGGCAGAAGGAAGGAGAGAGAGGTACCGTATTTTTCGCCCCATAGGACGCACCGGCCCATAGGACGCACCTAGTTTTTTGGGGGGGAAATAAAGAATTTTTTTTTATCCCCCCCCGAGCTTCCCCCGACCCCAGCCCCCAGAACAGGCTGCTATCCACAAGCCGTGGGAGAGCTGCGCGAAGTCGCGCAGCTCTCCCACGGCTAGCGGAGGACTGCGCAGAACCCGAAGCTTGGGGCGTGCTGAGCTCAGCGCACCCCAAGCTTCTGGGTGCCGGCAAGCTCTCCGCTAGCCGTGGGAGAGCTGCGTCTCCCACGGCTAGCGGACAGCTTCCTGAAGCCTGGAGAGCAAGAGGGGTCGGTGCGCACCGACCCCCTTCGCTCTCCAGACTTCAGCGAAAGCCTGCATTCGCCCCATAGGACGCACACGCATTTCCCCTTCATTTTTGGAGGGGAAAAGTTGCGTCCTATAGGGCGAAAAATACGGTAATCTTCACTGTTGTTGCAAGTTAGGAATTTAATAATTCTTCATTCAATTAATTTGTTGCTTGGAGTAGGGCATGTGTCTCTGAAAGTTGGTAGCATGATTTAGGTTAGTGTGCTGTAATAATGATATCTTAGATGAAGAACAAATAAGCACTGTGGGTTTGGGGGGGAAGGCATTAGCTTTGTTTCCTTTGGGGCAAACGAGCTTTCTTAATGTTTCCATTTCTCATTTAGGCTTCATGAATAATTAAATAGTGTGATTATGAGCTTCTGAGCCTGTGTTTAAGTCATTGCGCACTTACAGCCAACCTCCCCCCCCCCCCGCAACAAACCTCGAAAAGACAAGGCTTTATCACATTAATAGCTAAATAACCATCAACTGTAATTGAACCATTTTGGGAATGGTTGTCTTGTCTTCTGCATCTTCGGAAGATGTAGAGCAGCATAAAACCCAGTAGGCTGGATTAGGAAGAATTAAGTGTGCTTTGAGCATAGCAAATCATGTGGCGCTTTGAGATGCCAATAAACATGTCACATCTCTTCCATGAAGGTTGTGAAATTGCGAGCTCTTGATTAGCCCTTTAAGCCAGAGGTGAGGAATCTCTACTCTATATGCTGTTTGACTACAGCTCCCATCATTCCTGACCATTGGCCATGCTGACTGGGGCTCATGGGAGATGGAGTACAGCAACATCTGCAGGGTGGAAGGCGCCTCATCCTTGTATTAAACGGTGCACTCCTTTATTTGCCTGTGCACAGCCTCAAGAACACTAGAAGAGCCTGCTGGATCCAGCCAATAGCCCATCCAGTCTAGCATCTTGTTCTCACAATGGCTGCAACCAGATGTGTGTGGGAAACCAGCAAGCAGGATTTGAGCATAACAGCACCCTCCCCTCCTGTGGTTTCCAGCAACTGAGCAACATCTCCATCATGACTGGCAGATATTTTATATGTATACGCACTGCCTTAGATGCAATTTGCAATATTTGAAGAGATGACCCAATGCCATTTTCTATATGTGATATGTGTTAGCAGTTCCCCTGTGCAGTAGTACACTTGTGCTAACAGGTAGGGTTGGAGCATAGGGACAAGGTGATATCTTTATTTCATTTTTCTTGAACTTGCCTTCCAAGGACCTCAGGGCTGTGTACATGGTTCCCCTTCCCTTCCTTTTATCCACACAAGAATAACCCAGTGTGGTACTTTAGGCTGAGAAACAACTGGCTGGAATGGTCAATCATTTGTTGTCGTTTAGTCGTGTCTGACTCTTCGTGACTCCATGGACCAGAGCATGCCAGGCACTCCTGTCTTCCACCGCCTCCCGCAGTTTGGTCAGGCTCATGTTTGTAGCTTCGAGAACACTGTCCAAGCATCTTGTCCTCTGTCATCCCCTTCTCCTTGTGCCCTCCATCTTTCCCAACATCAGGGTATTTTCCAGGGAGTCTTCTCTTCTCATGAGGTGGCCAAAGTATTCGAGCCTCTACTTCACAATCTGTCCTTCCAGTGAGCACTCAGGGCTGATTTCCTTCAGAATGGATAGGTTTGGTCTTCTTGCAGTCCATGGGACTCTCAAGAGTCTCCTCCAGCACCATAATTCAAAAGCATCAATTCTTCGGCGATCAGCCTTCTTGATGGTCCAGCTCTCACTTCCATACATCACTACTGGGAAAACCATGGCTTTAACTATATGGACCTTTGCTGGCAAGGTGATGTCTCTGCTTTTTTTTTTTTTTTTTTGGTCAATCATATCTCAGCTCAATAAGCCCACATTTAAACAAGCCCATACCCAGAGCCCCTTCGCTTCTCCCTCTGTGGTATAAGAAACCAATCCAGGAAGTCTCTAATCATAATGTCCCATTTTGCCTGAATGAGGAAACTGTTGTTACCAGCTTTGGAACAAACTAGGATATCAAACCATGGTTTTGAAGTTGGCTTAATATCCTGACTTGTTCCAAAGCTTGTAATCATAGTTTCTAAGTTCAGATTAAACTCTCCTACACTGGTAAAGTGTACCTGATCCCATAATTTGTGCAGTGACTGACTTGAACCACAGCCTAACATTCTGTTAAATATCTGGTTTATAATTATGAGACTGCTGCTGATTTTAAAAGTAAAAAACCCCTGTCGTTAGACGTGTGTATCATTAATGTGTTTTGCACTTTTTTTGTTATTTTATGTTTCGGTTGAATGTATACTTATAGTAAGGTTTTGAATATATGTTTATAATAAGGTTCAATGAGGCTTTGTGGGGGGATGTTACAAAGCAGGGTTAAAATCTAGATAAAGATAAAATACATAAAGCATTATGAATTTCATTTATTAGTGCTTTTTATGAAAAGCAATCTCAAAGCGGCTTGCAGCACAATACAAGAATTAAAACCAATACGAAACTGGAACAAAATAGAAGCTAAACACATCCATTGAGGGAGCCACAATATCTAAAACTCACCAAGTCTAAAAACCTGACTGAAAAGAGAGGGCATTGCCTTGTGCCTAAAAGCAGCTGTCCTGACATTATGGAGATTAACATTTAAATCAGGGCAAGCCAACAGCTGATACCAAACCCTTGTCCACTCATAGGTAAGTCCCATTGCATTCAATGCGGCTTACTCCCAAGTAAACAGGGCTTGCAGTCTTCATTACTCTGCCACCTCTCTTTTATTCCTGTGATTCTGGTGATGAAAGGGAAAGAAAAAACACATCATATGAAACGTGAACACTGTATCAAAAGGATGGACTTAGTAAAAATGGAACCTGGCGATTTGCTTTAGGCTAAATTTCCCATCCTTGACCTCTCCAGATGTTTTGGACTAAAACCATCCCTGAATATTGGCCATACCGTCTAGGGCTGATAGGAATTGTAGTCCAAAAAAGCTGGATGGCTTCAGATTGTGGAAGGCAGGTTTATGCTTCCATTTGCTTATTTGTATTGTAGAGTAACTTCCACAACTTTTATTCTGTTTTAAACATTTTGCAGTCTCTCGTTCTTCCAGGATTTTCATAGTATCATCTTCATGTTAGTGCAGGGATTCTGTTCATCCTTATATAATATATCTTCTTTTTAAGTAATGTCTATATAATTGGCTGGCATCTCTCCAGTTCCCGAAAGGAAAGGAAAGAGGACTGCTCATTAGTAGATTTGCTCCCAAAGGTAACGCTTTAATAGTGCTCTTCCACAGCTGATTGATGTAAAGGAGAGCGCCAGATTCCTTATTGTGCATTTCAGAGGCACCGTGTGCTGGTGTCCGGATATAAATTATACAGGATGGAACGCTGTAAGTTTTAATTTATTTGGCTGAACGGAACCAAGTGACATGGAAGCATGCAGCACGAGCAAAATAAAACAGCTGTATTGTCACGTTGCTCAAAGTGCAGGCATGACTCTTGTCTGCTGCTCAGCCATATACACCTGTGTGCATCCAGCCTTCAGCAACTTGGTGCCCTCTCCAGATGTTTTGAGCTACAATCAGCTCCTGAAAACAAAGCTGTGGCCTGATGGGGATGATGACGAGGCTTACAATCTAAAATATCTGGAGGGCGTTGTGTTGGCCAAGCCTGGTCTGCTGTAACAGATGAGAACATTATAGCTAGTGCTCTGCCAAAATCCATCCTCTGGTTTCTCAGATGTTTTCTTCGCCCGCTAAATAGGCTTCCATTTCTCTGCCTTATTTTCAGGACAATAAATTATTGAGAATTTAGGTTTGGGATCTCATTTATAATGATTTTAAAAGGATCTTTAAAATCTCATTCCCCCCAAAACCAGAAGCATTCCTATTGGGTATTGTGGGAAATGAGATTCCAAAAGATTTAAAGGAAGTATTCATGTACGCCACCACCGCAGCAAAGAGTTGTGATTGCACAGAACTGGAAAAGGGAATGTTTACCGACCAAAAAAGTTTGGTTGACCAAATTAATGGAGTACGCAGAGATGGACAAGTTGACTGGGCAGATAAGAGATCAAACAAAACAAACATTTAAAAAGATTGGAACATATTCAAACAATATTTGAAAGGCTATCATGGGGAAATTGAAATTTTAACTGGTTTTGAATAACTTCTGTCAGAAAAAATACTAAAATATAGTGGGAAAACAGGAAAACAAACTCATAGACGTGTTAAGAGAGGCATTCAAACTGAGGACCCAAGTAAGAAGGGGAGGGAAGTCGAGTATAAAAGGAATACGAATGAATCAAGCAATTAAGCACAAATTTTTGTTTTTGTTTTCTTTAATATTACGTATTTAGAAATACATGTTTAGCCATAGGAGAACTGAGATGTTATAATATGATTCTATGAATGTCAATTAAAAGAAACCAATAAAGATGATTTGTAAAAAAGAAGAGGGGAATTTAGGTTGGTACGGGACTTTGAGCTTCGCTTACCTGACTGCCTGTCCTTTCTGATCTGGAAAAGCCCCATGGGAGGAATTACTTCCTGATACTGTACTCTGGACTTAGATGAAAGTGCAGCCGCCTGCAAAGGTTGCAAAGTGCAAGTCCTGGTGAGATGACTTGTAGAATGAAAGGACGGACATCCACAAATTCCCCTTGGCAATCTCAGAAGCAAGGCAAGCACATCAAAAACCTTGAACCAGAATTTCCCCTCCTTTTCAATAATTTTCAAATGCAGTTTTTTCTCCTCATTACTTAATGAAGTATTGTGCGCAATATACTAATTCTAACACTATACAGATGTTATGGGCATTCCATCCTACGGTCCTCAGTGTTATTATATCGCTTCAGATTGTGTTTGTGGATTTGAAACATTGTCAAAGCTTACCTAGTAACAGAGTAGTCATGCCTTGCACAAGGAGGCGTTTTACTGTTTGTGCAGTTTTTACCTCCTAGAATAGTAGTTTTAAGTATGAGACAGGCTGCATTAAAACAGGTGGCCACTGCATGGTGCTCTTGCATTATGTTTAGTAGCCCATCTTCTCGCTCATTCAACCTTTTCCAGTAGAGGATTGGAATAGCTTTTGCAAGGTGCCCAAAACAGCCCTTGAAAAACGTTGGCATGGAATGAAATGGAGAGAAGGCAAGACAGTGGAGTTACTCCAGCCTTGTCTTATTTGGTGCAATGCTACTGCTGTAAACTTGCAAGACACCTTTATTTTTATTTCTGTTTTTTTACAAAGCTTGTATTAGAACAGAAGAATGTGTGTGAGTTTTCAAGGTAGCATTAAAACCTCTTAAAACATTACCTCTAGCTGAACTGATGTAAACATCTAAAACTGGCATCACATCCATCTAAACCCTAAATTGGATGCAGGTGACAAATGCTTTTCTCGAGTCAGGATAGTATTCTCAGGGGTTGTATAAAGAATGTGGGAAACAGCTACTTGGACAAAATGACCTGCTTTCACGGAGGTACAGTTGGTTCACACCTGTTTTCTTTATTTCTTTATTTCTTTTTACAGTGTTTAATACTGAATGTCAGAACGATTTCAATCTGTCCCCCCCCCCCCCTGTTTTTTGTACAGCCTGGAGTACTACTGTTAGTAGCTATGTTATTACAATTGCATATTAATTGGGGAAATAACAGGGCAAGAGGCATAAAAGGGCATCATCACAAAACAACACAAATCTTAGCATTTCAGCTATGATGCAAGGTGAAGCAGTAGCTTCTGACAACAGATTCAAGGGCTGGTGCCATTTTCTTGTGTCGAGTATTCATTTCTCTGTCATAAATAAATAAATAAATAAATAAATAAATAAATAAATAAATATACCGTATTTTTCGCCCTATAGGACGCACCTTTTCCCCTCCAAAAATGAAGGGGAAATGTGTGTGCGTCCTATGGGGCGAATGCAGGCTTTCGCTGAAGCCTGGAGAGAGAGAGGGGTCGGTGCGCACCGACCCCTCTCACTCTCCAGGCTTTGTGGACCTCTCTGCAAGCAGCGGGAGCGCTCCCGCTGCTTGCGGAGAGTTGCCTGCATCCCGAAGCCTGCGCGCGCTGAGATCAGCACGTCCAGGCTTCGCGGACCTCTCCGCAAGCAGTGGGAGCCAGCGCTGGGCTCACACGGCTTGCAGAGAGCTGCCTGTTTGGGGGCTGGGGTCGGGGGAAGCTCGGGCCTCCCCCGCCCCAGCCCCACGCCTGGGGGGGAAAAAATAATTTTTCCCCTTTATTTCCCCCCCAAAAAACTAGGTGCGCCTTATGGGA
Organism: Podarcis liolepis; assembly: GCF_965112155.1. Classification (NCBI taxonomy): domain Eukaryota; kingdom Metazoa; phylum Chordata; class Lepidosauria; order Squamata; family Lacertidae; genus Podarcis; species Podarcis liolepis. The sequence continues at coordinate 42,534,734 of NC_139563.1, read as the reverse complement.
CGGTGTGTCCTATAGGGCGAAAAATACGGTAGCTAAGCTTGTCATTTTTCACTTTTCAGAACCGAATAAGCCCGGCACGGAGCATGACCTTTTAGAAGTTTGGCATTTGGATTAACTAATAGGTCATTGCTCTATAGGTTGAAGTAAATGGGAGGATCATTTGATGGTTTGGACACCAGCAGGAAACCAAATTTCCAATTCTGTCCCATCCTTTGTCTCTCCCCCTCCCCCCCGCTTTGGGCAAATCAGGGTTTGCCGTGTCGTTCTGAGCCTTTTATTTGTAAAATACCTATAAACACATATGATAGTATTTCCCTTTCCCCATAGCCTGTTTGCTCAGAAGTCAGTTCCACTGTCTCCCTCCATGGGACTCGCTTCCTCGTTTCCAAAAGGTGTGCATAGGCTTGCAGGCTTAGAGAGGTAAATACTGTATATTTGTGAGAGGGAGGGAGTTGAACATGGAAGTATTATGTCAGCTTATATCGTAGCATGCGGAACTTCGCAGAACATTGTTCAGGAGGTCAAACAAAATCAGTGAAATTTTGAACTCAGTGGTTCAAATCGATGCAGTTTTGAAAGGTTCAATCTGCCATCTTGATTTAAAATGGCATCCAAACATAGATGAAAACTTGTTTCTTGATATCAGGAACCACCATGCAGAATATGGTTACGATATCTTAAGAGCTGTCCAAATTGTTGCTGGCACTCGTCAGTCTCGAGAGACAATGGAGTGCACCTCTGGAGGTGAGGTCAAATTGCTGTGGAATGACAGTTCCAGCTGTGGCTGCAGAGCCTGATAACTCATAACTTTTGTCTCCTGTAAGGTTTTTTTCCTCCTCCTGTGTTAGCAGCTCTCTCCAGGGAACAAGCCAGGGCAATGTGCTGTCCAGACAACAAGACCACGCTCTCTGCTGTATATATGGAGACAGATATATGGTTTATTTACACATATATACAACCTGGGTCTATAGTGGAGGCGCTCCCAGCATTAACGCCCCCAGTGGGTCTTGTTTCTCCCATAGATGCAGCCTTGGGTTCAAACAGACATCAAGCATCATGCTCTGCTTCTATAGCTTTTCCACTTGTTTCCTTTAGCAGCCTGCAACCTTTTCTGCTTTAAGTCACATCGCAGCCAATGCTAAAACTCTAAACTGTGCTGTCAGGGGTTCAGGAGCAGAGGCAAGGGCAAGGGAGGAAACAGAGAGCGAGGGGGAGGAGGCAGAAGAAAAGATGAGTGATGACGACGACCCGAGATCTCCGAGTCTTTCCAGTGAATCAGAAGATTCACAGAAAGGAGCACCAGTGGCCAGGGCAAGGGGGGAGCCTAGGGGGACACCCCAGGAAGATAGAGCCAGAGGGGACTCAGAGGGGAGCAGTTGGAAATCGGGACCAGCGTCACCGCCAGAGAGCAGGGAAGAGGAAGGGCGCCAGGGATCAAGCGCTGGCAGCTCACAACAGGGGGGAGGGCACGAGTCAGGAGTGGCCACACCTCCATCGGGGAGCGAAGAAACGGTCAGACGGAAAGTGGAAGGTTGGGCGCGCGCGCCAAGTTCAAATGCACAGGAAAGTGACGCAGTAGGCAGCCCGGAAAGGGAGCCAGGTCCTAAAGCCCGGCGCAAGGAGACAGGAGGGTCCGGGGGGTCGGCGTCAGAAGAATCCCGGAAGGAAGAGACCCCGGGGGGCAGAGGGACCCAGAGGAGAACAGTCAGGCGGAAAAGGTGGAGCAGGGCTAGGATATTAAGTTGGTGTACAAGGGGCGGAGACTCAGACGGAGCTTCGCCGATCTAACGCATAAGACGTAGAGTTGCACGCAGCAGTTTGAGAATGGAAACGGTAACTCAATAAAGACTTTTACTTAATGATCGCTGGCTAGCGTGATCCTCTGTGAGCTAGGATCTGGGAGCAGCTCTGACATGTGCCTTTCCTTCTTCTCACTATTTAAAAGAGGGAGGACGTGCTCCACCCATTTCCCCTCTTTTTTGTTTCCTTAATGGTCCATCACCTTGCCCTTCATACACTTAATGGTTCCTCACCCCAGGCAATGACCTCATGAGGAAGCTAGCCTGGGGTGATGAACCATTCAAATATAAGCTAGCCTGGCTTATATTTTAACCCTTGCTGGATCCAGGGGTTCAGGAGGCTTGATTAAATTCCAACACTTACTGGGTCCAGGAATTTAGAGGAGTCTGGCACCCGCAAACTCATACTTTGCCGTGAGGTAAGAGTTGAAACATAAGCGTCCACTGACAATTAACATATTTTAAAGTGACCTTTTCAAAGGTTGCACCCTAGGATTGGGCTTCAGGGAATTGCTTCTTTTCAGCTGCTGCCAAGAACAGTAGCTGGGAAAAAGCTTAAGTAAGTGTGCCTATAGCTGGTATGTTGTTGAGCTTGGCATCTCTTCAGTTCTAATCTTCATAAATGGATTTTGATATCTATTTAAAACTGTGTTTCATTTCCAGGCTGGTGGCATAAGAGCTTAGGACAAGCAAATTCTATAAGCATTATATATTGGTATTGAGCCATCTACTGCCTAAAAACTGGCTGGCTTTGCACATCAGGGAGGAATCTGGGAGGAATCAAGCCACAGTGCTGGCTACATATGAACCAGCTCTTGTGGTTTCTTTGGAGAGAAGCCAAACTGTGAATGCTGAGTCATACATAAATGCTAAGTCAGCACTGTAGATTTTTTTTCTTCCAGCTTGGGAAAGGAAAGGGCAGGTGTGTGTGTGTGTGTGAGAGAGAGAGAGAGAGAGAGAGCGTGTGTGTAATTTGAGCAGTGTGCACTGGCATTCTCGCTCATTCACAGTAAATCATGAATGGGCGTCCCATGACATGCGAACCAGGCCACTCTATGTCATTCATAAAGAGCAAAGATAAGAGTAGAAGATGAGCAAATATTATTGTACGTTGCCTGATAATGCATAAATGAGGTGGTGGGGATAATATATCAAATATGAGTGATCTTTTTTTGCTCCAGCTATAATCAATAATTGAACCTGCTGAAGGAAAATAAATTTGCTTTATTTATTTTATTTCCAGCTGACTTTGGTCTTGCAAAGCAGAAACAGGAAAATAGCAAGCTTACCTCAGTTGTCGGAACTATTCTCTACTCCTGGTAAGAAAAAAAAGCCTTTCAGGTCTGCGAATTTGCTGCTTAAATATTGAATTAGTGGCCCCAAATATAATGTAGCCCTGATTCAGACAGTTAATTTTCCTAGGATATGTTTGGATTCTTTAATTTATTTATTTTTTGAATAAAGCATATCATGACACGCCATCTCATTTTAAAGTGCATGGAATTAAATATATCTAAATTCATGTGAAAACAGGCAAATCTCGACATGTTATCACACTTCATTTTTTTTGCTAATTAACTACAGTATCTAACAGTAATTAGAACCTTCAATTCTCTGAGGCATAACCTTCTTCTAATTCCCACTTTTGTTGTAGCTCTATTCAAGTTGCCCAGTTATGTACAATCTAATGCACAGTATTGTCTTGCTTTTCCTAATCCCAGAAGTTGGTTTTCCACACTTGGGAACTTTCACAGACAGGTTATATAAGCTTGTTCCAAAGAATGTGTCAGTTTGCTGTAGCAGTAGACATCTTAACTGTGAGAAATACTTGAACTATTGTTAGCGACGGACCCACTGGGAATATGTGTGGAAATGTGGTCATCTGAATAGGCTGTTGCTGTGCAGGTGTTCAGCTCAGATTGGCTCCCTTGGCTCCCAGTTGCTTTACTATATTCCTTAGAAGCCTCTTTCTGTTGACTCTTCGCTTCTTTCAGTCCTATTAGTCCTTTCTCGTGGTCATGATAATGAGGTGCTCACTAAATGGTGGGAACATGCATGCCAGTATGTCTTACAGAGGAATGCTTTGCATAACAGTGGTCCCCCCCCCCTTCTCGCTAATTAAAGAGACGAAAGAGACATTCTTAATCTGACATTTGTTGTTCTCTCAGGGGTCCGGCCCCCGACGATGCCCTTTACCTTTCCCTCAGCTATATACAGACCCAGGAATCCTATCCATATATCCCAGCCTCAGCCCAGTAGACCTGAAGGAGCGTCTCCACCCCCATTGTTCAGCCCGGACACTGAGGTCCAACTCTGAAGGCCTTCTGGCGGTTCCCTCCCTGCGAGAAGTGAGGTTACAGGAAACCAGGCAGAGGGCCTTCTTGGTAGTGGTGCCTGCCCTGTGGAACGCCCTCCCATCAGATGTCAAGGAGATAAACATCTATCTGACTTTTAGAAGACATCTGAAGGCAGCTACAGAGAGGTTTTTAATGTTTGAGGGCCTTTATGTTTTAATATTTTGTTGGAAGCCCCACACTGGTGGTGCTGTGGTCTAAACCACTGAGCCTCTTGGGATTGCCAGTCGGAAGGTCTGCAGTTCGAATCCCCACAACAGGGTGAGCTCCCGTTGCTCGGTTCCAGCTCCTGCTAACCTAGCAGTTCGAAAGCACGTCAAATTCCACTAGATAAATAGGTACCGCTCTGGTGGGAAGGTAAACGGTGTTTCCGTGCACTGCTCTGGTTCGCCAGAAGTGGCTTAGTCATGCTGGCCACATGACCCGGAAGCTGTCTGCGGACAAACGCCAGCTCCCTCAGCCAGTAAAGTGAGATGAGCGGCACAACCCCAGAGTCGTCCTTGACTGGACTTAACAGTCAGGGGTCCCTTTACCCATGTTTTAATATTTTGTTGGAAGCCACCAAGAATTCCTGGGGCAGAGGGGCCGCCAGGGGGCGCATTGGAAGATGGCCGACAATAACATCTCTCCGACCCACACAAGGTAATTAAGAGGCTGTGATGGGAGTATGCAGCCTCCCTTGCCCCCCCAAGGGAATGGGGGGGGACTGCCTTGCCTGCTGTGCCCATAATTCACCCCCAGATTCGAAAGAAGGGGGTAAGGGCACTAGGCATAAAGCCCTCGGGTGGAGTCCGGCTCTCCCGGACGCTGTCTCTGATCGCGCACTGGTTTGCATAAGCTCGAGATATTTAATTGGAAATGAAGCAAATGCACATATTTCAAGTGAAGAACGGGAGTGAAAACTGCTAACTGAAGTGACCTCTGTGGAACGAGAGCAACGGGTTTGGATTTAACGGAATACAACATGAAGAAATTACATCAGGTTCAGTATGCCGGAGCAGGACTGGATGGGGGGGACGGACTTTTTTTCTTTTCTTCTATGTGATTAATCAATAACCCCTTCTCAAAAAGAACCGCTGCATAACCGACCTAAGCAAGATGATTAAAAACTGTGTGGAAATAATTTACTACCAAAAGCTTGACATGTGAGATCGAGAAAAAGAACAAGGGCTTTTGATGGCGCAGCAACAAAAAGGGAGTCACCATTTTGACGGGTCTTGTCAAAAGATTTATCGGGAGGAGGAAGCTTTGTTTTCATACTGGATTCTTGGTAGAACCTCCTCGAGGTCTGAGAAAGAGGGACAGACCTGTGAAAAGTGAATAAGTAGACAGCAAGAATGTTTTTCTTTATGGAAGCGATGAAATACGGCTGCTGTCTGAAATATGACTCTTGGACGAACGGAAAAACCCACACAGGAATACAAATTTATTTGAACCTGTTTATGGAGACAATCAGAGGCCACAAAGACAAAGAGAGAGGAAAAATATATGAAAACAACTAGAAGAGATGTGGAAAACAGCAAGAAAGGATTGGACAGTATTTTGAACATTATTTGGACAGATTTGTGGACTTTTAAAGCAGTAGCAATAAGAGGATTGGACCCCTTTCGGAACTTGAAATATGGGTACCCCCAACAAAATTTAAAATTAGGCTCTGTAATTTGGAATTTATGTGATTTGATTTGATATGATTGGTCTGTTAATAAAAATTATTTTTTTAAAAAAGAATTCCTGGGGCAACCCAGTCAGATGGATGGCCTATAAATAATAAAATTATTATAATTATTATAGTTATTAACATCCATAATCACTGTGGGACTCTGAACCCTGCAATCTAGAAGCACATATATGTTATAGGTGTGATGCCCAAAATATGCCCTATGACCCAAAAAGCAAGCTAAAAGAGCATATGGTAGTAAGGAATTAATTGTGTGATCCTTTGGCTCTCAGCTGGAATGACTAGTTAAGGCAAAAGCAACTGCAGACCAAGCGAACCCACTTGAAACTGATGTTGTTCTTGCTATAGGGCCAGGAAAAGAACTTTCTCCATCCCCATGTTTGGAGATTGTTTGCCAGTCTAGACCTCCTGTGTAGAGACAGTAGACTCTGCAAAAAAATTACATAATAGAAGTGAGATAATTGCATTTTATAGGCTCTGGAGGTACAGTTTATAAGTTCTCTGTTTTAATGAGCAATAAGAAGAAATATTTATTGAGCCAAGGCAGTGAAATAAAATAGTTTTACACATTGCAAAAAAAACAGAGTGTTTACAGAGTGCAACATAAACACAAATAAATGAGCACAATTTGCAGCGAATCAAGTATTGGCTCTCTTGGCATTCAGGTGTTGCTTTTAATGTAAGAATCTGAGAGAGCCACATTTTCCAGTGAATATTGGATAATATTAACAGCAGTGTTCTTGTGACATGAGGGGAAGGAATTTTCCCTGCGACGTGGAAGGGCAAAAGGAAGAAATGCAGAGTAACTTCTTCACCAGTCTTTTGTGTGTGTGTGGCTTCTCAGTCAGCAAAGGAGTGAAGCATACAGGGTAGAAGGCAAGGTCAGAACTGAAAATGAAACTACATGCCCATCTGAAACGGAGGTGAACCTTCTGGCCAGTTTCAATTCTGCCTTTTGTGGGAGAGCAGGGTTGATTACTGACTCCTGAATTTTACCTGTGAGTTGTACGCAGCTTTTTCTTTCTCTCTTCTCTGTCTGCTCACTCAGCTGTTTGGCAGCGATTTGAGGATCTCTGTGCCCAGACTCCAGGAGCAGGGGTGGCCAAGACCCCCAAGTCATTCCTACGTCTGGGGCACCATGGAATGATCCATTTCATCCCCTTCCCCACTACTGCATTATTGGCAAAGGTAAAGGGACCCCTGACCATTAGGTTCAGTCGTGACCGACTCTGGGGTTGTGGCGCTCATCTCGCTTTACTGGCTGAGGGAGCCGGCGTATAGCTTCCGGGTCATGTGGCCAGCATGACTAAGCCGCTTCTGGTGAACCAGAGCAGCGCACGGAAACACTGTTTACCTTCCCACCAGAGCTGCTAGGTTGGCAGGAGCAGGGACCGAGCAATGGGAGTTCACCCCGTCGCGGGGATTCAAACCACCGACCTTATGATCGGCAAGTCCTAGGCTCTGTGATTTAACCCACAGCGCCACCCGCGTCCCCTTATTATTGGCATAATCACATTTAAATAAAGCAGAACACACAGCAGTGATCAGAAACCAGGCAAGGAGCAATGCAATCTTGCACATGGCAAGACTTTCTCTGTTATGGTACCCATCTCATCGATCTCCTCCCCTAAAGATGTCCACCTTGCTCCACCCATGTTTAACTTTCACCATCTAGTTGAAACCTTTGATTTCTTAAAGCAAAGCTTTCAACCTTCCTCCGATTGTTCTCGTCAGCTACTGTATATGTTCCAGCCTGATTGAGCTGTTGTTGTTTATCTGTTTCATAATCTTTAATTTTCTTGTGTGCCCTATGTCCTTTTCCTAGGAATACATTTTACCTTTGGAAAATCAGCTGACACTTTTCATTACTATTTGCATTTGAAGCTTTCAGCAAACTGTAAGGGGCATAATTACTGCATATGCTACGCAATGATAAACAAAGATGTTTCCATCAACACAAGTAATGCTATCACTTCTTTCTATAAAACAAAGGGAAGAAAAGAGATCCATCATGATGGATATAAATTGTACATCATTGATGTAAATCAGGGGTAGCCGATGTAGTTCCTTCCAGATGTTGTTGGAGATGCTTCTCCCATCATCCCTAACCATTATCCATGCTGGCTGGCAGGGCTTGTGAGGGTTGAACAACATCTGCAGAGCCCCACTTTGGCTACGCTTGATGTAAATAATAATGAGTTAAAATTGCCCACAATTCTGCCTATAAGAACAGATAAAAAAGAAAGCTACATTTCAAACTCTGAAAATAGAGAGCCACGGGCAGTATTCTTATTCTTATTAATTTTATTTTTCAACTTATACACCGCCCTGTACCCATACATGTCAGGGCGGTTTACAACAAGACCACAGCATATAAAATCAAACCAAAAGCAGTAACCCAATAAATCCCCCCTCCCCAAAAAAGCCACATTCTAAAAGGGTGTTGGGTGTCAATAAGATCAACCAAAGGCCTGGATATAAAGGAACGTTTTTGCCTGGTGCCTAAAGATGTATAATGAAGGTGCCAGGTGAACCTCCCTGGGGAGAGCATTCCACAGACGGGGAGCCACTGCAGAGAAGGCCCCATTCTTGTGTTGCCACCCTTTGGACCTCTCGAGGAGGAGGCACATGAAGGAGGGCCTCAGAGGATGATCTCAGGGTCCGGGTAGGTAAATAACAGCAAAAAAAGAAATAGAGGCAGAACTACATGTTGAGTTAACAGAAGACACGAGAAGAGGGGTTCTTTAGAAGTCTCCGGGCCAAGTCTGTGTGTTTTTTGCCATTTGAAGTATGTTTTCTGATAGGAAGCTCTTCCTTGCGAGGCTGAACTCTTCGACACAGGCTGTTCAAGCTGGGCTTAGCCCATTTCAGCCTTAAAACTTTCCCTGCCTTACAAAATCCTCTAATATCATCAGTATCTCATCCCCACAGTAATAGCTTTTATTATGACCTTTGCACAAAGAATCATCCATTGAAAACTAATATTTACACAAGCTAATCCTGTACCGTTGAGCATCCCTTGTAAGACAGTCTGAAAACAAGTTACATACTATCAGTTAGCTTATCAGGAATATGGGGCGAAGAAACCTGTCTCCACAGGCTTATTAAAATGAAACGTATGCAAATATTGTAATAAAATATTAACAGAATAAAATTGGAAAGGCTTAAGCCTAAAGAATGATGGTTTCCATGAAAACAAATCAGTAAGGAAAAAAATCCTCTTCTATAAATAGCATTATGACATAGCTTTCCAAGGATATCAACTTATTTTCTATCTTTCTGTAATTTGTACTACATATATACATTCTTCTGTATTTCCAAGTCATTTTCATAAACGTGGATCCCATAACAAAATACTTGGAAGATTAAATTATCTTCTGTGCTGCTGTAAATGTTTTGTTCAACTGCCAAACTCATTTTAAGATTGAGTTTAGCATTCAAGAAGATTGGTTATTAAATAAAAAAATACGATTTCTGCGTAAGAGGAGCAGATGCGGAGTCCTTTCAGAGAAAACACAGAGCACGGCTCAGTCTGTTTAGAGAAAATGAAAAGAATGAAATTGAAAAATGTCCAACTAATCTGGCTTTGTTCTTGCTGTAACTATTTGTTTAGCAAAGGATATGCTAATCTATCTTCACCAGAATACTAGTGAAGTGGGAATCTTCCTGCTTGAATACAAGGTGCTGGGCTGAAAGCTTAAAAGCAAATATTGCAATTACCTGAATATAGCGTTTGTAAAATCCAATTGACTTAAATATCCAACACCTAATTCATATGTTAATCACATGCTTCTTGGCTAAAGCCATTTTACTGTAGTGCAGAATTCTATTACTAAATTCAGTCCACCATGCAGACCCACTCTGCAAGACTACCATGTTTCCCTTTATTTCTATCCCTTCCTCACAAGTTTCAGTTATTGCTGCCATGGTGTACTGGGGTGGGGTGGGGTGGCGGCGCCACAGGAGCGGTTGTCCAGGGTGCAAAATTTTGACACCTGATGCTGCCTCAAAGCAGCCACACACTTCCATTGTTGGGCTGCGTTGAAAACGGCTTCTCCATGTGAACCAGGAAGTGACCTCTCCAGACAATGGAACGACTCTTCTTTTCTTATCTCTGCGACTGCAATCTCCTGAGTGATGCAGATGCCTCAGGCCAGTGACTTTCAACCAGTCTGCCACGGCACACTGAGGTGCCTTGAATGATGGTCAGGGGTGCTGCAGGCAACACTGGCCTCTGTCTCTGTTTCCTGCCCTCCCTCCTCTGATGTCCTCTCGTGTCTCTGCCTCCCAAAGGCTTGCACAGATGTTTGTTGCAGCAGCCCTGGCTACAAGCTGCCCAGGCGAATGGTGCCTCTGGGGCTGGCCAGGGGGTGCTGGTTGCCAGGACCTGAAGCGGCCTTGGAGCAAGCAAGCAAGCAAGCCCAACCTGCCAGCCCTTGTAGTTGGGAATGGACAGAAGTCCCAGGCTGCTGTGGGGCAGTGTGAGGAGGCACCTCTCTTTGGGAAGGGGACTGGGGGGGGGCAGCTCAGAGACCAGGGGCAGCAGCAGCTCCCAAGGAAAGGAGGCTGATGGGAACACTCCACAAGGGAGCGTGCTCAAAAAAGGGTGAGAGGCTGCCAGTTCTGCAGGCAAGGCGTGACATAACGGCTCCAGAGTCCCACAGGGGTGCCGCAGAAAGAATGTAGTTGGTCAAGGGAGCCATGAACTCAAAAAAGTTGAAGGCCTCTGCCTTAAGCAGTTGAATGCACATGTGTACTCCATCCATTTCTCTTCCACCCCTTCTCTGCACGGCCCAAGGCACTGGCAACCCGTGCTATGCCACTGGTTAAACGCTAGATTTTATTTTTCAAAGGGAGGAGGGACTGACATTATTGTGTGTCTGTTCCAGTACCTCTCAGGACACCATGCTCAGCTCAGCTTCCAGAAGAATTTTTGGAGACCTGAACATTTTTTCACTTACAGATAGGTCGCCGTGTTGGTCTGCCATAGTCAAAATAAAAAAATTCCTTCCAGTAGCACCTTAAAGACCAACTAAGTTAGTTCTTGGTATGAGCTTTCGTGTGCATGCACACTTCTTCAGATACACTGAATCAAGAATCACAAAACAGAGAAACCAGTAGGAGAACACTTCAATCTCCCAGGACATTCTATACAAGATCTCAAAGTAGCTGTTTTACTACAAAGGAATTTCAGAAATAGACTGGAAAGAGAAGCTGCTGAATTGCAACTCATTACCAAACTTAAAACCATGGAGAGACCTGGTCTGAACAGAGACATTGGATTCTTATCTCATTATACATGACTAAGCCATTTTTCACCTTCTCACCCCCTGCCTTTTCCTGTAAGACCTATTGCAGTCGTTAAGAGTCGTCAACAGGCTCATCTCAGCTATCTGCCAATCTCCCATTCCCACCACCCTTCTGAGTAATACCCCTCCCCACCTTCTCACTATATAGAAGGATCTGGCTACTTCTGTTTCAGTGTATCTGAAGAAGTGTGCATGCACACGAAAGCTCATACCAAGAGCTAACTTAGTTGGTCTTTAAGGTGCTACTGGAAGGAATTTTTTCATTTTTTCACTGTTAAATATCTTTCTTAGTTGGTCATAATAAAGGTATTACTCTTCTCTCGCTCGCTTCCTGCTCCCCCCCTCGAGTGTTTTTGTAAGGGTACATTTCATATAACTTCATTGCCATATGTTCCTTATGGAAAACAAAGCCAGCTGTATCTCTCCAGTTTGCCAAGCACAGATCATAGCAGTACCATCCTTAATTAGCTTGCTTCCCTGAACCTTTTGTATGGGTGGGGGAGGAGAAGGAGAAGGGAGGGGGTGAAAAACCCTTAGAATTTGTGAGACAGGCACATGACAGGCATCAATGAGAACTTTGTCAATTTTCAAACTGTTTTTTAAACAGTGAGTGAAGTAGTTGAAATGTGAATTATGTGAATCATTCTGATAAAAAAGATTTTAGGGAGGAGGGATGAACATAAATCATGCATTATTTGATTTTAAAAGGGCTGGTGGAAAAGAATGACTGATTTAAGGCTTCAGTTGACTAAATTACATTAGCTTGGCCAAAGATGGGAGGGGGAGGAAAAAATAATTGATTTGCTTTTGTGATATTGACTGGAAAGCAATAAATACAGAAGGGGAATGCATCTGAAGATCATCAGTTCCAACCTCTTACATGAAGTTAAGGCAGTATTTCCTGCAAATAGGAATAAAGACCTCTTAAAGGTAAAGGGACCCCTGACCATTAGGTCCAGTCGTGACCGACTCTAGGGTTGCGGTGCTCATCTCGCTTTATTGGCCAAGGGAGCTTCCGGGTCACATGGCCAGCATGACTAAGCCGCTTCTGGCCAACCAGAGCAGCACACAGAAACGCCGTTTACCTTCCCGCCGGAGCGGTCCCTATTTATCTACTTGCACTTCGTGCTTTCGAACTGCTAGGTTGGCAGGACCTCTTAGTGAGTAAATTTGGACTTGGGTAATTAGTCTCCTGGAAGTTATTTAATCCTATGTTCATGGTAGAGATTTGCTGAGAGAGTAGTAAAGTGGGCAGACTAGAGGAAGGATTAGTGGGGTGAATCATGGCTCTGTGTTACACATGTAAGGAAATTGTAGCGTAGTCCAATTTATTTAATATTGCAATACCATCTGGATAATTAAAAAAATAGGGATTGAGGGGGTTGCATCTGTTTAGACAGATATGAACATGTAAGTAGAAGCAGTTATCAGGTTTTGTGTTGTAAGCATTCATAAACATTCTGATGTGCGAACGATACCTTCTGCAAACTCTGAATTGTTTAGTATTTTCCCTAAAGATGCATTTGTGTGGCAGGTAGTAGCCTCTTCCCTGAAAATAATATTGTGACCTGTTCTATCTCCGTTATGGATTTTTTGAATTTTGCCTTTATTTGCCTAGCCCTGAAGTTGTGAAGAGCGAGCCATATGGTGAGAAGGCTGATGTCTGGGCTGCAGGATGCGTCCTTTACCAGATGGCAACTCTCAACCCTCCATTTTACAGCACCAACATGCTCTCCTTAGCAACTAAAGTATGCAGGTTTGCTAGTTGAAGCCATTTACCTTTGCGTGTTCATGCACTTTTATGAATGCCCCCTCTTTCCTGCTTTTGAAATAAAAATGTCTTTATGCAGCGTTTCCTCATTGCACATGGACATTACAGCAGTACCAGAGAAGCAGTTCTGATGGTTGCTGTATTGGTATAGACTAGGGAGTGAGCCTAACTCCCAGTGTTGGATTAATGTTATGAAGGATCTTCCTGCTTCCCTGCCCTGACCCTGACACATTATATTCACAAATGGGTCTTATTATGTCTTTCTTCTCTCCCCACATCAATCTCCTTGAATTGAGATACACTTCACATCAAGCAATCACATCAGTTACTATTATTATTACTGAACTTTATAACGTGTTCCCTTTTTTTTTTGTATTTGCAATCCCTCAAAGTCTAGACTAGCAAAAAGACGCTGCAAATTTCAGGGGCTTCAAAATCAAGCAAGTTCTTAATAAGAATAAATTTTACTGAAAATCAAAGATACTCAGGAGAGAAATTGGCGGATCTCAGTCATGAAATTCCTGATTGACCAGATTTGATTTATTAGTTGTACCCAGCTTTTTTGTCTGTGGACATATAAATTGGCTTAACAGCTTAAAAATATGTGACTAAAGGCAGGATCATCATTAGTGTTTGTGGTGAATTTTGGATGAACTTTCTGCATGGAAATTGCTTTGTATATTTTTGAGTGTGATACGTGCATATGAGTCAAATTCATTTTATATACGTTCCACAAGGGCATTGTGAAGATAGGTTGATTGTGTGCCATGTTGTTAAAGGGGCAGATTGAAACCTAGTTTATCCATAACATGATATTTTTCTCCTGTTGTCAGCAAAGTATTCATTTATTTTGCAGATAGTTGAATCTGCCTATGAGCCGGTCCCAGAGGGCACCTATTCTGAAAAGGTTTCAGCGGTCATTAAAAAGTAAGTGTCTTGTGGAAAAGGTCCTTTTATTCTTAGTGTAAAGAGGATATGTGGCGACACAGAGCTAATAGTACAATTTAAAAATGTGAGATGCCAGTGAAAATATTGCCAGTCAAAGTAGGTGGGGGGGGGGGGGATTGCGTAATGCCTTGAACCTGTAATTCCTTGTGAGCTTTCTGAATGTACAAAGCAATAAAGAAACCAGTTTAGATAGGAATAAAACTTGTTGTGCACAGTGGAACACAGTGGAGCTGTGTATTGCTGGCTACATGTCTCGTACCCCCTGACATTAACCTCTCCAATAACATACCGAGGTGGTGAGTGCAGACTGGATTGAAGTCAAAGCAGGAGTCTTGAGAAGCAAGGGGGGAGGGAAACCCCAAGTTTTGTACAAGTAGGATTTAAAAAAAAACCCAAACCCACTGGAAAATAAAAATGGAAAATTTGGTGGGAATGAATGACTGGCTCTAACTCTAAACAGAAACATTCCAGTTAGGAGGGCAGAAGAGACACTGCAATATTTTGTTATTCTTTATTTGTCTATAAGATAAAGCTCATGCTATAATTTGGCTGGTGTTTATGCTGCCCCAGGACTGAGTTCCATCATACTCACTAAAATTGAATAGAATACATGATAAATACATGATACAGTGGTGCCTCGCAAGTTGAAAAGAATCCGTTCTGTGATTCTCTTCGTCCAGCGGTTTTTTCGTCTTGCGAAGCAAGCCCATTGACGGATTAGTGCTATTAGCGGCTTTTAGCGGCTTATCTGCTGATCGGATCAGCTGATAAGCGGCTTAGCGGCTTAGAAAAAGGGGGGGAAGGAAAAAAAACCAGCAGGAACTCGCAAGACATTGTCGTCTTGCGAAGCAAGCCCATAGGAAATTCGTTTTGCGAAGCACCTCCAAAATGGAAAACTCTTTCGTCTAGCGAGTTTTCCGTCTTGCGAGGCATTCGTCTTGCGGGGCACCACTGTAAAGGTATTTTTAGCAATCTCACCCCTTGCTCTTTCCTGTAAGACCAATTGCAGTCATTAACAGTCGTCAACAGGTTTACCACACCTATCAGCCAATCACCCATTCCCACCACCCTTCTGAGTAATACCCCTCCCCACCCTCTCACTATATAAAAGGGTCTGGTGACTTCTGTTTCAGTGTATCTGAAGAAGTGTGCATGCACACAAAAGCTCATACCAATGACAAACTTAATTGGTCTCTAAGGTGCTACTGGAAGGAATTTTTTTATTTGGTTTTGAACAGAAGGCAATTATTTGGTATTACAGGTACATTCCTTCTGCTCCTGCACCACTGTTACTGCCACTGTTGTTGAGAAAACTCCAGGCCAGCCTTGCTGTGACTCTGAAGATGCAGCAATGCATGTTTGATTACCGTATTTTTCGCTCTATAACACGCATCTGACCATAACACACATGTAGTTTTTAGAGGAGGAAAATGAGGAAAAAATATTCTAAATGAAACAGTGGATGTATGATTTTTATGGTTCATGCTGTGGCCACAGACATGTGATCTGACAGTGAGTTTGGGGTAGCCCAATGCAAAAATCCTGAGGATCCATGTGGATCCGTGCTTTGTAACCACGTTTTAAGTGGGGAGGGAAGGAAAAGAACTCAAGGGACAAGGAGCTTTTCCGCGGGGAGGAGGGAGGGAAAGAGCACTGTTGCTTTAAAGGTATACTTAAGGTATTTGCCCTGTGCCTGGGTTTTTTTTCCATTTAACAGTTTGCAGCCTTTTTCTTCCGCTCCTTGTTTTGAGGCGGAATAGATTTGAGCAAGTGAGGAGGACTTTGATTGCAGGGGATTCGCCATTAGCTGTGTAAAAGCGCTCCTCCTTGCAGCCTGAACGATAAGCAGCCACCAGCAGCAATAGAATGGAGCACAACAAAGCGGTAGGGGCACTAGGACCCAGACAATGCTCAAATCTATCCTGCCTGAAAACAAGCTGCTCTGTCCCAGCCGATCAGCTGAGACGCGGGGATTTGCGAAGTTTTCCCCTCTCCCTCATGCCCTCCCCAGCCTTTTTTTTTACTTCCTGGTTTTCACTGCGCTGGCTCAGAGCTCGAGGTTGGTTTTATTTTGCTGCTGGTTGCTTAAATTTTATCTTTCCTGCCGTCTCTCTGCAGCCTCATTGCTCTGTTTAGAGAGCGCGCAGACCTTTGCTAGCGTCTGTCCCTCCTCCCGTGTAAGCGGCTGCTGCCGGCTTTGCTGCTATGGATCTCCTTCCCTCCCTCCTTCCTGGCTCCAGGTCGCTTTAAAGAAAGCAAAGTGAGAGCCTCGTAGAGCGTGTAAGTGGCTCCCGCTTTGCCTGACTGATGGCAGCCATGGCTCTGATCCGTGCATTCGCTCCTTAACACGCACAGGCATTTTCCTTTACTTTCTCGGAGCAAAAAAGTGCGTGTTTTGGAGCGAAATTTACGGTATTCGTTTCCTCTCTTTTGGTAAAAGCAGCTATGTGGCCTCTAATTTGGATTGGGACTCCTGCTCCCATCTGTTTTTCCACGGAGAAAAGAAAACAAGTGATTAGAAAGTTCTCGACGCATTTCAGATAGCTCTTTTTCAAGGGAATCCTATCACATTTATTCTGTTGTGAAAACTGCTTAAAAATCACCTTAAGTATATGGATGCCTGTATGCTTCTCTCTCAGTACCTAGGGGGCAGCTTGAATTAAGTCTGTGATGCTCTCCCCTTTGCTGTCACCCATCCAAAGCAAGGGTCCTTCCAGCTGTTTTATCAAAATAAATAAAATAAAACGGAGAAGCATTCCTGCATCTCTGATGGCATGTCTTTGTTGAATGGTTTCTTTAAATGTAAAGGTTCATCATTGTTCCACTCCATGTGTATGTCTTTAAGGGGCCAGAGCAAGGGCCAGAGCAAGATAACGAGACCCAGCTTTACAGCTGTGTAACATAGCAGGTGCTGCTGAGTTGTATTTGATTAAGGTGTGTCAGCATCTGGGTGTAGTATATAAGGAGCAGCACCTAGCTCTCCCATATCCCTGGGGGATGCTTTGGTGGTTGGGTCTGGTTTGGTTTGTTGATGTATTTAGTGTAAATGGAGTTTTTGTTTTTCTTATTAAAACCTTCTTTAAGTTATTTTTGAGTCCCTTTTTAATGCATGGTCTCCCCAGCAAGCTCTCTGCAGCGCTACCATACTGCAAAAAGCCAACAGTCTTGTTTTTCCTCAAGGATGTAGACTTCATCTGGTGCACCCAGTATACAGAGAAGCATAAAATTCATACAATATAGTGTGGAACCCAGGTGTGCTCAGGCACAATTTGGGGGGCGGGGGGTGGTGGAACTAGCTAATTGGAATTTCTTTCCATGAATGCACATTGATTATCATCAGTACAAATCTCCAAATTATGATTACAAAAAAGTTCATAACATAATGAGAATAAAAATACGCTTTCTGATGTTTTTGTGTGATTTCTGTTCACCTTCCACTGAGCGATTTTCTAGCTTCTGTTTAAAACTGAAGCTTCAAGGGAAGAATTCTGTCTCATATGTTCCTTACATGCTGGATTAAGTCCTGTTGGATTAGGCCAAAAGCCAACCAGTGCAACACCTTGTTTCCTACAGTAACCAAACATATGGTATTTCCTGCCCAAACATATTTCCTGCCCACAAGCAGGAAATACGGAAATAACCTCTCTTTTGCTGTTTCGCCCTAGAGACTAGTATTTGGAGTCATGGTGCTTCCAATCATGGAGGTAGTATATGTCCTTCATGACTAGGAGTCATTGAGAGCTTTATTTTCCATTAATTTGTATAATATAAGAATGTAAATTTGAGACAAATAAAACCGGTCCCTGGCTATTCCAGTGTGCATCCTCATTCTCTTGATGGTCCTGAATGGCCATTTTTTCTAACTGGAATTCAGCATCTTGATCACATTGGGGAATGTTCCTAAGTGTAAATGATGTCAATCTAAGTATGACTTCAGAGCTGGACCTCTGGCTACTCACCCTGAATCTCCCACCCCTCACATCCCGGTTCCCTGACAGCTTGATGCATCTTGCCTCACTTCCCCAGCCTGTCCCCTGGCCACTACAGACTCCCTGCTTCATTGGACTAACATGAAGAATTACTTGTCTCTATAATTAGTTCTGTCTCAAGAACCGCTGAGACCATATAACACCGGTCTTGAAAGACCTACATTGGCTCCCAGTACGTTTCCAAGCACAATTTAAAGTGTTGGTGCTGACTTTTAAAGCCCTAAACAGCCTCGGCCCAGTCTCCACCCCCATCGTTCTGCCTGGGCACTGAGGGCCTTCTGGCGGTTCCCTCACTGCGAGAAGTGAGGTTACAGGGAACCAGGCAGAGGGCTTCCTTGGTAGTGGTACCCATCCTGTGGAACACCCTCCCATCAGATGTCAAGAAAATAAACAACTATCTGACTGCAGCCCTATTTAGGGAAGTTTTTAATGTTTGATGTTTTATCGTATTTTTAATATCCTGTTGTGAGCTGCCCAGAGTGGCTGGGGTAAGCCAGCTGGATGGGCGGGGTATAAATATTATTATTATTATTATTATTATTATTATTATTATTATTATTATTATTGGAACTTGAGGGGCGTGGGTGGCGCTGTGGTCTAAACCACTGAGCCTCTTGGGCTTGCTGATCGGAAGGTCAGCGGTTCGAATCCCCGCGATGGAGTGACTTCCCATTGCTCTGTCCCAGCTTCTGCTAACCTAGCAGTTTGAAAGTACGCCAATAGGTACCGTTGGGCTGGGAAGGTAAATGGCATTTCCGTGCACTCTGGCTTACGTTACATTGTTCCAGAAGCAGTTTAGTCATGCTGGCTCATGACTTGGAAAGCTGTCTGTGGACAAACGCTGGCTCCCTTGACCTGAAAGCGAGATGAACGCCGCAACCCCATAGTCACCTTTGACTGGACTTAACCATCCCGGGGTCCTTTACCTTTACCTATTGGAACTTGGTCAAACTTTGGCTGTTAGCACAAGCAAAGGACCTGCTCTTTTCCATGCTGCAGTTTTGCTCTTATCTTCCTATATGAGTAAGGTTCTCCTGTCTGCCTTTGGCAGAGTTGCTCTGATGTTACAAGGGGGATTTTGTTGTAATGGGAAAAGGGGCCTAAGAAAGAAGCAACAGAAGTTCACAGTAATGAGGGGAAGAGTTGAATGGAAGGTGAGCAAGTATGAAAGGGGAAGGAAATCTGATAGAGGAAACAAGCAGAGAGGGTCACATGACTGGGAGTTAGCAAGAAGAGGTCCAAAGTTCACATACTTATTTAAACAGAGCACAGGCTGTAGTGTCTGCAGTGATCTGAAGTGGTGGTATTAAAAGAAGCATGTAATCAGCTGATTCCATTAATATTTACTTACTTGGTATGACAGTGTAATGCGCTAGCTAGAGATGCCATTTGGGTTATCACAATAATCACTTTGCTGACAATTGACAATTAACGTAAGATATAAACAGATAGCAACACAGAAGAAGATAGGAATGAGCTTTAAAAGTGCAAAAATGGAAACGTTAGTGGATTTAATTATGAGAGATCATTTTAAAATGAGCCTGGTGATTATTTTTATGGGCATTCCTAAAATGAAAATTATTCCTGCATTCACAGCACAAAAAGAAATCTGTACAAAACAAAGAAATAAGCAACATCCTTAAGATGTTGTGGTGAATAAACAAAATGTTTATTTATATATTTTTTTAGAAAAACACAGAATGCAGAATGCATATGCACAGGTGACCACTCGAAGAATTACAGTTACAGGCAAGCAGCCAGTCATCATCATAGATTGTTTAAATAATGGATTCCCCCTCCCCCACAGGTGCTTGACCCCGGATGCAGAGAGTCGCCCTGACATTGTAGAGGTCAGTTCCTTGATACCAAATGTGATGATGAAGTATTTAGACGGCTTATCAACCTCCCAGCTTGTCTTGGAGAGGAAATTGGAACGCGAGAGGAGGCGGACCCAGAGATATTTCATGGAGGCCAATCGAAATGCAGTCACGTGTCACCACCAGCTTGCTGTATTATCTCAGGTAAGCAAATGCCTTCAATTACATTGTTGCATATAATATAGCCTTATGTGACTGCAAGGGACCGTTGGACCAATCTGCCCAACTGGACATGCAGAAATACTGTGCATTAAGGGACGCGTGTGGCGCTGTGGGTTAAACCACAGAGCCTAGGGCTTGCTGATCAGAAGGCGAGCAGTTCGAATCCCTGCGAAGGGGTGAGCTCCCATTGCTCAGTCCCTGCTCCTGCCAACCTAGCAGTTCGAAAGCACCTCAAAGTGCAAGTAGATAAATAGGTACCGCTCTGGCGGGGAGGTAAACGGCGTTTCCGTGCGCTGCTCTGGTTTGCCAGAAGCGGCTTAGTCATGCTGGCCACATGACCCGGAAGCTGTATGTCGGCTCCCTCGGCCAATAAAGCGAGATGAGTGCGCAACCCCAGAGTTGGTCATGACTGGACCTAATGGTCAGGGGTCCCTTTACCTTTACCTAGGAGTGGATTGGCCCGCTCTCATGCTTGTCACTGGTGTGTCATATAATGTTATCAGGCTTCCAAGCATGCACCCATCTATCTAATATGGCTAACTGGATCTCCAAGCTTGAAGAGAGGAAACACCATGTGTGCAGCCACCAAAGTGTTCCCCTCTATTTAACATTGCTCGGGACTGTGAAAGCTTCATTTGCAACTCTAGTTCTCTCTATTAGTGGGGAGTGTCATTGGCTTAGAACACAACAAAGAGCAAATGTTCCTCTACTTAGTTGGATCTAAATTGCTGAGGCTATTACTGTGAAAACCCAACAAAAGGAGCTAAGGAAGCAGCAAATCAGAAGCAACTTGCTAATGCACAATCATATTTGAAATTGATCAAAAAACATTTTGAAATTGATCAAAAAACAACTTAACCTCTCCAAATCAGGTGCTTTTACGCAGCAAGATTATCTGCTGAATTAATTCGCTTACAGATTAAAGTCAGCAATCAAGATCATATAGCGTATCTGAAACATGTTTTGAACCAGCCATTTTTGTATACAATTCTATGCTAGCAGAGTTTCTAATGGTTCTTAAAAGAAACCGAGGGAAATTTATTGTGTTGCTTGAACACTGTACAGTGGTACCTCGGGTTACATATGCTTCAGGTTACATATGCTTCGGGTTACAGACTCCACTAACCCAGAAATAGTACCTCGGGTTAAGAACTTTGCTTCAGGATGAGAACAGAAATTGCGCTCCAGCGGCACGGCAGCAGCAGGAGGCCCCATTAGCTAAAGTGGTGCTTCAGGTTAAGAACAGTTTCAGGTTAAGAACGGACCTCTGGAACAAATTAAGTACTTAACCCGAGGTACCACTATACCCAGGTTGTACTTCTGGAAGCCACACGGTCAAAGGAAACCATTTCTGTTCTCTTTTGTAGGAACATTATGAGAAATCAAGCCTTAGCAGCAGTAGCAGTGGAGCAGCCAGTTTAAAAAGCGAATTTTCTGAAAATACAGATCTTTTGACTGAAAACTTCCATCTAGCTTCTGGAAAGGATGAAGAGAAAACTTGCGATTTAACCTTGTCGGATGATAACTGCACTTTAGAAAACTCAGAAAAAGGTAGTGATGAATGAGCAAAATGAGCATTTTTGGTACTTCCACCATGCTGTGTTATTGTCGGGCTGGTGGTGGTTTTGGTGGGGTGTGTGTGTGTTGTTGCTCTTATTTTTTATATCTTTATTCTGGATCTTCTTATTTCTGTGGAAATTGTTCAGTTTGGTAGTGTACTTTTTGATGTTTTGTTTATTGCTTATGACTACTTTTGTTACATTTGTAGTTATGCCATTTTTTTCTATGTTGCAAGCCACCTTGAGCATGGCTTTGATTTTGGAAAGGTGATATGCAAATACAATGATTGACTGGAGTTGGATAGAAAGGTTTGTTTCCGCTTTTATGTACAGATGTCTTCTCAGAATTAGATGATGAACTGGACGTGTCAGATAATTCCAGCAGTTCTAGTTCAAGTCCTCTTAAAGAATCAGCGTTTGGTAAGTTCCTTTAAGCAAGAGTTCTAATCACCAACATTTTTCTTATGGATCTGAGCATGTATTGACACAGGTATGTGTAAGTCATAAGTGGAAGTATGTGAATAATAAGCAATAAGACTTGGTTAGCGGAAAGTCATATAGAAACAATCCCAAGCCTTGGTCTTAGAATCATGTAGATTACCTTGGGTTTCTGAGCCTTCGTATTTAATGATTTTCTTACCCAGATAAGGAAGGATAGAAAAAGTGTGTTTTGCTTTTTAAAATGAAAGCTGAAGTTCTGTTTTTTTTTTATAATAATTTTTATTAATTTTCCAAACATATAATAAAACAAATAATAAAACAAAACAATACAAAACATACAAACAAATAAACATGTATAATTACTTAGACCTCTTTTCATACACCTTATTTCCCGGACTTCCCCATACCTCCCTTTTCCTGCATCCTTATGTTAACCCTTTCTCAGCAACCCTTCGTTCAATTGATTCGCTCATTTTCATTTTACATTCTTTAAAGTTATGATTTACAGCTGCAATTCTCTATTTTTTATGACCATAACATCTCAGCCATCATGAATCTTACAACAGTCTTTAAGATATTTTTTAAATTTCTTCCAGTCTTCTTCCACCGTCTCTCTCCCCTGGTCACGGATTCTGCCGGTCATCTCTGCCATTCCCATGTACTCAATCACCTTCGCTTGCCATTCTTCCAGAGTGGGTAGCTGCTGCGTCTTCCAATACTTTGCCAGAAGAATTCTTGCCGCTGTGGTAGCATACATAAAAAATGTTTTGTCCTTCCTTGACACCAATTGGCCCACCATGCCCAGAAGAAAGGCCTCTGGTTTTTTCAAAAATGTCCATTTAAGGACTTTTTTAATTTCATTATAGATCATTTCCCAATAGGCCTTTACCCTCGGGCAGGTCCACCAAAGGTGATAGAAGGTACCTTCAGTCTCATTACATTTCCAACATTTATTACTGGGCAAATGATAAATTTTTGCAAGTTTGACTGGGGTCATGTACCACCTATAGATTATTTTCATTATATTCTCTCTCAATGCATTACAAGCTGTAAACTTAACACCTGCATTCCATAACTGTTCCCAATCATCAAACATTATGTCATGGCCTATGTCTTGTGCCCATTTGATCATAGCTGATTTTACTGTTTCATCTTGTGTATTCCACTTCAGCAGCAAATTGTACATTCTCGACAAGTTCTTAGTATTGGGTTCTAACAATTCTGTTTCTAATTTCGACCTCTCCATCTGGAAACCTATTTTCCTGTCCTGTTTAAATACCTCGTTTATCTGATGGTAATGCAACCAGTCTCGTACTTTGGACTTTAATTTGTCAAAACTCTGCAATTTAACTCTTTCACCGTCTTGTTCTAAGATTTCACAATACTTTGGCCATTTGGACTCCATATTTAGTTTTTTTATCTCTTTAGCCTCCATAGGTGATAACCACCTAGGAGTTTTACTTTCCAGCAAATCCTTATATCTTATCCAGACATTATACAGTGCTTTCCTAACAATATGGTTTTTGAAGCCTTTATGCAGTTTTACCTTGTCATACCATATGTATGCATGCCAACCAAATCTATTGTCATACCCTTCCAGATCCAAAATGTCTGTATTCTCAAGAAGTAGCCATTGTTTCAGCCAGCAAAAAGCTGCCGATTCATAATAAAGTCTCAGGTCCGGCAGGGCAAAAACCCCTCTGTCTTTTGCATCGGTTAAAATCTTAAAGTTTATTCTGGGCTTTTTGCCCTGCCAGACAAATTTTGATATGTCTTTTTGCCACCTCTTGAAACAGTCCATCTTATCCAAGATCTGGAGTGTCTGGAATAAAAACAACATTCTAGGCAATACATTCATCTTAATAACAGCAATTCGGCCTAACAAGGAAAGTCTCAACCTTGACCATATTTCTAGATCTTTCTTCACCTCTGTCCAACATTTATCGTAATTGTCTTTAAATAGGTTTACATTTTTAGAAGTCAAGTTCACACCCAGGTATTTCACCTTTTTTGCTATTGTTAAACCTGTTTCACTCTGAAACTTCTCTTTTTCTGCCATTGTTAGATTTTTCTCTAACACTTTGGTTTTTTGCATGTTCAGTTTGAATCCTGCTACTTGACCAAATTTCTCAATTAGTTCTAGAACTCTTTTGGTACTAGTCTCTGGCTGTTGCAAAGTCAATACTAAGTCGTCTGCAAATGCCCTTAATTTATAGATTTTAGCTCCGAGCTGAACACCTTTAACCAGTTGGTCCCCTCTAATCATGTTCAGCAAAACCTCCAGGACTGTTATAAAAAGTAAGGGTGATATTGGGCATCCCTGTCGTGTACCTTTTTCTATAGGAATCTCTTCCGTAACCACATTGTTGACAATCAACTTTGCTTTTTGCTTAAAGTATATAGCACCTATACCGTTTTCAAATCCTTGGCCTACCCCCATCCCTTGGAGATTCTTCTTCATAAAGGTCCAGCAAATATTATCAAAGGCTTTCTCCGCATCCACAAAAATTATCACTGCCTTTCTATTAATATTTACTTTGAACAACTCTAAAATGTCTATAATGTTCCTTACATTGTCTGACATATGTCTCCCTGGGAGAAAGCCTGTTTGGTCCTTATGAATCTCCTCCACCAAAACTCTCTTCAGTCTTTTTGCTAAAATGTCTGCAAAAATTTTGTAATCCACGTTAAGTAATGATATAGGGCGGTAGTTTATAACCTGGTTCTTTTCAGTCTCTGTTTTCGGTATAAGTGAAATGAAAGCTTCTTTCCACGATTTGGGTGCCTTTTTCCCTTCCAAAATTTCATTACAGACCTCCTTCAATGGTTGTATTATCCATTCCTTCAATGCCTTGTAATATCTAGCAGTCAAGCCATCTGGTCCTGGAGATTTTCCCAGTTTCATCTTCTGAATGGCATCCTCTATTTCTTGTCCTGTTATTTTCTCATTCAAAATCCTTTTACTTTGGTCTGAGATCTTTGGTAATCCGTACTTTTTAATAAATTCTTCTATTTCCTGCTCATTAACCGGCCCTTGTGCATATAGTTTCCTGAAGAAACTTTGAAAACAGTTATTAATCTCATTTGGTTTGTGGATAATTTTTCCTTCCATTTCTAGACTTGTCACAGTATTCAATTTTTGTCTCTTTTTCAGTTGCCATGACAGGAGTTTCCCA
The DNA here is from genome assembly GCF_965112155.1 of Podarcis liolepis. Lineage (NCBI taxonomy): Eukaryota > Metazoa > Chordata > Lepidosauria > Squamata > Lacertidae > Podarcis > Podarcis liolepis. The sequence goes on along the minus strand of NC_139563.1, from coordinate 42,509,671 downwards.
CATTTGTCTGCCGATTCAAATGTTCTTTGTCTCATTTGCTTTATCTTCCATTCTATCTCTTGATTCATCAGTTCCATATATTGCGTCTGATAATACTTTATTTCTCTCAGAATCTCATGAGACTTTGGTTTAGACCTCAATTTCTTTTCAGCTTCCTTTATCTTTTCCAGAAATTTTTCTTTCCTCTCATTCTGTTTTTTCCTCTTTATGGAGTTTTGTTGTATTAGGAAACCTCGCATCACGGCCTTGCTAGCGTTCCAAATTATTCTTCTTTCCACATCAGTTCTCAAATTTATCTCGAAGTAATCTTTCAATGCTTTTTGGGCCTTTTTGTAGATCTCTTCATCTCTAAATAGGGTGTCATTCATCCTCCATCTGAAGGTTCCAGTTGTTGTTAGTTTCATCTCCATCTTCACTGCGTTGTGGTCGGAGCAAGTCTTTGGGCAGATTTCTGCTTTTTTTATCTTCGGTGCCATACAACTAGTTACCCAAATTTGGTCAATCCTTGTCCAGGTCATTTTAGCTTCAGAGAAAAAAGTTCCCTCCCTCTCCAGAGGGTTCTTTACTCTCCAAATGTCAATCAAGTCCAGTGTTTCAGTCATCTCAAAAAAAGTCTTTGGAAGTCTTCCCTCCTTAGAGATTGTCTGTCTCTGTGCCTTATCCATGTTAGTGGAGACAACACCATTCATATCTCCCATCATTATAATTTTAAAGTCCAAATAGTCCATTAAAGTCTCATGCAACTTCTTGAAGAATTCCGCCTTCCCCTCATTTGGTGCATATATTCCCAATATCATAATTTTTTCTCCTTGAACTTGTATTTCTATTGCCAGGTATCTTCCTTGGTCGTCTTTAAAAATCATTTTAGGAGCCAATTTCTCTTTTGCATAAATCACAACACCTCTTTTTTTAACTTTATCTGATGAAATAAATTCTTGTCCAAGTCTCTTATTTATAAGTAATTTCCTGTGTGTCCTGGTCACATGCATTTCTTGTAAACATATTAGGTCCAATTGCTCTCTCTTCAAAATATGAAAGACTTGGCGTCTCTTCCTGGGGAGGTTAAGACCATTACAATTCCAACTAAGAAGTTGCAGAGACATTTTGGTACTATGTACCTACTCCTCCAACTGCTCCAAGTTTTTGTTCCTCTTCCGATGGTAATAAGAGTCCAAATGAGAGATTTGCAATGTCTGTCGGTTCTTTCTCTACTGTTGTGTCTACTGTTCCTTTCTGTAGGTCCTACTGGTTTCTTTCCAAAAACAATTCTTTGTCTTGAACTGTTTTTATTTTGATCTTCCTTCCTGTGTAGTTGAAAGACAGTCCTTGTGGGAACTCCCACCTGAAAGGTATGTTGTTCTTCTTCAGAAGGTAAACCAAATCTTTGTAAAAGGCCCTCACCTCCAAAATGTATTTAGGGATGTCTTTAAAGATCTGAACTTGACAATTCTGGATTACAAGAGCCTTTTGATAATGTAGATTTAGTATCTTGTCTCTTTCTTCTCTAGATCTCAATGTAATCAAGCAATCCCTAGGCTTCTTGCCTTGCCTTCTGCCCAACCGGAAGGCCGTTGTTATTTCAAGTTCTTCCTCCTGAAATTCGTCCTGCCAGAATTCCAAAATATTTTCTGTGAGGAATTCTGCAAGACTGTCTTTCTCATCCTCTGGAACTAGTCTTAATTTAAGATTTTTCTCCTTTCTCTGAAGTTCCCACAAAGACAAAGTTGCATCATGTTCATTCACCTTTTTTGTGATTGGTGCAAGCTCCCTCTTAGTCTCTTCTGCTGTATCTTTTGCACTTTGAGCAATCTTTCTTGTTTCAGAATTTTCTTGAATAAGTTTATTTATAGAATCTGTATTAGAAGCTACACTTGCCGTGTTCAAATCCAATCTTGCTGTCAGGTCATTCAGTTTTTTTGTATTCTCCGCTGACTGCTTTGTCAATGCTTCCAAAGACTGATTTATTTTGAGCAATGCCTGTGTCATTGACTCCATAGATGCAGTTGGTACTTTTTCCTGTCCAGCTGGTGTTATGCCTTGCATCGAACCCCTTTTCTTTTGAGTTTGCTGAGTTTGTTTTGCTTTGGATCTAGTTGTTATCTCATCTGGTTGGCCACTCATATCCTCAAGGTCAGTTCTCACAGGAAGGACTTAGAAGTGGAAAATTCCACTTTTTTCCTCTCTCAGTAGCGAATTTCCTTTAAGTCCTCTAGAGGGAGCATTTAATTGTATCCAATTTTGAAAGTCAGAAACACATAAGACAGGAAACAAAGAATCCAGAAACAAAGAGTCCAAAAGTCCACCATCAAAGTTCTTATTACAGTTTCAGTATCCTCAGATGTTCACAAAATAACTCCATTAAAGTCTTATAACTTTGTTTCAGTCAAAACCCCAACTTTGTATCCAATTTAAATTGACAGTTCAGTTCCCTGGTGCCTTACTCCGGCAGCCCGACTCAGGGTTTTTGACAGTGGAAGATCTTTTTCCTCCACTTCCTTCAAACAGGTTTATAAATTTCCGATTTTACTTCCCCCCTTCTCCTGCTTACTGGGGGGAAGTTTAAGTCCGATGTCAGGTTTTGACAGCTTAAAAGTTAGCCTTCATTTAAATGCAGCTTTGTTCTTTCGTTGCTTTATTTAATCATGCAGTCCGGGGAGGCAGACTTCCTTACTTTATGCCTTTCCCGTTTTCAGCCAAATTTTCCAAATTCAGTTTTAAATGTCCCGTTCCGTCTGTCAATCTTACTCACGGGTTTTACAGTCCAATTTCAGTTTCAGGAAGGAATCGGCGCTCTCTGTTCAATGGCGACGCGGCTTCACTCCGCAGGCTGGGTAGCGACTCTCAGCACCGCGCTCACACCCGATGCCGCTCCGTAGCCTTTAAAAAGGCTCTTTCGCAGTACCGGGGGGCGCAAAAGGTGCCCGCCGAGTCTCCTTGTTCACAGGCTTCAGCGCCTGTGATTTTGGGGGTCCCCCGCTCGCCGTAGCGGGTCAGACCCAAACTTGCGGAGCAGTCCTCCCTCGGAGCTCGAGGCAAGGACCGCCATTAAACACTGGCGCCGACCGGAAGATGAAAGCTGAAGTTCTGAGGCAGGCAGTGGGTTCAGTGATGGAAGCCAGATTCCATGGTCTGCAATATGATTATAGACTTTCCTTTCTGAAAATGTTTCAATTATAAAGAAATAAAGTGATGCAAAGAAAAAAAGAAGAAAAAGGCTCAAAAATGTGTAGAAAGAAACAACATGTGAATATAGACATTATATGAAAATTTTAGGATGATTATGGTCTTGTGGAGTTTCATTCTTTGGTAAAATGTTCACTTGAATGTAAATGTCAATGAGGAATACTTAAAGCTAACGTTTGTGGGGACCCCCCCTAATTTCCTTTCAGAATGACATTTTTCAGATGTATTAATATGAATTAATCTCCCCACTCTCTTAGATACAGAAAATATTTATACTTATGGCAATTTAACTATCTGTCCAAATTAGAAATAATAGACTGCCTTTAAAGCCTTCTTCTGCGTCTTTACACCTTTGTATTAATGTTTTAGAAAGCATCAGCTCCCTTTTAGGCAATCAGCTTTCTCTCTTACGTCAGGTCTGATCAAGTGGATCCAATACCTGTTGTGACAGATAAAGTGTTTGCTTATGCAATTTTAATTGCCACATTGATCTATACAGTATAGTGTTGTTGTTTTTTTAAAAAAACAACATTATTTGAATGCCACCTATCTCTTTGCTTGAGACTCTTCGCTCACATTAACAAAAATAATAAGGTCTCACCAGTTACCTATAAACTCATTAATTCCAGTCAACATTTCTAGAACTGTAGCGCTGCAGGGCTCAGAAAATAATTATAGAAGAATCACACATTTTAGATTACGTTTTACATGAATGCTGACGTATTGATGGATCCCACTAGGTACTGTATGCTATTGTCTAAGAGTTTGTTATGGTAGGACTGGGTGATTTTTATGGCCTCCTGTCATTTCCTTCTGCTTTCTGCAATTAAAAAACTTTCCTCCTTTATACTCCCTTGTCAAACTGTGTCACTTAAGTTTTGTTTAGATTGCAAGTCTGTCCTTTTTTGACTTTTAAAAATAAATATGGTTTTACTAATTTCCATTATATAACAATTACAAAAACGGGAAAAATACAGAAACAAAATCCCAGTTTAACCCCCCCCCCCCCAGGATGGTTCAGTCTATTTAAGTTTGCCGAAGTCCAACAGGAATAGATACAGATAACTCTGACAAGTATTTTATCGAAAGCTTTATGAGTATCTAATGAAGCAATCACACATGGATTCCTCAGTAGTTTTCCATAACATTCTGCAAGTTTAATGGATAGCAAGCAGTGCAATTTCTGTATTTACCACAGTATCGGCCACACTAGTAGCACTAAACTAAATGTTACATGATTAGCCCATAAAAATATGCATTGCTCTTTGCAAGTTTCAATGTGCCTTCTTCTCCTTTGAACTGAAATTTGGGGTTCAGGGATGGGAAAAGGAACACACACAGTCTTATGATGGTCCAATATCCCCCACCCCCAAACCAACTTGTGATCACTGTAAGAAAACGTGCTTTTTACTTGCATGTCTACTAGATATCTAAAACTTGATTTCACACACATCTGACTTCTAGGTTTTTTCACATGCCAGTGGGCAAGCCCCATTCCATCTTGGAAGGGCACAGTGTCTGCTGGCATTGTCCAGTATAGATCCAGAGGCATTTTTGTCCCATTTCCAGCCTCTCTTTAATTTCTGACCACTTGGTCTAGGTTACAAAATGGTTCCAGACAAAACTAAATTCGAGCTCAAGCGTAAATAATATGTCTCCCCACCCTGCCTAATTCTACAGTAACTTATTCACATTTTATGGATTATGCTCAAGTGCTTGCAACAATTTGTGCCTGCCTCTGGGAGAAGAAAAGTGGGGCTGTTGTTTATGGTTTGTGTTTATGATACAATAAAAGAACTAACGAGTGCAAATGGAGCAGAGCTAAGAATGAGAAAAAATAATGCTTCCCCCCCCTTCTATTTGCCAAGGGAAACAATTGCTAAATCTAAGTGTCTCTGCTTTGAGTAGTGCAACTCTTGACAATCAACTGTGAAGCTTTCCAAACAATAAATGTTTTAAATACATTTTTTCTCTCGTTAGCTCTTCTCTCTTTTTCTCAGAGTGTGCTGTGAAATTGTTTTTATTCAATGTGCCCTAGATTACCTTGGAGAGCAGCCAATAGGACACAAATGAGATCAAGTGCCTTGCCCTGAATTCATTAAATAAAACCTGTGAACATGGAGGTGAACTTCCGTGCTCTTGATTCTCTGAAGGTGTTAGTTATCATACTATTGTGATGATGTATTCTTTCTGACCGGTCTATCACATCAGAACCTTCTAATTCGCACTGAAGCTAGGTTTCAAAGACAGCTGAGCAAAGTCTATTCTGTATAATGAGAACAGATCAGAAGAATGTGGACAAAATTATTCATACCAGACTCACTTGTTTTCAAACAACTGAAAACTGATTTACAGTGGTTCCCCGCAAGACGAATGCCTCGCAAGATGGAAAACCCGCCAGACGAAAGGGTTTTGCGGTTTTTGAGCTGCTTCGCAAGACGATTTTCCCTATGGGCTTGCTTTGCAAGACAAAAACGTCTTGCGAGTGTTCCGATTTCCCCCCGCTTTCCCCCCTTTTTCTAAGCCGCTAAGCCGCTAATAGCCTTTTAGCCGCTAATCCGCTAAGCCTTTAATAGCCGCTAAGCCTTTAATAGCCACTAAGCCTTTAATAGCGCTAATCCGCTAAGTCGCTAATAGGGTTGCTTCGCAAGACGAAAAAACCGCTAGATGAAGAGACTCGCGGAACGGATTGATTTCGTCTTGCGAGGCACCACTGTATAGTGTTTTAACATAGTTAAGGACCTTGTCCCACACAAGAATATGTGGATGCTTCTTCAAAAGCGTAACGTTCATCCCTTGTATCTCCTCCTACTCGATAAATCAGGAGTGGGGAACCTGCTGCCCTCGAATTGTTCTTGGATTCCAACTCCCATCAGCCCCAGAAACAGCAAGTGGTCATGTATGATGGGAGTTCTAGTCCACCAGTATCTTCTGTGCCACAGGTTCCCCATCCCTGTTATCCATTCCATATTATGTTTGGCTACCCAGATCTGTGATTAGGTCTCTGCTTAAGACCTAATTTGATTTACCTACCTTGATGGGTTGCAACGGCTTCTCATTTTGGGCTACAGCTTGTCAGTGTAGGTTTTCTGATACTGCTCCAGTTAGGCAAGCCCTTTCACTTGATAAATTTAAGGTACCTTTGCTGATCCTAAGGGACGCGGGTGGCACTGTGGTGTAAAACACTGAGCCTTGGGCTTGCCAATCGGAAGGTCGCGGTTCGAATCCCCGCAATGGGGTGAGCTCCCGTTGCTTGGTCCCTGCTCCTGCCAACCTAGCAATTCGAAAACGCAAGTAGATAAATAGGTATCGCTCCGACGGGAAGGTAAACGGCATTTCCGTGCACTGCTCTGGTTCGCCAGAAGCGGCTTAGTCATGCTGGCCACATGACCCGGAAAAACTGTCTGCGGACAAACGTCGGCTCCCTCGGCCAGTGAAGCGAGATGAGCGCCGCAACCCCAGAGTCGTTAGTGACTGGACTTAACTGTCAGGGGTCCTTTAGGACCTTGCTGATCCTTGTTTGCATCCACTATATATTTTGGGAAGTTGTTTGTTCTCTACGCATTTGGATGTATATTAAGATACTAAAACATAGTTTTACATGATCGTTCCTGAGATCAAGGAGCAGAGGTCTCCATCTAGGTTTGGATGCCATTTTGAATCAAGATGGGTTGGACTAAAACTTTCACAACTGCACTGATTCTAAATGCCGATTTAAAAACTGTAGTGATCTTTTGGTTTATTAGAATTCCCAAGCCACACCAGGCAGGAGGCTGCTAGTTTGTTTCTATTTCTCTGCTATTTTCTGCACCTGGCATTGTATTGGTAATATTTTTCATATAAAGGTTATTCTAATTGCACACTGTAAGACAAATTGGGAAGCTGTTAGACTTTAAGAATGGTTTGGTGGTACTTCAACAACTAAATGGTATAGAATGTTGTCCTAATGCAGAGCCAGAATGGTGTAATGGTTAGAATGTTGGATTAGGACCTGGGAAACAAGGGTCCAATCCCCACTCAGCAATGAAGCTTGGTGGGTGACCTTAGCCTAACCTACCCATCAGGGTGTGACGTTAACAAGAGAGTGCTGGAGGTGAAATAGTTAAACAGGTTACCCAATCAGGACGCAGGGGGGTGGAGTCAGAGGGACTATACAACAAGCTTTGTTTGTGAGGAGTTCGTTGGGAGTTGGGTGGCTGGTTGGAGTGGGAGTGAATTGGGATAGAGTCTGTGGGGTGGTTGAGTTAGTGTAGCGAAATAAGCTTAGTCAGGAACAGTTAGGGGATAGGAAGACAAGTTAATATCTGAGAGGTGGTTTAGTGAGTGAGAGCAGGTAGCGGAAGTTATAGGTCTGGATAGGCAGCCCATGATTGGAATTGACTGAGACCGTTTATGAAACCACACGTTTGTTAAACTGTAATAAATAAACAGAAGTTTATGTTCCAATTTAACCCTGACTGGACTCAGTATTGTACCAGGTAGGGCCTGGGTGGTGGCAGCGAGAAATAAAGTGGTGGCACAGGGATCAATAGACGGTGATACATCTGGGGACCCTGGGTTGTTGTGCAGTTAAAATGGGATGGGGGAGAACTAAGTACATCACCTTCAACTCCATGTAGGAAATGTTTGATATTAAAGCAAAAAATAAATAAATGGAAACCTGGTAGAGGAAATAGGAAATCAGAGGAACTGAGAATTTGTAAGAACTACCTGATAACTGCAGGAGGAGAGTAGGATAGCGCCCTCCAGCTCCACACATGGGTATAACACCTGAATTTCTAATATGAAGGCAGTTCCACCATACATGCATCTGATTGGCTCCTGTGGTTTTGCACATTTTCAACAATGAGATGATAATTCCTGGGTGTTTTCTTTAAGGCCTCCAGGATGTCAAAAGCCTCTTGCAGTGGTCTTATAATAAGATGTGTTCGAAGTGATACACAGAAAACTTCCACTCCTGTTTCCCATGTATATCTCCGCTTGTGATCCATGTATTTTAAGATGCCTATTCCATACTTGGCAGTAGCTGCTGCATTTAGAAATCTGAATTTTAATTAAAATTTTGGAAGATTAAGGCTGGAAATTCTATTAATTAGCAAAGTTTGCAGCTTTAGTAGAAGACAACAAAATGTTATCATATGAAAATAATGGAGAGAGGTAATAGTCAAAGATGCTAATTGCTTTAGTTGTTTTAAACTAAGAAAGTGGGTACTTGATAAATTGAATGATGGTTATGAAAAGAATCAAAATTTCAAAAAAATAATTGGTGATATAATAGAGGAGAGGGAATTAACATTATACAGTTACTTTAACATTAATTCTACCAGTGACACGATAGACACAAAAAGACAGCTCCTTTGGGGACATAAAAAAGAAACATAATATATTGTGCTATTTGAGTATCAATATTACAAAAATAATAAACAGATTACAAGAAGTGATAGCTGTGTAAAAATTGCAGTAGACTCTTTAGACACTGACGGAAAGAAATAGGCATTTATTGCCTGAAAAGTCCTTCTAAAAGAGTGGGGTAAAAATGCATTTTATAATGAAAGCAATTTAGTAGGTTTGCACACAGCTGTTTTGGCAAGCTAGTAGAATTTTCTTACGGTTCACTAGCCTGATTAAAATGTGATATCTGTGTGAATCATTATGCACTGCATACATATTGGTTCACTTTATTTTTAGAGCTATCTTTTATTACCAGTTTCTTTTAAAAGTTGCTATGATAGGATAAAAATGTTGGGAGACTGAATCTATTTCTGGCAGCTGAAAATATTTCCAGCATTAAGAATATATCAATTGTGCTTTCATTACAGGTATTATAAAACGAAGCTTCAGCGCTTCTGAAAGACAGACTAATGCAAGGTAAGCTTGCAATGTAAAATCTTTGGCCAGCTTTAATCTTGAGTTCTCCAAAGCTGTGACTGTACAATACTGCAGAACTTAGAAATGTTCAAAATTAGGAAATATTTTCCAGGATGTTGAAATCACACTGGATGTCCTTACCAGCACTTAAGATTGCATGGGCACCTCTGAAATCTTTGCTTGCAAAGGCCGAAACCACCAAGGTTTGTCATGTATTTTTTTAAAAAAGCTTCACAAAATGGCATCCCAGCAAATTTGCTTTTTTGGTGGTTCCACAGGGCAGGTGCCACTACCGAGAAGGCCCTATCGGTAGCTGTTAGCAACCTCCCACCCAGAAACTGACCAGACTGTTGGAATTTTTTTTATCAATACACTTTCTGTTTTACAGAGATTATATTGGACTGCCAGGATCCAGACCAAGACCAGGTAATTTCACACCTGCAACTACAATGGAAATACTTCTTGCCGTTTCTGCACTCATTTAAAGTTTGTTATAGTTTCACACTCAGTTTCTTCTTTTATTCCTTCAGCTTTGCTGCCCTTTGATCTGCTTCTGAAAGCTCCTTCGCTCATGTTCAGGGCCCACGTTCAGAAAATAGAGGACTCGTTAGTAACAGGGTGGAAGTCCCATAGCCTACCAGCTGTGATTCTCCGCAATCTGAAAGATCATGGTAGTACTTAATAGTATAATTTTTGCACTCAAAGTTATAACAGAACAAAGATTCCTTTCCAGTTTAGGAATAGTGTAGATATATTCTTGAATAGAAAGAAATACATGGATAAAAAAATCTCAGGAAATTCAAGTCAAGAGTTTCCCAGAGATCCCTGGAGCTTTACAGCAGCCTTCATCAGGCTGGTGCCCTTCAGATGTTTCCAACTACCACTTCTCCCCGGGTTTTGAGCTTTCTTTCCTGGGTGGTTCCCCAGCTGGTTCCTCCCATGATTCCACTGCGTCCAACCAATCCATGACTCTGTAGCCCTCTATTCGAAACTCCATGACCAAGTAAGCTCCTATTGCTGTGTCCCAGCTTCTGCCAACCTAGCAGTTTGAAAGCATGCCAGCTCAAGTAGATAAATAGGTACCACTGTGGCAGGAAGGTAAACAGCGTTTCCATGCGCTCTGGTTTCCATTATGGTGTTCTGTTGTGCCAAAAGCGGTTTAGTCCTGCTGGCCACAAGACCCAGAAAGCTGTCGGTGGTCAAATGCCGGCTCCCTCGGCCTGAAAGTGAGATGAGCTCTGCAACCCCATAGTCACCTTTGACTGGACTTAACCGTCCAGGGGTCCTTTACCTACCCAGTCCTCTCTTTCAACGATAAGATCTATTGTGTAGCACCAGTGCTTTTTTCTGGTGGGGGGGGGGGGCTCAGGGGTACGCATACCTCTAAACATTTTTTGAATCTTTGTACTTTTGTCCATTTACTATATTTATTTCCCCCGATTTGAACTATAAAATGGTGATTTTCTTGAGTCAAAATGAGAGTATCCCTAAATGTATATTTTTTTAGAAAAAGAGCACTGTGCAGCACCTTGGCTGAAAATTACTTTTTAACAAGATCCATATTTTAAATGGAACCAGGGTTCGAAGGACCAGAAACTCTAGATCTGCAGCAAAGATTTACATACGAGACAAGATATCAGCAAAGGGCCTATTAATACTCTCCTCCTCAGTGTGAACAACAGCCAAGGCCTTACTCTGTATGTCAACTGCTAACTCCAAGACTCAGGCAAAAGTCTTTTTAACTAACTCCCTCCCAGACTTCTCCAGTAAGAACAGCGGCAGAGATGCTGTCAGGGTGAAATTACCCAACACATGAAACTGCATGTAAAGAAAATCTGATGGCTTTCTTTCTTTCTTTCTTTCTGGAAATCAATTTGGGGGGAGTGGCATTATTTTCAGTTGAGAAGCAGCTGGGCTGGGTTTATCTTTCTCCCACTTGCTGCTTTCCCCCTACAGCAGCAGTGGCTCAATGCCCCCAACTCCTGGCACTTCTGAAAATTGCCCCTACGACACTGCATTGTCACAAAGAATATTATTTTCCCGCATGCGATTAAGTGCAACATAGCTTGGCACTCCTCCAGGCCCTTTTTTTTTTTTTGCACCTCATCTTCTAATTGCTGTTAAATAAGGGGAAGACTTACGGTCTTGCTTTTCACACTGAAAGGGGGAAGGCTTAAAGGTCCCATTGCCTGTGTCTTACTATGGGTTTCATGACAAGGAATATGATTTTGAGGTATTTCAAAAAAGATGTAGTCTCTGAGAGCTGCTAGTTGGCTCCTTCTACCGTAGCCCTTAAAATAAACCTAGCTTATTGCTAGTCTTAACACTACCAGACTGTCTGACCTTTCATAGGTGCTGAAGAACATGTATTTATTTATTTAGGCTATTTGTATCCTGGGTGCATCACAATAAAATCAATAAAATGACAACATCTCAGTTCTTAAAAAATAATAATACTGCAGAGAAAATACAATAAAACAGGATCAACAATATCAAACACAGCACCAATGCCCAAGTTTCACCTGGCACCTGGATTTTGGTAGCAAGCGTGTCAGCCACACTTGGGGGGCACTGGTGGAAAAGGCCTACCTACATGTTAACACCCAGCGTGCATTTTCCAGTGGCAGGTCCTCCCCAGAACATCTCAGCTCACAAGCAGGAATATATATAGAGAGAGGTGCTCACTCAAGTATTGTTCCCAAGCCCCTTAGGGCTTTACATGTCATTTGTGGAACTATTTGGTAGCCAGTGAGAAACTTGAAGGACCAGCGCCACTTTGTTTTGGCTGGTGACATCACTAACAGATTGAGGCTGAATCCTGACAAGACAGAAGTACAGTTTTTGGGGGACAGGGGGCAGGCAGGTGTGGGGGACTGGTCCTGAATGGGGCAACTGTGCCCCTGAGGGAGCAGGTACGCAGCCTGGGAGTCATTTTGGACTCACAGCTATCCATGGAGGCACAGGTCAATTCTGTGTCCAGGGCAGCTTGTCTACCAGCTCCATCTGGTACACAGGCTGAGATCCTACCTGCCCACAGACTGTCTCACCAGAGTGGTGCATGCTCTGGTTATTTCCCGCTTGGACTACTGCAATGCGCTCTATGTGGAGATATCTTTGAAGGTGACCCGGAAACTACAACTAATCCAGAATGCGGCAGCTAGACTGGTGATTGGGAGTGGCCGCCAAGACCATATAACACCGGTCCTGAGAGACCTGCATTGGCTCCCAGTACGTTTCCGAGAACAATTCAAAGTGTTGGTGCTGACTTTTAAAGCCCTAAACGGCCTTGGCCCAGTATACCTGAAGGAGCGTCTCCAGCCCCATCGTTCAGCCCGGACACTGAGGTCCAGCTCTGAGGGCTTTCTGGCGGTTCCCTCACTGTGAGAAGTGAGGTTACAGGGAACCAGGCAGAGGGCCTTCTCGGTAGTGGCACCCACCCTGTGGAATGCCCTCCCATCAGATGTCAAGGAAATAAACAGTTATCTGATTTTTAGAGGACATCTGATGGCAGTCCTCTTTAGGGAAGTTTTTAATGACTGATGTTTTAATGTATTTTTAATCTTTTGTTGGAAGCTGCCCAGAGTGGCTGGGGAAACCCAGCCAGATGGGTGGGGTATAAATAATTAATTTTTATAATTTTTTTATAAATTTGTTTGCATCAGCTGCAGTTTCTAAGACATCTGGAAGAGCAGCCCTGTGTTGAATGCAATCTAGTAAGCCAGGATGGGAGGTTATCAGAGGGTGGGTCACTGTGGCGAAGTGTTGTGGTCATATTAGAGAGCACCCCCAGAATATGTACCTGAAACCCTTTCAAGAGCAAGTCATTCTCATATTTCTAAGATCCAGACACCACCAAGCTACAGCATCTTTTATCAGGATTCAGGCAGATCCCAGAACAAACTTAGCAAGAAAAGCAACGATGGAGTTCCAACACAGGAACAGAAGAATGCATGAGAAATTGTACTCGTGTTTATGCTGCTAATCTCTTTGCTTGCCAGATGGCCTGTTGGCAGATCAGGGCACCTTACTCAAGTTACAAATACCCAAATAGAGAGGACATTATTCTTTTTGCCATAACGCAAAAAACTCCTTATTAGTAATCCTGATCCTATTTCATGAAACAAGGACTAGTAGATATATGTTGCATTTATAAGGGGTTCCCTTCTCCTGCCCCACCTAAGAAGATGGGAGACAATACCCTTTCAAAGAGTGATTCAAATGTGATGCACCCAATTAAAATTTGCAGATATTTGTGCATTGTTGATGCTCACGGGGACGCCATAAGACATGTGGAATAAATATGACCTTTATATATGCAATAATTAGAACCTTTTGGTATTTTGCTTGCTAGATCCTACTTTTGTTTGTCAGCCGGTATATCACGACTGGACCAAATGGTCAGGGGTCCCTTTACCTTTACCTATATTTTGCTTCATCAATGAATGCTTCATAGTTTATTATTTAACAATTTTTGATTATCAATAGGTTGAACAAGCAATATTCTTCCACTGATTCTTAGAGCTTGGATTAATATTTTCCCTTGAGTGGTGCTCAGTTATGATGACATTTTTAATTTAAGTGGCCAGTGCCTATTCTGTTTATCTGTGCCTTGTTAAATTCACAATACTTCTACCGTGTGCCATTTGTATTGTGTGCTTTGCTGAGTTGCTTAGCAGAAATAGTTTGCTTGGGTAAGTGAATTAATTGTTGGCCAAGCTGCATAATACCTGATCTTGATGTGAAATCGTATTGAGAGACGTTACAAAGGAGTTTCAGCTAGCAATGGCAGCACCATTCTTCAGAGATATTGAAGGGAATGTTCACCTTTTCAAGAATAGTATTAGCAGCAGTATCTTTCTGCACAATCAGTGCCCAAAAGGGAAGGAAATATTGGGATCGGTCAAGTGTAAAGCTCTGCCAAGCCCCACAAAATTCCTCTTTTAAGCTTTATCACACAATAATGCCATAGGTACAGTGACTGGACTTTGACAAAGGCACGATGCTTAGATTCCTTTTGATTCTTACCTTTTTCCCCCTCAGAAAACCTGCAAGCCTCTTTTTATTTAGTATGACTTTTTAGTTGATAAAACAGTTCAAAACCTGCCCGTTTTAATTTGGCTGGGCTGCGTCTTTCTGAGCCTTTTTCTTTTTTTAATAGAATTCTGGGGATAGGTTTGAGTTTTCCCCAAGAATTTGCCAAAGCTTAGAAAAACTCATATCGTGGGACTACATCATCACCTCAGTTTCTCCCCCTCCTCTCTGTCCTCTTTGCCAGCACACCAGGAAGAAAAGTCAAGACAACCAAATGTGGATAAATAGGTTATATTAATTAAATAAATAAATGCTGAATAAAAAAGAGGGAAGTGTGCAGGGGGCGGGGGCGGAGCAAGCTTAAATAGCCTGTCACCACCTCTTCCCATTGGGCGAAATCACCCATCAGGCCATAACATTCTCCCCTAGGGAGATATCACCTTCCCTCTTCCACAGGAGGAGGGGTGTGGCAAATTCATCCCCTCCAAAAATGGTGGGAATGGCACTCTCATTCTTATAAGTTGCTGGGTGCGGGGAGACGTGAGACAGTATCAAGAAGTCTTGCAAAGAACAGCAGTTCTCCCTAGGTTTCCAGCAGTGCAGGCTTCTTTTTATTATTTATTATTTTAAACTTTTTTATTAAGTTTTCAACAAAAATAACACAAAACAAACAAATGAACAATTACAACAACAACAACAAACTAAGAAAAATATACACAAAAACAATATCAAATCCATAAAACGGGATTCTCCGAATCCCGTGACACCCCCCCACCTGTTCCTTAAATTTTCTTCTCAACTGCATATCATTTCTACTCCAAATTCCCCCCTCCCAAATATCCTGTACTATCTCTAAATTTCTTGTCATCTTGATTTCTGAGTTGTCCAGTTAGTTTTGCCATTTCATCATAGTCCATTAAATTTTTTTGCCACTCTTTTTTGGTCAGGACTGATTCCTCTTTCCATCTTTGGACTAACAATAGCAGGGCGGCCGTCGTAGCGTACATAAACATTTCCTTTTGGGATCTCCGCTCCTACAATACCTAATAGAAAGGCTTCTGGTTTTTTAACAAAGGCTATTCTGAACATATTTTTCATTTCATTATAGATCATTTCCCAAATTTTTTAAACCATCTTGCATTCCCACCACATATGATAAAATGTAGCCTCTGTTTCTTTACATTTCCAACACTTATTAGCAGTGAAGGTTTCTGAGTATGTTCAAACTCTCAATTGCTACAAACGCTGTATTTGGTGGTTGTTGGTTTAACTCCTTCTGGGAAATGAGTTAGGAGGAAAAAAATGAAATATTTCCCAGAATCAAGAGTGCAGAATGCAAGTGTGCTCAGATGTCTTTATGCCAGGCTTTTTTTCTTTTTCTTTTTCTTTTTCTTTTTCTTTTTCTTTTCTTTTCTTTTTTTTGAGGCCTTGGCTTAACTTTGGGAACTTTGAGGTTTTCTCCACTTTCACATTAGGTTGCTGGATTGGGACTCAAGCGATAGTTTCAGTGACTCTTTTACGGAATGATTCAAGGGTTTTCATTTTCATCTACATTCCCTTTCTTACTTAACATCATCAGTGACAACTTATTTGATACATTATGCATGGAATATAAGTGAAGGATCCTAAGTTTTTCAAAGGAATATTCTTAGCCTCACTTCAAAGAAGCATCATCTTCATAAAGACCTTATTGTGCCATCGCTTTTGACCCAGTTGCTATCATTATCATGCTGGCTTCAGTTCTGACTTGTAGGCAGCAGGGCACACGCCTTCCCCACTCAGTATTTAAGTTGCCTTATGCTGCCCTCTTGGCAATAATGCTCTGATTGCATGACAAGTAGTAGTAGTATTAGTAGTAGTAGTAGTAGTTTGGACTTGATATCCTACCTTTTACTCCCCTAAAGGAGTCTCAAAGCAGCTAACAGTCTCCTTTCCCTTCCTCCTCCACAACAAACACTCTGTGAGGTGAGTGAGGCTGAGAGACTTCAGAGAAGTGGGACTAGCCCAATGTCACCCAGCAGCTGCATGTGGAGGAGCAGGGAAGCGAACCCCGTTCACCAGATTACGAGTCCACCACTCTTAACCACTACACTATGCTGGCTCCATGCTGCCAAGAGACAGAAATTCCCAACATTCTTAGATGATGATAATGATGATGATAAGACCATGATAAATTCAAAGGTGCTCTCCCAATCACAGGGTTGGCCTGCCCATGAGACAGGGTGAGGCAATGTCAGGCTTCGGGGAATCAGCTTCCTCCCCCCCCCCCCCATGGCAGTGGATGAGCAGAACAAAGGAAAATGAGTCTTCTTACCAGTTAGAAACTTTAATAATCACAGCTAGAGAACAAAGAACCCATCTCCTAGGAATGGCGGTGCTCCCAGTTAAGGATCACCCCCCTTCCATCCCTATTAATCTACATCACTTCTTTATTTTGTAATCTGAGCTTTTATCCTCTGTTCTTTCTGTTGTGACACTTTCTGCACTCTCCCTGACTTTGGAGAAGGTGTGTGTGTGTGAATGCTGTCCAGAGACTGTGAATCTGTTAACCCCCTCTCTCCCAGTGTTTCGTCTCCTAGCTGTTCCCCATCCAGTATTTCCCAGCTTCTGCCTTCTGAACCATGTCCCTCTGCAAACCACTGTTCCAAATCTAGACTTCTCCTTCTACTCCTGGGAAGATATCAGGAGCAGGGGGGAGGGGGAGGCTCCCACAATTGCTCCTCAGTGCAGCCCTCCTCGGCACGGTCCCTGACAGGCAGCTGTTTCTAGTGGAAGATGTCCAAAAGGTGGCACCCCTCCACTACCTAAATCTCACGACTTCTCACAGAGCGAACAAGATCTCACAAAATCTCACTGGAAGCTGCCACCGCGGCTCAGTACAGTTTAGGAAGGCTTGTGGGGCAGCGTGGCACCAGCAGGGTAGGTTGCACATTTCGGCTTTGCCACAAGCAGAGAAACGGGACGCGCTGTCCCTGCCAGTCACAAACACCATTCTTTGGGCTTGTCAGCTTCTCAACGACACATTTCCACCAGCGGTTCTTAAATGCAAAAGTATGTTCCAGCTTATCTAAAATTCTAATATTGCAGAGGGTTGAACTAGATGATGCTTCCAGCTCTGCAAATCTATGATTCTAGAATTCAGCATGATGGTTTAGAGATAATATTTTTCTGCCCTTATTTAAATGTGTGAATTAGTGTTTCATGGCTAGCAGATTTACATTCTGTCATGTGGAGGTGGTATCGCATCTAAACATGCAAAAAAGACGAGAGAAAACCACTTCGTAGTAATGTAACTGTGTCACGAAAGTAAGAATTAGGGACCTCGTCTCCTGACAGGTTCTAATTTTAAATATCAGTGTGTGTGCAGGGGGGAAAGGGACTGGTGCTAACTTGATATATGTGCACCTACGCAGTAGACACCATACCTTAGTAAGAAACTAAGGAAGTTGTATTTTAAATCCTGTGCAGAAATTGTTATTCGTATAGACTAGTAGACTAACTGTCCTCAAGCAACAAGCTATTTGTAAGTTTTGCAGCACATATCCCATGGTACTGAGCCAGAAAACAACTGGGAAGATTAAAATGTACTCTTTTTATGCAACACTGTGAATAAAGTTGAATTGCTTTCATGGATTTTTTCATCTGCTTGCAAAGCACACATAAAATTATATTGCCATACAGATTTCAAAGATTGAAAATGGCTTTTGTCGTCCCCCATGCATGCTGAAAATCTGTGCAAAAATGGTGATTTGACAAACTTTATGGAACCGGCGTTAATTTTTAGTGCATTTTTTGCCCTATTTATGGTGATTACTTGTTTTTCTTTCCTGTTGGGAAAACGTCAGAAATGCTTTGTTTTTCGAATTCCTGATATAAAGTTAAATTTCCGTATCGTAAGATGGGGAGGAAGCATTTGATTCACTGGCCAACTGCAAAATCCAAATGCTTTACTCCCTTTCTTTCCTCCCTCCCCGGCTTCCACTTCTGCATATGAGAGAGACACTGAGGCCGGCAAATTGGTTCTCACTGCTGATTGTAGCATTATCATCTGCAGCATCTGCAGGCATTGCTGTGTCACAACGGAAGGTGCGTCAGATCAGCGATCCTATTCAACAGATTCTAATTCAGCTGCATAAGATTATCTACATCACTCAGGTACGTTTTGATTATGTTGTTCTAGTGCAAGCCATCGTCCCTGTTTTTATTGCTCTGTCTGCGCAGCACAGTCGTTTTCTTCCTCCTAACCAGTGCTTGAGAAGTGTGAGAGGAAGGTCGGAATGGAATAGAATCTAACTCCATTCTTTGACTTTCTCTAATTGCATCCAAATCTTGCATTTGCACCCCCAAAATAGAATCCAAAGAACATTGGCAGAGGGGGAGCCTATCACTGAAAGGAGTTTGGGGAGGGGGGGGAGGGAAATCCCTGTATAAAATGGAGCGAAGTCTCCTCTAATGCTTCTGTAATTTGATCTCTGTTCCTGAGAATGATTCCTCATCCAGTTCTGGTATTCCTTCAGCTGATCATTCTGTGCTTAAGCTTCTTATATACAGTCGTACCTTGGTTGTCGAACGCCCTGGAACTCGTACGTTTTGGCTCCCAAACCCAGAAGTGATTGTTCCGGTTTGCGAACGTTTTTTCAGAACCCGGATGTCCGACGGGGCTTTTGCGGCTTCTGATTGGCTGCACGAGCTTCCTGCAGCCAATCAGAAGCCGTGATTTGGTTTTCGAACGTTTTGGAAGTTGAACGGACTTCCGGAACGGATTCCGTTCGACTTCCAAGGTACGACTGCACATGCTTTGGTTCAGAGATGTTTAGAGCTGCTCTACAGCTTTTCTCCAGGAGCTGCAAGCACACAACCTCTTTCTTACATCCAGCCAAGCAAGCAAGAGTCCGTGGATATTTAGTTCGTTTATTTAAAATATTTTTAGTGCAGAAGTCCTCTTGCGGCAGCTTATAGAACAAAACGCACTACAGTCACAAACCTCAACATAGTTAATAAAAGCCAGCAGTAGTATAAACACCAACCAGGCCCAAAATTACAAAAAGATGGTGCAGAACAACACCCAGAAACCACAAGCAATTCCATAAAGAAGTTAACTGTCACAAGTACTGGCGTGTGTTTCCAACATACACACAAAGTTGTCTTATACTGAGACAGGCTATCTAGCCTTGTATTGTCTGCACTGACTTCCAGCAGCTCTCCAGGATTTCAGACAAGGGTCTCACTTAGACCTCGCTGAAGCTGGTGGGGATCAAACCTGGGACCTTTTGCCTGGAAAGAAAAGACATCTGAAGGCAGCCCTATTTAGGGAAGTTTTAATGTTTGATGTT
The DNA here is from genome assembly GCF_965112155.1 of Podarcis liolepis. Taxonomy (NCBI): domain Eukaryota; kingdom Metazoa; phylum Chordata; class Lepidosauria; order Squamata; family Lacertidae; genus Podarcis; species Podarcis liolepis. The sequence goes on along the minus strand of NC_139563.1, from coordinate 42,490,256 downwards.
TTATTGTGTTTTTAATGTTCTGTTGGGAGCCACCCAGAGTGGCTGGGGCAACTCACTCATATGGGCGACAAACAAATAATAAATAAAATTATTATTATTATCATTATCATCATCATTATGCATAGCATGTGCTCTACCACTGAGCTTCAGCGCTTTCCTTCGCAGGTGGCATTCCAAGCTACTATAGTTTTCTTCCTTGTAACGCAATCTCAGTGTTTAAACAAGACTTTATGGGTCGCCTTGGGCTGTACAGGAGCAATAAAAGAACTGTTAGCTATGCCATTTTGAGTTGGCAAATCAGTTTCATTTCAGCCATGTCAAAAGAAACATAAAACAGCATTTAAATTAACTGTCGTAATTCCCTCTAGATAGTAAACAGGACTCAAGTGGTCCTGTCTGAAAAGGTTTTGGAATCATAATCCACATTCCCCTTTTTACATGCAGAGCAGATAGCTGGTGGCAGGCCCGTGTGAGCCTCTCACTATTATACAATTCAATCTGTCTCAGATTGAATTGTACGTTCCTGGCAAATTCCCTTGAATCCCTCTTAAAAGAATAAACATGCCACAATCTTATTCAAAGATAATAAAAGAAGTTTACTCACATCAGTTCATAGTTGGATCCCTGAAGGCAGATTACAAATATGCTAAAAATATGCACATGTGGATCTATCCCATATGGGGGAGTAATCCCAGTGCTTCTGCTAGCTGAGAGCTAGCAGAACAGTCCTAGCTAAAAGCTGGTCAAACGAAGAAGGATCAGTTTCATTTCAGCCATGTCAAAAGAAACATAAAACAGCATTTAAATTAACTGTCGTAATTCCCTCTAGATATAAACAGGACTCAAGTGGTCCTGTCTGAAAAGGTTTTGGAATCATAATCCACACCTGGGAACACATTCCAGCCCTGCTGATGTCAAAAGCAGTAGTTTGAGGTGGTCCCACTCCCCCAGGTTGTGTATGCATAAGCCTAAATTGATGGATTAGTTGAAGAGAAGATAGCATGAGGATAGCCTTTCAGCTGTGCTCCAGTCACAGTGGAGGCTGGTCCATTGGGATGGATGGGCCACCCGACTTTGGAAATGTTCAGGGTGGCAGGAGAGGATATATTGTTTATTAATATCCTTCCTAGCTTGTGCTAGCAAGTTCCTTTATGTAGCAGAGTTACATTCCCCCTTTTACATGCAGAGCAGATAGCTGGTGGCAGGCCCGTGTGAGCCTCTCAGTATTATACAATTCAGTCTGCCTCAGATTGAATTGTACGTTCCTGGCAAATTCCCTTGAATGCCTCTTAAAAGAATAAACATGCCACAATCTTATTCAAAGATAATAAAAGAAGTTTACTCACATCAGTTCATAGTTGGATCCCTGTAGGCAGATTACAAATATGCTACAAATATGCACATGTGGATCTATCCCATATGGGGGAGTAATCCCAGTGCTTCTGCTAGCTGAGAGCTAGCAGAACAGTCCTAGCTAAAAGCTGGTCAAACGAAGAAGGAAGTCAAAAAGAAGGGGAGTGCTGCATGACTCGTTCTTTTGTTACCTGGACAGGTAAGGTCATGCCCACCTTTTGTCACATGCAAACGAAGGATGCTCCAGCCAGGAGGAACAGGAAGTTTCGACTGGCTGGACCAAACATTCCCCTGCATGTCCACTCTAGGAAAACAAGGAATGTTGTACTTGACTGCTTCTCATGAATCAAATCCCGCACCAACTTCAGTCTGCTCTCAGCCAGCCCCCACCTGCCTGCCTTCTCACAACCAGGTAGTGGTGGTGGTGGTGGTGGTGGAGACTCTGCCTGTCACTGGCCCTGGCTTCACTTACTCTTGGTTTCCTCAAATTGCTGAAAGCCTCTTTTCTCAAGCTTCGTCTACATTCTAGTATGTTGTCCTCACTGCTCATTTGCTAGGGAGCAAGGCTCATTTGACACAGCAGCTCTTCTAAGTAAATAGATGTTGGATTGTGCTGTAAACATTCTGTAAAGGTAAAGGGACCCCTGCCCGTTAGGTCCAGTCGCAGACAACTCTGAGGTTGCGGCGCTCATCTTGCTTTATTGGCCATGGGAGCCAGCGTACAGCTTCCGGGTCATGTGGCCAGCATGACTAAGCCACTTCTGGCGAAACCGGAGCAGTGCACAGAAACACTGTTTACCTTCCTGCTGGAGCGGTACCTTTTTATCTACTTGCACTTTGATGTCCTTTTGAACTGCTAGGTTGGCAGGAGCTGGGACCGAGCAATGGGAGCTCACCCTGTTGCGGGGATTCGAACTGCTGACCTTCTGATCAGCAAGCCCTAGGCTCTGTGGTTTAGACCACAGCACCACCCACATCCCTAAACGTTCTGTATGCATGGTCAATTGTGTATTTAGATCATCTGTCTGAATTTACCAGCGCCCTAGTGCAGCTCCTAACCATGCCTCCAGCTCCTTTCTCATTCATTATTGTGGGCCTCTCACTCAACCCCCTTTCCTTTACGCCTTTGTGGCCATCCTGTTATTCACCCTTCTTGATGTTTCTTTTGTTTGTGACCTCTCAGTTGCTGGGGCAGTCTTATCGTTGTAAGATTTCTTACTTCCCCTGTTTGAAACTTAGACCTATTGCTTTATCAAGTTTTACCAACTTCCCTCTTTTGAATGGATGAATTTCCCCACCTCCAGAGCAGAAGTCATGCTGCAAAGCTGAGTTAATACAGCCAGAGCTTTCCTGGAATATATTCCTTAGCTACGTCATTAATATTCCTTCTTACTAATTATCTCCTAATTGAAATAGAACCAAACCCTGTTATAGGTGCAATAGTATTGTACCTGGACTACAACACAGTGTGTGAAGCAACTCTCTTGGTTTAACAACGTGGTCAGTGCAAGGGGGCATTTGCCATTCTTAAGTTACCTACTTGCAAGGTTGCAGATTTGTACCACCCAAAAGGAGTGGCTCCACTTTAAGGCTAAAGGATGGAAGGTTTTGGAATTTATACAAAGGCTTGGGGGGGGGACCCCCTCAATATTATATATAGAAAAGGTGAGATTCCTTACTGAGGTTAATTTTCTACTACAAGGAAAATAAATCTACTTTCATTCACAGTCTGAACCATAAAGTCAAATGTGATTTATTTAATTATTTATTTACAAAAATTACTACCCTAGATTAGACTTGATAGTATAGCACAGGGTACTGCTTTTCACCAATGTGGTTATTGCTTTGTGATTAAGTTGGAATCTACTGTTGGTAAATGTGTTTCTTCCACTTAGGAAGAGGAGGATTAGGAAGCGAAGTTTATATAAAAATCTGTACATTTTCACAATTTCTGCTTGTAATGCTAAGCTGATAATTTGCCCAGTGGACTCTTTAAGATTGGAAAAACAAACCCATCATTGTCCACAAGGCACAGGTGATTCTGCCCCATTCCCCCATACCATCAAGCTCCTTCCTTCCTGTATGTTTCCCCATTTTTCCTAGCTTTTTGAAGTACCCCCCTTTTATGTAAGTTCAGAATAGGAAGGGACGCTATTTAATTTGATGAAAATACTTAAAAAAAAACCAAAACCAGATTTTTTTTCTGGTTGTGTTGCATGAGAAAAGAAGTTGATTTCTGCAGCTGTATGTGAACAAATTGGAAGTGTGTGGAACACACACACACACACACACACACACACACACCCTTACATTAACACTAAAGTAAGAAACTAATTATTTTCACTTTCTTTCCAGAGCTCTGCTGGTCTGCTGCATTAAAAGATGATGATGATGATAATCTGTGTATTTATTGTAGGGTGTCCTCAGTAGGACTTGCTTGGGGGCCTGCATAGGATTTATTAGAATTATGAGGTAGGCATGGTGCAAATTGACACAGAGCAGTCTTGATTCCAGATTATGTTGTTGTTGTTTAGTCGTTTAGTCGTGTCCGACTCTTTGTGACCCCATGGACCAGAGCACGCCAGGCACTCCTGTCTTCCACTGCCTCCCGCAGTTTGGCCAAACTCATGCTGGTAGCTTTGAGAACACTGTCCAACCATCTGGTCCTCTGTCGTCCCTTTCTCCTTGTGCCCTCCATCTTTCCCAACATCTTGGTCTTGATTCCAGATTAGTTAATCCATAACTCTTTTATCTCTGGCTCTGCCCATCATCGACTCGCCACCAGCTTGCGGCTCCCAACACATTACCTTAAAGGGTAAAATGTGGCCCTCAACAGACAAAAGGTTGATTACCTCTACTATAAAGGACTCATTAGAGGACCCAGAGTTGTTCTATCATTCTGACCTTATTATGTGATGTTTACCTGACAGCAATACTTGGGCATTTCCTTCAGGCACACTTTTTTTCCTAATACGCTATCAAGCCTTGAGTGGACTTGCCTACTCCTTCTGACTAAAGGAACTAATTTACCTAAGCATTCCACTGGATGTTCATTAATTCTTGGCTGTCTTTAAAATAGGAGCGCAAAACACACAGCTCACTGACCATCCCTGGAGCCTTCCACTGCCCCCTCTCCTCCTTTTCTATATAGCCCTTTAAAACACGTAGGATGTTTATTTAAAGCTATCAACTGCAGATCTCCTTTAACAGCAGAAGCTGAAGTTCATAAGGGGAGAGCTCTCATTGTTAGTTCTGGGCTTCCAGCAGCCGTTCCCATCCCGTTTCCATGGCAACAGGTTTCATTCCGATCCGAGAGGGTAAAAAAAACCATGTAAGCTTTTTAAAAAAATGATTATGTAAACCTCTTACCTTATGAGTCCCCGAAAACAGATTTAGGAATGAAAAGCCACCAAGACAACTTTGCTCCATTTCCTTAGCAGGGAGCAACCAGCCTCTCGGGCCCTTGGTTTGCTGCCACGGACATGTGCAGGAAACTTCCTTCCCCACAGTTTGGTTTCTGGCTGGCAAATAATCCTTAAGTGACAGACAAATCTAGGCAGCCTCTAATCCAAGCCAAAACGTAGCAGTATGTGTTTTGTTCTATCAACTGTGTGCAGCGACTTCAGCTGCTGTCAGTGTTTACTTTCCAGCAGCAGAGATTCTGGAACCCAAGTCTGTCTGGAAGCCGCTGCTTCCCCCCCCCCAAAAAAAAAAATCCATGTTTGCGTGCGGGCCAGTTGCAAAATATAGACTTTCTCAGAACCGCACCTATCCTTTCCTGCTTTAGATTTTGGCGGGTTAAGCGCTGGCAGTGAAACCGAACGAACAATTGGCACCAAGGGCAATTGAAGCCTGCCCTCTCCTATGAACCTTAGGATGAGGGCCTGACCTCAATTTTTTAAATGGAGATTAAAGATAGCTTCATGACTTGAAGCATTATACAGTGGTACCTTGGGTTACACACGCTTCAGGTTACAGACGCTTCAGGTTGCAGACTCTGCTAACCCAGAAATTGGTATCTGAAGAAGTGTGCATGCACACGAAAGCTCATACCAAGAACTAACTTAGTTGGTCTTTAAGGTGCTACTGGAAGGGATTTTTTTTATCCAGAAATAGTGCTTCAGGTTAAGAACTTTGCTTCAGGATGAGAACAGAAATCGTGCTCCGGCGGCGTGGCGGCAGCAGGAGGCCCAATTAGCTAAAATGGTGCTTCAGGTTAAGAACAGTTTCAGGTTAAGAACAGACCTCCAGAACGAATTAAGTACTTAACCCGAGGTACCACTGTACAACTGTAATGGTATACTGTAGAACAAGGGGGTGATGGCAGCAGGGAGAAATTGGATGGGACACCCTTAGCTACAGGGTTCCTGGTGGAGCAGGGGGTGCCCTTCTGTTATGGCAATTACTTGTCAACACTGAGCAGCAGAACTGCTCAGAAGAAGACAGGGCCATTCTCCACCTTCCACCATTAGGAAAAGTGCATATGTATGAAAGAGGAGGCCTTTTCTCGTGGCACCTGCCTGTGGAATGTCCTCCTGAAGGTGGTGTACTGGGCATCAAGGGACAGGGGTGGCGCTGTGGTCTAAACCACTGAGCCTCTTGGGCTTGCCATTTGGAAGGTTGGCGGTTCGAATCTCCGCGACAGGGTGAGCTCCCGTTGCTCTGTCCCAGCTCCTGCCAACCTAGCAGTTCGAAAGCATGCCAGTGCGAGTAGATAAATAGGTACCACTGCGGTGGGAAGGTAAACGGTGTTTCTGTGCGCTCTGGTTTCCGTCACGATGCCCTGTTGTGCCAGAAGTGGTTTAGTCATGCTGGCCACATGACCCGGAAAGCTGTCTGTGGACAAACACCAGCTCCATGGGCCCGGAAGCAAGATGAGCGCCACAACCCCATAGTCGCCTTACCTTTACTGGGCATAAGTACTACCAGTACAAGTACAATACTACCAGCACAAGGTTGAAACCTTATTTTCCGTTTACGCATTTCTCTGTTTATATTGACACCCTGGTTCCATCCCCCCCCCAAAAAAAAAAAGAAACCTTATTTTCCAGGGCTTTTTAGAAGTTGTTATTTTTAACTAGTTCAATGGTTTTGTTCTTCATAATGTTATTTCATTGTTGATTATGTTTTTTATTGTATATGTAGATTTTGAATTCCAGTGTTTGTCACCCTGAAATCCAAAACTGGGTGAAAATGTAGTTCATGCATGTTTAAAATTTTAAAAAGTCCACACATTTACTGTGATGCGAAATGGTATTTGAAGTATATCTTGCCATTGGGCAGTTCACATTTTGCTCTGCCATAAACTTACTGGCAAGCCTCTCCTTTTCATTCTTGCAATATGGGTACAATAATACTAAGTTACCTTACAAGTTTATTCAGGTTTACTGGGAGCATGGAATGCTTTTTACACTCTGAAGTGCTAAATAAGCGGCATTTCAGCCAGTAGGAGTGACTGGGAGATAAATGGGTGTAAATAGTTTATGGGAAACTATGGAGGCGAAAGACTGAGTCATAGCTGCCTTTTCTTAAAAGTCAAATTTTATATGCTGTTTGGTCACTGCTTTGCTGGTTATCAATAGTTTATGCTTTCATGTATCTCAAACACCACTTGCAAAAAGAGAACGACAACGAGCTATAACTGTTTTTGCACCTTCAAACAGCTTCCGCCAACTTTACACTGCAACTTGAAAAGAAGAGTCATTGAGAGATTCAAGAAATCCCTCTTCAGCCAGCAGAGCAACCCATGTAACTTGAAGTCTGAAATTAAAAAGGTGCAGTATGTTGAAGGTCACTCCCAGAGTGATTATGATTTCCTTCCTCTGATTACTTGAAATATGGACGGGATATTTTCAGGGAGCAGAAGGAAGCACATTTTTACATATTCAGATGTGAAGCATTTACATAGGCTAATGGTCATATTTTATTCACGAACAATGGAGGTCCACGCATAGCAACTTACCCAGAAGCCTTGGAGATAGATGTTTTAAAAATTACCTCACTTTAATTTGAATATATCCTTAATCTTTCATTATAGTGGGGAATTAAGAATCAACAGTCAACAGCCTTAGGTTTTAAAACTACTACATTTGTCTGGACAAGCAGTGGTGTGTGTGTGTGTACATACACATATACAAACCCTAGCAGCTTCTCATAGACTGAGGCATAAAGCCATTATCATTGGAGATCAGAGAACTTATATTTCCTTTTATGTTCAGAAAGTAGGGATTTCAAAACAAAACCCCAAGGGAAGCAAACCCACAAGACAGAATTTTCCAGAATTGTCAGAGTAGCAGCATAATGCTTCTAATCTCCCATTTACATGAAATGCTTTTTGTTGTGAATAATCAATTTAGGAGTAACAGTAAAAGCTTGCCAGTTCTTCACAGAACCAAATTCTGCCTTATCATACCAAGCGGAGATGATGTTGAGTAAGCCCAGATGAACGAGAAGGGATGTGAAGAGAGAGAGAAAAAGAGATGTATTCAGAGGCTTGAAAGGAAGGGCTGCTTTACCCTTTAAACCTTGAGGGGTTTTTCCTTAGCCTGACCAGAAAGCACTGAAGCTGTCCCAATGTGCTTTGATGCTAGATAATATTGACACAGCCCAGTAGGCCTTAACTCGGGTCATTGCTTTCCAGCTACCATATTATTTGTGAGATCGTATTTTGGATACCATCCAGCACAGAACAGTTATTTGTAGATAATGCTGAAACCACAGAAGATTCTTTTTCAAAGGTGACAGTGTGTCTTAGCAGAGCAACTCCAAAGGACATTAGCAGCACATTTGATCCCATAACATGCCAAGTATTTTTCCAGTTGTTCCCACAGAAGGTGGCAACTGCCAGTGTAATTCATGTATATTTATTTATTTTGCACCCCCTAGGCTCAAGAAGATTAGTAACATGCAAACACCTCCACAAAATGTAATACCTGCAATATATTATATATTTATGCCCTGCCACAAAAAGACTCAAGACAAAGAAAGGCCTTGCATTGTCTTTGGCAAATGCGGTCTTATTAACAGAAACGGATGTGCCATTTGTTTATGTTGTTTTTATAATCATTATCTCTACTTCTGATAAAAGTATTTCATAGCCACAAAGGTGTTGCCAAGATCGTAGAATTGTAGAGTTGGAAGGGACTCCGAGAACCGTCTAGTCCACCCCCCTGCAATGCAAAAATCTCAACTAAAGCATCCATGACAGATGGCCATCCAATCTCTGCTTAAAAACCTCACAAGGAAGGATAGCTATGCTGTGCTATACAAAAGTAGCTTGAGAGATCTGTTCTTGTGTGTGCTTTCGTTGTTGCGTTGGGCATTACTCTGCATTCACTGGGCCTTAATTTGTTTATGTCCATGCTGGCACAGCCTGTGTCCTGAAAGTTAAGCACAGGACAAATAAAGATACACCTTTTTATTAATCTTGGTGCAAATGCTTACGAGCATATAGTGCATATACCCTTTAATAGTTTTTGCTATGCTTCGTACTGATGAATAAGTCATGCCTTATTGCAACTGAGCATTTCTGGATTGAAGCTTATCTGTTAGTTCTGAAAATAATATTGTGCATCCCCTCTTGTGTGGTGAAAGGGTTTAGTTTCCGATTTGATGAGAGACTACTGGATATTTTTGTTGTCTTTGTAATAGCTGCTTTGTTTATGAATGTACAGGAAACAAATACATACCTGGCACATACTGTTTTTTTCACATGAGAGCACAGCGGCCATTTTGGATGTTGCAATGTCACCCTGAAAAAAGCGCTTTTTCGGGGCTGTGTTCTTGTGTGGTGCCCCAAAATGCATGTTTTTGGATGGTATTCTCCCCAAAAGCGCATCTTTCAATTCTGCAGTCTTGCACGGTGCACAACCTTGGAAGAAAGTGTCCCAGTTTTCTGCCTTGGAGGTTGTGCAAATAGACATCCACACCCCAGGCAGCAGATCTACCAAGGCTGCTTCAGATTCCTAGAGTGAGTCTCTGTTCTCCACGATATTCATATCCAGCAACCTCAGGCCAAGTTGTCTCCAAGGTCTTTTCCTGTCTTTTATTTCATGATTGATGTGGTTGCAACCAAATTCCAATTCATTAGCTCCCACTGATGTTATACTTTCTCATGTAACATGTACTGTCCATCTCAGGAATCAGTATTGATAGCGCAGAAGTAATCTAGAAAGTACTGTAATTCATTTCCCCTTGAAAAGTTGGACAAAAGTTGGTCTCGGAATAACATTTAGAGCTCAACTATTCCACCTGTTCATTTTCAATTCTGTTCTCCTTTTGTTGTACCTGTTTTTAAAATGAATGAAAATGGATCACCTGGAGAATTTCCCATGGCGGCTTAATAGAAATGAGCAGAAGGTTCTCCTGAAGCAGGAAGAGGGATCCATAACTATGGACAGGGCTACTTGTTTTCCTTCTTGCCTGGGTTAAATACCCACCCAGAAGTAAAGCTGAACCTAGCAGCAGCTTCTCAGTTGTGAACTTCTAATTCTGTAAACTGAAAACGACAGAACACTGGCTTTAGCCCAAAACTGTAAATTGAAGTTGATAGTGTATAATATGAAAACCTTCTACCAATTTAAATTTGCAGAAATCTATTCACCTGGCTGAGCCAGGCAGTGCTTGGATGAGTACCTGTCACTTTGAGGATTAGAAATTTCCTCCCATATTTCATCTGCTGTGACAGTTGTCGCTTCCTTTCTGAGCAACTTCCAAAGGATTGAGCACCCAGGAGGGATCAAAATGGCCGAAATCACACAAGCATCAGTGGGCCCAAGCACTCTGCTGTGGTGAAAAGCAGGCCAGTGTCTACATATAGACTCTGTGGAACTTAGCATTGGGGATACTCTATACCAAATTCATCTAGTACCTTTAAAAATTACATTGGACTGCACAGTTTAACACATGCCAAACATGCATTAAATACAGTATTTGGTACTTGACTCTGCAAAGAACAGGGTATGAGTGGCGGATTTGTGCATAACAGAAATATCAAGGCAAGTTTTAAGAAAACTCAAAACCTTGTTTGTTTTTCACTATGGCTTCTAATATTTTTAAAACATAGTTATATCAAGGTTTTTCATGCTCAGTATGAAACTCTATTTGCAGGCTTCCTCAACCTCATCCCTCCAGATGTTTTGAGACTACAATTCCCATCATCCCTGACCACTGGTCCTGCTAGCTAGGGATCATGGGAGTTGTAGGCCAAAAAACATCTGGAGGGCTGAGGTTGAGGAAGCCTGCTCTATTGAACAATTGAATATTGAACAATTCACTTCCTGTTCCTCATTCCCTATCCAGAAATTTGTTCCAATTTCCGTCCCTCCCTCAATTTTAATCCATCTTTTCCCTTAGAGCAGTTTCATATTTCTAAGTCTGCACACTTTCTGAATGGCAAACATTTTAACTAATCTTACCGCTGTTTAATTTTTTTCTTACTTCAGAAAATTACAGTTCTGCGTTCACTCCCAATTGTAACATTTATGGAGGAAAACAATAGGTGTTTTGTTTGTGTTTGGTCTTTGTGCAGCTTCTCCAAGGTTCCCCAGAGCTGATTGAGCCTAACTTTTTGACAGCAGATTGCCAGTTGTTATTGCACTCTTCAGGGGGGAGTACTTTGGTCCTTGACGATAGACCAGGTAAGTCCGGCGAAAGCCACGTTGCGCAACCTTTGCCAACGGCTGTCTGCGTTGACATTGTTCAGCAAGTATGAATTCCTCCTGCTAAATGCTCATTAAGCTTCAACGAGGTTCAGTGTGCTAAATGTGTAGGGCATATAGGACGAAAACGACCGCACAGTTGCTCCTTAAACCATTTCCATGTGGCGATTCTAACTACACAGAGTGAGAATCAATATGAGATGTAGTGGTTAGAATTTCAGAAGAAGACCAGGGAGACCCAGGTTCAAACACCCCTTAGCCATGAAGCTCTTGAGAAGAGGCATTGTCTTGTGTGACATCATGGGCACGATGCGCAATGTTGCATTGTGGGGAAGAGGCCTAGCTCGGAGCTCAATGTGGCGTGGCTTCCCCTCTCGCACTCGGGAGGAGCCAGCCACTGAACCGCTCTGCGCTCAGACTCCTCCACACCCTCAATATGAAGGGCCCCCGGCCTCCTGCCAGCAGATTTTGAGGGGGCTGAAGGGGGTCCTCTGCTCCTAGGAATTGACATGGCTGCTCTTGGGCCAGTTGCTGTCTCTCAGCCTAGCCTACCTCACAGAGTCATTGTGAGGGGGAAGAAAGGGGGGAACCATGCTTAAGTCCTAAGAGCCAGTGTGGTGTAGTGGTTAAGAGCGATAGACTTGTAATCTGGGGAACCGGGTTCGCTTCCCCGCTCCTCCACATGCAGCTGCTGGGTGACCTTGGGCTAGTCACACTTTGAAGTCTCTCAGCCCCACTCACCTCACAGAGTGTTTGTTGTGGGGGAGGAAGGGAAAGGAGAATGTTAGCCGCTTTGAGACTCCTTCGGGTAGTGATAAAGCAGGATATCAAATCCAAACTCTTCTTCTTCTAAGAGCAGAGAAAATTGTCTTACAGGAGACCATTGCTCCATCTGGCTCAGTATTGTCTGTCCTAACTTGTAGCAAGTCTACTCTTTCATACTGTGGTCTTTCCAGGCCATTTCTCTATTGCCGTTTCTGGAGATGCTAGATATGAAACCTAGGGAGTTTGGTGTGCAAAGCATGGGCTCCGCCACTGAGCTGCAGTCATTCCCATTGAGGGAGTGAGGATATAATTGTAATATATAATAAATAAGACATGGTGAATTGGTGATCATCATACTGGAACAGACAAATTCCTGGAGGTCAAGTGTCAGGCTTCAGGGAATTGGCTTCCTCCCCCCGTGGCAGTAGATAAGCAGAGCAAAGGAAAAGGAGTCTTCTTACCAGTTAGAAACTTGAATAATTACAGTGAGAGAACAAAAACCCCATCTCCTAGAAATGGCTGTGTTCCCAATTAAGGATCACACCCCCTTCCATCCCTATTCATCTACGTCACTCCTACGTCTTGTAATCTGAGCATGTACCCTCTATGCTTTCTGTGCTTTCTGTTCTGACACTTTCTCAGCTCTTCTTGACCTTGGGGAGAGCGGAGGAATGCTGTCCAGAGACTGTGAATCTGTTAACCCTCTCTCTCCCAGTGTTTCTTCTTCTTCTAGCTGTTCCCCATCCAGTATTTCCCAGCTTCTGCCTTCTGAACTATGTCCCTCTGCAAACCACTGTTCTAAATCTATACTGTCCTCCTGCTCCTGGGAAGATTCAGGATCCAGATCAGGGGGAGGGGGAGGCTCCCACCATTCCTTGTCAGTACAATCCTCCTCAGCACAGTCCCTGACATCAACTATCAACGGCTATGTTTTATCTCTGCTGTAAGACGCATTTTATCTCTGAATACCAGCTGCTGATAATCACAGTTGCTGTTGCATTGCTGTGCTGTTTGCGAGCTTTCCATAGGCATTTGGTTGGCCACTGTAAGAACAGGATATTGGACCAGATGGGCTGTTGGCCTGATCCAGGAGAATCGTCTTATGTCCTTATATTCTCTGCCCATATGTGAGGCAAGTGATGTTGAGTTCCCTCAAAAGTAATGGCAGGTGTTCCTCTCCCCCTCGCCCGGTGCTGAATTGGCCGGACAAAGGAGAGATGACAGGATTTTGATATGGTATGCTGTGTTGCATCTTGAACCGATTTGGCAGCCTAATGCTAGGCTAAAGAAGCAGGCTATAAATATTAAAATAATAGTAACAGTATACTGAAACTGGGCTTACAGACCATTAAATATGTGTGGTGAGAATGAAGTGAGGGACATTGAACATGAAGGAAATAATTTAGATAGCTGCATAGCGAAAAAACTCAAAACAAAACCCCAACAAACCGTGCCAAAAACTATAGCACATGCATTTATGAGAAGAATGAAAGATGTAGTCAAGTATTTATGCAAAAATGCAGAAAAGCTTGCTAGCAGCATAAAGCATTATCAAGAAGAGGAACACATTCACAGCAAAAAAATATTTCAACTGGAACGTTCTGAATTGTCAGGACTGGGGAGAGGTGGCAGGAAGGAAAACCAGAAAGAGGAGGTTAATTTATTTTATTATGAAAGTGTTTCAGCAACTAAACAAATTTTATAGACCTGGGCTAGAATGCAGTTTTGAAAGGGCGACGTGTTGTGTATGTTGCTGCTCTGTCATTCAAAATATTGTCCTGTCTTGGTTGGTTTCAGTGTTCATGTACCACGAGTTTGTGCCTTTAATGGAAAAGGGCATGTGTTCACTGCTTTTATACATCACCCAAGGGGGTTGCACTCAAGATGCAAAGGAGGTGCGGGAAATAAGGCATGTAGGCTCTTATATTCCATTGCATGTGCTTAGAAGCCTTCCTGTTCTGAGATCATCCTGGGATCCCTGAGTTATTTGGATTCTTTATCACAAGGAAACGTCCTAAGCAGACGTTGGCAACCTAAGGCCCATGGGCCAGTTCTGGCCTGTAAGCTTCCTGGAACTGGCCCATGGCTGTTCTGTGGATTGGCGTGGGGATTCTATGCTCCCCCCCCCGGCACCATTTTTTTTTCTCGCCGCGGGGACCGACTTCCGGGTCAGAAGAGCCCTGGAAATAGCTTGAGAGCACGTATGGGCGCTCACACTCTGGCCCACCGAGAGGTCTGCCGGGGAATGGACTGGTCCGGCCTCAAAAAACGTTGCCTATCCCTGGTCTTAAGTCTATTCAACAGAATGCATAGAAGCCTGCATCATACCTTCCCAGTCAAAGCAGGAAGATTATAGGCACGATGGATGGGCCTGGTGCACGCAGGGACATTAGAGACAGGGCCAATGCGCACCCACTCCCCTTTATGTCCACACACACACGAAGAAGGATCCTGTTTATCTGCATATAGAAGCAGTTTTTGTACAACTATTGCTGCGCATTGATTGCGTCAGTATTCATTGCTGCTTAATGTATATGAGCCCAGTTCTAAATTGCACTAAACAAGGGGATTACAAAGGGAACATTTGCGTATTGATCACTCTGAAGTTGGCCCTGTGGCATCTTTATTCTTCTGGGGAAACATACAGAATTAAGGGCCAGATTCAATTAACTTGGCGCGCTAGCAGAAGCCAGTGCAAGGACTCTTGCTAGTGCAGCGGGGTTTTCCTCCCTCCTCTCCCAAATCTGCTCTGGAGAGTAGGGAGAGCCCCAAGAACAGCACACATGGGGAGGAGAGGGATGGTTTCACTGGGCAAGCAGAAATGCGTGCACTCATGGAATGATTGGATTAGCGAGATCCTGAAGCCCAGACTGTGTCATCTAATTGCTAATGGACCAAGGATAGTATCCTGCTTTTGTGACTGACATAAAAGTTTGGATTTGATATCCCACTTTATCACTACCCTGAGGAATCTCAAAGTGGCTAACATTCTCCTTTCCCTTCCTCCCCCACAACAAACACTCTGTGAGATGAGTGGGGCTGAGAGACTTCAAAGAAGTGTGACTAGCCCAAGGTCACCCAGCAGCTGCATGTGGAGGAGCGGGGACGCGAACCAAGTTCACCACGCCAGTTATACATGTAACTTCACCAAATATGCACCCACCTGATTTTTCCAATGTTTCCTTTTTGGAAGGCATGTGTACACACACACACACACACACACACACAGAGAGAGAGAGAGAGAGAGAGAGAGAGAGAGAGTTAATTTAACTGTCCTATGTGAAATAAGACATTTTAAGGTTATGGCACAAGAATTGTTAAGAGAAACCTGCCAGCGCTACCTCTGCACTAATTTTCTATTATATATGCTGTAGAAAACCTTTGCAAGAAATCCCCAGAGTTTTCATGGTCAAGGTTAGTGAAATAGAGGGCAAATGAAAACTTGAAAATATGCAGAAACTCCGTGGAACTTGGTTTCAAGGAAATATAAGTAGGATCAGCAGGAAAGTGCTCAGATGTGAATGGCACGGGTTCCCATTAATTAAAATGGTGGGTGCCAATCTACATGCATAAATGAACCTCCATAGAACTGAACTGGAAAGTTGGCTCCTCTACAGAAGCTCCTGTACACCTACTGGATTTCCCAAGCCCAGAACAAATGATTCTCTTGCCCCCTTTAATCCACAATGCTGATTTAACCTTCGTGGTTTGCTTTTTTGCTTTCACCTTAATGAATTACATATCTGTGACCAGAAGCAGTTGGGTGTGAAGCTTTTTCTATATCTAATAATCAGTTAATAATCCCTTAAGATTGTTGTTAATTCCATGATTTCAGTATACGCTGTCATAAAACGACGGTAACTTTTAACAGTTTAAGAAGCTTCTCTGGTGCTTCTTTTTATGAAATCAGATGTCCATTCCATTATCCAGCATTATCTGATATGATTTACTCATAGGTCTTCCTAGCACTTTTGACGTGGATGAAGGAATGACATATGAACAAATGCAGGTCAGACATCACCTTGTTTTCAGTAGTTTCATCATTTGCTTTCAGTTCCTTTTCAGTAACATCTAATGAAATTCCATGTGCTTCACTTTTGTAGACTGTGATCGAGGAGGTTCTGGAGGAATGTGGATATTACAATTTTACCTCAAATAGGTGAGTTTCATTTCAGAAGGAGACGTAAAATCATGGTGAAGTGAATAGACAGAAATTATAATTCAGTTTCCTAGTTACAGCTGTCTATTTTGGTTTTGGGGTGCTTTTTAAAAAAAATTTCATGATTTATGATGTGTAGGCACGTGCTAGATAAAATGGTGTGGAACATTGTAGCCAGTAGTGTAAAATCATATTTGAAAAGAAAGGCACCCCCATCCTTTTCATTTTGATGGATGAGAATTTGTTTTAAAATCCCTTATGAAAAATAAACCTCAAATGAAGAATTGTGGGACTACCAGCTTGTCTTACGGGTACATTGTCTGGATGTTGCACAAAAATGGGTTGGGACAAGAAAGCAAAGGGGATGTAAAATTTGGAAGAAGCTATTTGAACTACAATACAGCTGCTATTCTGCTCCACCTCTGCTTACTATTGCTGCAGGATTTTCAACAGTGATGGGACAAACATTCATGGGATAGATTGAGTGTCTCATACTCAATAAGTATAAATGGAATTCCACTAAGTTGTATGATATAGAAATAATACGTTGGCATGTGTTTCAATGGGGAGGCTTATTGCTGGTTTTAATTATTTTGAATGTTTTAAAATAGTTCTTTTTATCTGTTTAGGAACCCCTGATGTACACAATACTGACCTTTATGAGCCAAGTTCCATATAAGAAAGCTTTTTTATGTTCTTTGTGTGTTACTGAGAGGGGAAAAGCATCTCTGGGTACCACACACAGATAGGGGGCGAAATGATGCTACTAATTAGCCATAGCCAATCATTTCCAATAGTGACATCCAAAAGAATTTAAGGCCCCTTTAAATAGGAACAAACTGGCTATGAGAGATATTTGTTGCCTACAGTTTCTACAAATGTTGGGATCAGTTGCACTAAAGTCCAGCATATATGTTGGTGCCTAATTTTAGGAGCTTTTAGGTTGGAATTTCACTTATCTGGTAGCTCAAACTCCCGCAAAGCTTTCCTGCAGTCTCTGCTGATGCATCTGTGTCATATTGGCAGCAAAGGTCTAGTCTGCCTCAGGTGATTGTAAATGTTATGGCATTTCTCATTCCCTGCGAACACTTACAGCCTCTTAAATCTTTTTAGGTATCAATACTATCCATGGGGAACAAGGACTCATCCGGCCAGAAGATGAGCGCCTGGAATTCGGATGAGATTGGCATGTTTTCTAATAAGGTCTAAGTGCCTTGACTTCAGCTGTTGTCTTTTGCCAAAGGAATGCGCTTTGCTTCAACACAAGAAAAGGGGGGAGGAAATCAGATGTAGGGATAGTTTGCAAAGAGTCATCCAGGCAGTAGAACTTTGGAGCACAACTTTTTCAGTAGATGTTTGCAGTACTTTTTTTTGCTGGCAGAATGCTTACTTTCTGTGCACAATGTGGACACAATCCCAGGTACCTGCATTATGGCAATATAATGCTCCACTGAATTCTTGCTTCTATATAATTTTAAAGGACTTATGAATACTCAGGAATGTTGGAAATATATCTTATGTTTTATAGATCTGTTTATACCAGAGATTTATCTTTTATAATAAGAGTACCTTTCGTAAGGAGAGGAAATCAGAAAGTCGGAGTTCAGAGTTTTCTAGAATACATTTGTGACTAGCCTTTGGGATATTTGCAATTTCTGCTGCGAGTATGGTATATTAGACAGTATTTAAAACCTGCACAGCTTCTAATAATTGCTATTTTTAAATACATGTTGATTCTATAAATAGATATAGGGTGACGCCAATAATATGTATATAAGAAATGTATAGTGTGCATTTGTATGCAGCATTCATACCTTTACACCCACACCCACGGTGCAATAAATAGATAATTCTTTTTTTTTATTTTTGTTCAGCTCTGTAGCACATAATGCACTTTGGAAAACTATGCATGCTTTTGGAAAATGCATACAAAATAAGAATGTGTGTGTAGTTGTTGCTAAGACTTTTCTCTCATTTTTGCCAGCATGCTAGAGATTTCAGTTGCTGGCAATATTGAGTGAAAGTATGATTCTCTAGAATGAGGATATTCAACATGGTACCTTCCAGATGTTGTTGGACTACAACTTCCATCATCTCTGACCATTGTGAATGCTGGCTGGGCTGATGGATGTTGGGAGTCCAAGAACATCCAAATGGCACCCAGTTGGCTAACCATTCTGTAGAATACCCTTGTAGGTAAGACCTCCAAATTTCAATGGTTTTATTTTTATTTTTAAAAACCTGCCTATCTTAATTAGCCTTTTGGTACGTAATGCAATATTTCTGAAGTTGGGTGCTTACCGCACATCTAACCTACTAGGCAGTGTGTTCGTCATTCAAGCACAATTGAAGAATTTGGGGTAAAAAAAAAAGGCAAGTTCAGCTTGTCTGTTCTGACCCATGTTAGTCTGACATCATCAACATGATTGATTTGGGGACCAACCCAATAGGGTCGTTTGAAATCTAGACCATGGCACTGCAGCAAAAGTGCGTTAGGTGGGTTATTTTATAGCAGCTTGACATTTTGCAAGGGAGCCGGGGTATGCTGTTGTTCCATCTCCATTTGCCACAGTAGGCTTATAAAGTCTGTAAGAAAAGGTGCCCATTCTGAAACATCTGGTGGCATCAGTAGGTATGTTCTCATGTGCGCAACTTCTTCATATTTTGCTTGTTCATCATGGCAAAATCAGTGGACCCAACCAAGCAGTTGCGTGACGAAGATTTCTGCCACAATGAAGTGGACCAGGGCATTTCATGTGGAAACCAGAGCAGTTGTGATGCATTCTAGTGCACAAAGCATCCAAGGACTAAGTATTGCTGCGCTGTTGCTTCTCTGGCAACAGTTGCTTGGTTCAAAGAAGAAGAAGTAGTGGGTAGATTTTTGCCCAGGCAATGGTACTTTCCCATTGCAGTTCTTCACATTCCCTCCAAAAAGTATTCCTGAGGATTGCAGAATGTAGCATGGGGGGGGGGGGGGAGCAGCAGCAGGAGAAGGGGGAGCCAGACAGCAAAAATTAGTGGCACACGGAGAATTAATAGACACACACCCATCACCACTTATCTTTATGTCAGTATAGAGAGAGGCCTCCCAAACTATGTTTCACCGCATGGTTCACCCTCCCGTCTCTAAGCAAACATATGGCATACCATAAATTTCAGTGCAGCTCTGTTTCGTGCTTATTGCTGGATGCCACAGTAAAGTTAGGAACCGTAACATATAACTTCACTTCCAATTTAGATTGCCATTAAAAAAGCACAGATCAAATGCTTGTACAGTGATACTGGATTTGAAAGTGCCATCTGCAGTGCCCTGTAAAAATAGGAACTATTTTAAAATGTGATTACACATTTTGAAATTGCAAATAATAAAGTATGTTGATTGCTTTTTAAAAAAAATATGTGTGTAATTACACTGGCAACCTTCAAAACCCAGCATTCATCATCCAGGGGATTTCAAAGTAATCATGGCTTCTTCCTATTTTTAGAAAAGTAGACACCACTGGAGAGCAGAAAGATTTGCATTCGTAATGGCTCTGATTTTAAGTATCATCCAGTAGAAAAAAGCAAGAGATTGATACCTAAAAGACCATAAAATTCTTCTCTTAGTTCTGCCTTCAGGTGTTGCTTCTTTGCGTTTGCAAGGAATCAATCCTAATTATTTCTCTTTGCAGTTAAATCACTATTTTTGCAGCCATTTCATGTTCAAAAATTGGCAGGGAACAATTAAAGAAATGGCTTCTTGGTCCTATGTAAAAGTACTGAGTTTTGTATACAGTCGTACTTTGGATGCTGAATGTCCTGGAACTTGGGACATTTTGGCTCCTGAACACCACAAACCCAGAAGTGATTGTTCCGGTTTGTGAACGTTCTTTTGGAACTTGAAGAAGCCTTAATTTGGTTTTCGAACGTCCAGCACCGAGGGCCTTCTGGTGGTTCCCTCACTGCGAGAAGCCAAGTGACAGGGAACCAGGCAGAGGGCCTTCTCGGTAGTGGCGCCCTCCCTGTGGAACGCCCTCCCACCAGATGTCAAAGAGAACAACAACTACCAGACTTTTAGAAGACATCTGAAGGCAGCCCTGTTTAGGGAAGCTTTTAATGTTTGATGTACCATAGTATTTTAATATTCTTTTGGAAGCCGCCCAGAGTGGCTGGGGAAACCCAGCCAGACGGGTGTGGTATAAATAATAAATTATTATTATTATTATTATTATTATTATTATTATTATTATTATTATTATTTGGAAATCGAACAGATTTCTGGAACGGATTCCATTCGACTCCCAAGGTAGTAGTAGTAGTAGTAGTAGTAGTAGTAATAATAATAATAATAATAATAATAATAATAATAATTATTATTATTTATTATTTGTACCCCGCCCATCTGGCTAGGTTTCCCCAGCCACTCTGGGCAGCTTCCACAAAGACCAAAAATACACTAAGATGTCACACATTAAAAACATCCCTGAACAGGGCTGCCTTAAGGTGTCTTCTGAATGTCAGGTAGTTGTTTATCTCTTTGACATCTGATGGGAGAGTGTTCCACAGGGTGGGCGCCACTACCGAGAAAGCCCTCTGCCTGGTTCCTTGTAGCTTTGCTTCTCGCAATGAGGGAACTGCCAGAAGGCCCTCGGTGCTGGACCTCAGCGTCCAGGCAGAACAATGGGGGTGGAGACGCTCCTTCAGGTATACTTCAGGTATGACTGTAGTTAATACCTCTGGACCAGACTCCCCCAACCCGCTGCCCTCCAATATCCAAAACATCCAGAGAGCATCAGGTTGGGGAATGCTGCTGTAGGCAGTTTTTAAAATACCTTAATTTTAATAATATACTACTGCTGCTGATACCCGGAATCATTTTATTGACAAATAAAATCTACCCATAACTACTATAAATCTCAATTTTGCTGGAGGATGGCTGATTAAAGTTGCAATTTTGTCTAATAATGTGCCTGGGCATAAGCAAATTTTATCTACTGAATGAGACTGTAAGTGGTAGGCAGGGTTTTGGAATATTTCTGCTTGCATTTTCTCACTGGTTAGAGATGGAAATGGGATCAGCTGGCCCTGTGAATCTTGTTCCTGTATCTAGAGTTGGCCAACCGTATTCATGATTACAGTCAAACTGCTTCTTTACAATAACTGTTCAACACTGGAATTCCAAGTAGTTACAGTGC
Organism: Podarcis liolepis; assembly: GCF_965112155.1. Lineage (NCBI taxonomy): Eukaryota > Metazoa > Chordata > Lepidosauria > Squamata > Lacertidae > Podarcis > Podarcis liolepis. The sequence continues at coordinate 42,469,146 of NC_139563.1, read as the reverse complement.
TCTGAGGGCCATTTAATAAATGTGAGCCAACTGCTTATCTTCCCAAGAGGATTGCATAGTGAAGCCAGTCTGTGTGCAGATATGGCCTGCAGCAGTAAGTAGACATTTTTGTGATTGTGACAGCTACCTCAAAAAAAGGCCCTTCTGTAGCAGAAAAACAACCATAATGACAATTTAGGAAAAAATGCTGTGTACATTGTTTTTCAGTAGAATGACATCGGTAAAAACACGCTGCAATAGGTCTCTTCCCAAGAAGCTTACTATTTAAAATGGAACAGGAGCGGAAATGACAGATTACAACATAGGAGCTAACTCTAGGGGGCCATGGGTGCCTGGACACCCACAAAAATATTATTGTGGGAGCCGGGCAATGAGCAAAGCCAGAGAGAGCCTCAAGGTTAGATTCCTACAATGTGTTATACATAGGGCCAGTGGCGTAGCGTGGGGGGTGCAGGGGGGGCCGGCCGCACCGGGCGCAACATCTGGGGGTTAGGGTTAGGGGGCGCAAATCCACAGGTTAGGGGGCGCAAATCCACGGGTTAGGGGGCGCAAATTACTTGCCTTGCCCCGGGTGCTGACAACCCACGCTACGCCACTGCATAGGGCTGCCTCTGAAGACGGTTCGGAAACTTCAGCTAGTGGCCAGGTTGTTCAACACCGGGACAAGACAGTTTGAGCATATTATTACACCAATCCAGGTCCAACTGCATTGGCTAGCAATTAGTTTCTGGGCCCAATTCAAAGTGCTGGTTTTGACCTATTAAACCTTTAAAGGACCGCAATGCCTCAAGGACCACCTCTTTTCATATGAACGTACCTGGACCCTGAGATCACCTTCTGAGGCCCTCCTTTGTGTATCTCCTCCTTGAGAGGTTCAGAGGGTGGCAACACGAGAAGGGGCCTTCTCCTCAGTGGCTCCCCGTCTGTGGAATGCTTGCCCTGGGGAAGTTCACCTGGCACCTTCATTATACACCTTTAGGCGCCAGGCAAAAACGTTCCTTTTTAACCAGGCCTTTGGTTGATCAGATTTACATCCTATGCCCTTTTAAAATGTGTGTGGGGAGGCTATTGGTTTTTTTTTAAAAAAAATAGGTATATTGTGGTTTTATATCCTGATTTTAGTCTGTGAAATGCCCTGAGACCCCAGGGTATAGGGCGGTATATAAATTAAATAAAAAAGAAGAAGAGGAGGAGGAGCCAGCTAGCCAGCCTCTGCAGTACTGTGCCCAAGAGAGAAGCAGTTCAGCTCCACCCTCCTCAGCCAGCCAGCAAGTACCCTTTTTGAGGGGGCTTGGTTGCGGAGGCAGAGTCCGAGCCCCTTCCTCACTAGCTGCAGACAGGAGGATGAAGAGCAGCCACTGCCGGCAGCTGCAATGCAAACGTACAACCTCACATGCAGACTCATGTGATGCCACACTCACTACATGCAGGTGTGTGCATGTAAGGTCACACAGCCGTGTGATGGCGGCAGGCACCCACAGTCCTGAGGGCGAGATGGTGCCCTTGGATTATGGAGACAGAAAGACCAGAGTAATTCAGGTGAAATAAAAGTGGAGGAGGAATGGAAGAAATGAATGTGGGCAAATGAATTTACTTAAATGTAGGTTTTGTGCAATTAAAACACTTCTCACATCTGTGTATTTAATACACACATGTGTTAAATATGCAGCCTTTTCAGGCTTTTAGATGGTTTGATGAGTGGAAAATAAAATAATTTGGGAATACTCTTTGTTTTCCAAATGATAAGACCATTGATTTCGGGTACGGAAGTTGGCGTGTTCTATTCACCCAAGTCGGCGGCCTCAGTTTTAAATTCCTTTCATTTTTTCCTATTGATTTTTTAGTAGACCAAGCATGAATTATGCATGTTTTTGGTTTTCGGCAAAAGTGTATCATGTTCGATGCAAGGACAATAATAGTATTCTGAAAGCACTTAATTGGGGTCATCCAAAGTTAACAAAGACTTCACATTCCCACTGGTGTGGCAGGTCACAGGAACAGCACATGCAAAAAGAGAGTTTCCACTGGTCACTACAATTGACAATGCAATTGGCCTTTGCAAGTTAAGAACATTTAAGAAGAGCCTACTGGATCAGACCTAGTGGTTCATCTTGTCTAGCATTCTGTTCTCACAGCAACCAAACTGATACTCCTGGCAGGTGAGGGCAACAGCTCTCGTTCCACTTGTGATTCCAAGTAACCAATATCTAGAGACATACTGCCTCAGGAAGTGGAGGTAGAACATAGCCACCATGTCTAGTAGACATCAGTCCTCCATGAATGTATCTAAGCTCCTTTTAAAGCTTTCTAAGTTGGAGGCTATCACTACATCTCATAGGAGCAAATCCCAGAGTTCAATTATGTGCTGTGCAAAGAAGTCCCTCCCTCCTGAAGCTTCCAACCTTCAGCTTCATGAAATGAGCCAGGGTCCTAATATTACTTAATTAATTCAGGCTATTTCTATGTTGCTTAACATCAAATATCTATCTATCTATAGCTATAGCTATCTATCTATCATCGATCGATCGATCGATCGATCTATATGGTGTGCAGCAAATTAAATACCAAACCACGCAATTAATCCATAAGTAAAAAAAACTATTAAGAATGACAATTAAAAAGTACTGTACAAATAAGTACAAATGTTACTTCTGCCAAATGCTGGTCATTCCCCACCCCCACCCCTCCAACTGAACTGGGAAGGGGGACATATTCTTTAAAATAATGAGCTCATAAATTCTTTTACAAAGACTACCTGCTTCAGTCTTTGACCTTCATACATTAAATATTACATTTACAGTTTCGAGTTTGATTTCAAAGAGAATTAACCGAGTTTCCAGTATGACTTTTCTGAAATAGCCAATGTACAGCATGAGAACATTTCAAGAGCTAAGTGGAAAATGAACTGTATTAGATGCAAGGACTAATAGGTATTAATAGGCAAGTAGATTTGCCCTAAATGACAAAATCAGGCTTTGTTGGATGACAGCCTATAAATTCTGATCAAAGTATTGACAATGAACTTCTTTAACAGAATATCATTAGAGCTTTCTAAAACTTGTTTTTGGAGCAACAAACCAAGATGGTCATTAAGACATGCTACAAAGACCCTACAGCCATTTCTGAATACACAAAGAACAACACACATCACTTTAACTGAAGCAGCCCCTCATACCACATCCCACACTATTTTGCATGGCTAACCCAACCCACCTAAGTAGATTTGTGAGTTTCGTAAGGAACTGCAGCAGGAAAGAAGATATAACAAACATCCTGTTCTGGGGTTACAATTCTAGGCCAATAAGTTCAAAGCATGAGCAAACTTGCAGAAATATACACCGATGTCTTTTGAAAATAGATTGACACGTCACACGACAATCAGATTGGTATTGAACTGGGCTCTCATCCAATCAAGTCAAAGAAGAACTGATGAGGTCTGAAAGCAATGACAGGAAATTGACAAGGTGAAGTAGCATGATGGAAATGCGAAATTCATTACTGGCTTGCAGAACATTCAGCTGTGCAGTAACTGAGAATATAACAAAGACATAGTATGGAACAATGTTCAGTAGAGACTGGACACAGTCTAACTACCACATAAGCTTTGTGCAAGCAAGTCAGAATGAATGCTGAATAGACAGGATGTCCGTAGGAGCGCCATAAGAGACTATTCATTATTTTCAGCTTTGAAAGAGGTTCTGCAGCTGAGGAAACTCACCTGCGAAACAACACTGAGTGGCTTGATTGTCATTGGACGTGCAGTTGAAACTCCATGAAAATAATTGCTGGCTTGTGAAAGTAGCACAGCGTGGCTTCTGAATGCACAGGCCACACACCTTCAGAAGAAAAGGACTCGCTGTCATCCAAGCTTCAGGTGAAACTCATGTGGAAATAGTTCACTTCTGTTCTTTGACACAATCATCGTAGCGAATGACAGTGCCTGGACATTCTAACAATTATCAAATCAAGATGATTTGCCCAAACTTTAGGAATGTTTTGCACAGAGAGAAAACTGTTCTGAATAAAATAGAACAACCATGAAATTTGTTCAGGGTTACTCTGTATGTTGACCGGAGTAATGAAAACATACATACAAAGAAGAAGAAGAAGAGTTTGGATTTGATATCCTGCTTTATCACTACCCTAAGCAGTCTCAAAGCAGCTAACATTCTCCTTTCCCTTCCTCCCCCACAACAAACACTCTGTGAGGTGAGTGGGGCTGAGAGACTTCAGAGAAGTGTGACTAGCCCAAGGTCACCCAGCAGCTGCATGTGGAGGAGCGGAGACGCGAACCCGGTTCCCCAGATTACAAGACTACCGCTCTTAACCATTACACCACACTGGCTCTCATGATTCGGATACATGCAATAACTCAAAACCAAACCATTGTAAACATATAGAACTTTCAGGAACAAACTAAAGTGACACTGTTTAGCAGTTGCAGGGATGCATTTTAAAAATATGTAAACAGGAGCCACGATAGGGAACTGGGAAAATGGTTAAAGCTCACTTCCCCTAGCTGCCTAGTCTAGACTGGAGGAGCCACCCCTATAATTGCAAGACTGGTGCCATGTCTTGTTTTGCCCTCTGTGGACATATTACACCAACAAGAACCTAAAATGTCTGTGTGGTGGTGCCATCTTGCATTTTCCTCAGTATTTGGGGAGGCTGACCTCAATCCAATTTATACACCGTCCTTCTCAAAGCAGCTGCTAGACTTTCGTCCCCTCAAAATAGTCCCAGGATCCTATTGCTTTGCTACTCAACAAAAAGCGGCATATATTGAAAACAATGAAGCAAAACAGCTGTTTTGAAACTTGAGACCCCTTTGGGGAAGCAGTTTAGTCCTGCCTGTTCTGGTTCTTTGCAGAGAGGACAGAGGTTGTTAAGGAGTATAATACAGCCATGAAAGCTTCGGGTGATGAGAGCTGGATTGAATAAATCAAGGCCACCATTGGATTGCAGCAAAACACAGAGTGGAACTGAGGAAGGCTACAGCTCGGTGCTGGAGCAACTGTAGAAGGCACTAAGTTCAATCCCTGTCATCTCCAGTTATGGCTGGGAGAGACCCTTGTCTGAAATCCTGGAGATCTGCTGCCAGGCATTGTGGACCACTTGTCTGGCTCAGTATAAGCTAGCTGCCTGTATTCCTTAAAAAATAAAATAAAAATCAGTCACAGGCATATGCAGTATTTAATTATAACCACTAGTACAGCATCATCAGCATTCCCCAGTTGGGTTAAGTGGGACGTGGCATTCCAGACTAGTAGTTACACAACAGTGTGCGGTCAAGGCATGCTTTTAAGGAGTCAATGCATTTCATTGCAAAGGCAGCAATGTGTCAGAGGCAGCTGAGTTGGCCTCAATGTGTGGAGTGTTTTCTGTGTTCATAAAACATTGCAGGTCATTCCGGTTCGGCAAGGCATCCTAAAATTACGGTTCTGAAACACACACATCAAATCTCATCGTTGCTGGGTAATTTGCTCGTTTTTATATTCTTAGATTGCTTGTTCCTCATCAGCTGCGCCTATTGATGGGTGCTCTTTCTGACGTTTAGCATAGGGAAGGATCACCTGTGTGTGCAAGAGAACATTTACTGCAACCTCAGGATCATCATAGTGTGCTCACTGATGTGCACACAGATGGACAAAGCCAAGCCAGCTTCCAGAATCCTAGGTACTCAAATCTAGACTTGACTCGACCAAGATAGAATTGGAAATACAGCAAGAGCTATAATGGTAGCAGTGGCAACCAGGGGCGTACGAAGGGGTGTGTGGGGTGTGCGGTCCGCCCCAGGTGTCACCCTGAGGTGGGGTGACAAAATGGCGGGCGGCACTCACTGCGGGGCCTGCAGCGTTCCCAAGCCACAGGTCCTGGGCACCTGCAGGCTCCACACTGTCCGCCAACTCCCCCCCCCAGTTGTAGGGTGGCTGAGGCCCCACGTATGGGTGTCTGTCATCCGTATGCGTGCCGCCCGTCGTCCGTATGGGCAGTTCGCTCCACCCCTTGGCGCACTGTCCTAGGTGACCAAGAGCCTTCCTCCGCCACTGCTGGCAACCAGTTATCAATCTCCACCTCCCCAGCTTTCTTCAGATCTTTGAATCAGAGGATTTTAAAGTAAATTTACTATTGGAACTCAGTGTAATCCTGTTGAAATTATTTGTTGTGGCCTATGGAGCAGTAAAGACTGATAATCCTATTACTCATTACGGTAAGCCCTCCTGTCCACAATGGGCACTTGTTGGTATGCTATTGGAAGCTGACCAAGGGTTGCAGGTGCTGGTGTCAGGCATGTAAATGAGGCAAGCTGGGGCAGGAGAGGGGGCAAGGGACCTCCATGTGTGCATGGGAGATGGAGGTTCCTGCAGGAAGCTACTGGACTGGGATCCACTTCCAAGAAGAAGTGTATTAAAGTGTTTTGCCCACATTGTATTTAACCCAGGTCCCAATTAAAATTCACATTTAGCCTTTCAGATCTGGCACAGTTTCTAATCCACAAATCCCCAAAAAAGCAAATTGCCTTTTCCAGGTGGCTTATTGTGATCCTAGCCACTGTTGCAGATTAAATTTTCAAGGTTGTTACAGAGACGGTCCTTTGCTTGTGTGATTACATGATTGCTCGCTGCAATTGCTTTTAGCAAAAGTGAAACTGTAATAATACAAATAATCCGCAAATCCCAATGGCATCAGTCCAGAATTCTCTGTGTGTGGTTAAACTGTGTGGGGGAGCACTGCTTTTCTTTTAATCCAAATTATTTGTTCTTTACTGTTTGCACTGGCTTGCATCCTTAGCCACTGTGGCAAAGGGCCCCAGAACTGCAAAAGTAAACTTGTAATCGGCTCACAGCTTCTGAATGGAAGACATGCCCTCTGAATCAGCATGGATTTTGAGTTAGGAGGCAATCCATGTCCAGCCAGCTAAAAATCTGACTGAGGCACAGCGTGTGGCTTACCAGTGTGTGCCTCTCTTTAGAGATTTCTTATAGATGCATTTGCCTTGTTAGGAACATTTTTGCTGCTGGACATTAGAGATAAACCTGACCTCAGCCACCCTAAAAGCAGTTTGCTGCTTAAACCAATTTCCACTTTGGCACATCAACAGAACTGGACAAGGGAGCAATCCTGAACCTGCAGTTCTGAGGCCATTTGTTTATTTTCTCCCAGGGTTGTTTGGTTTAGCAACCTTACGCACCACACACACACACACACACACACACACACAGAGGAGGAGCGTACACGACCTTCTTGATAATTTTTAAATGCCTCTGCCATTTGCCAGATACGCTTTGTTTCAAATAGTTATGCTGGGAATGGCTTCTTGGAGTTTTCCTAACCTTGCCAATATACGTTCTTTCCGAAAGCTGTTAAGGCTGAATGCCAATTGTCTTTACAGTGGTAACTCGGGTTACATATGCTTCAGGTTACATATTGTCAGAGCTGCTTGAAGATCCTAGCTCACAGAGGATCACGCTAGCCAGCGGTCATTAAGTAAAAGTCTTTATTGAATTACAGTTTCCATTCTCACGCTGCTGCGCGCAACTCTACGCCTAGTAGCTAGGTCGGCGAAGCTCCGTCTGAGTCTCCGCCCTGTGTGCACCAACTTAATATCCTGGCCTTGCTCCACCTTTTCCTCCTGACTGTCCTCCTCTGGGTCCCTCTACCCCCCGGGGCTTCTTCCTTCCGGGATTCTTCTGACGCTGACCCAGACCCTCCTGCCTCCTTGCGCCGGGCTTTAGGACCTGGCTCTCTTTCGGGGCTGCTTACTGCGCCGCCTTCCTCTGCATTTGAACTTGGCGCGCGCGCCCAACCTTCCACTTTCCTCTCAACCGTTTCTTCGCTCCCCGATGGAGGTGTGGCCATCCCCGACTCATGTCCTCCCTCCTGTGGAGGTGTGGCCACTCCTGACTCATGTCCTCCCTCCTGTGGTGAGCTGCCAGCGCTTCCCCCCTGGCTCCCTTCCTCTTCCCTGCTTCCTGGCGGTGACGCTGGTCCCGATTTCCAGCTGCTCCCCCCTGAGTCCTCTCTGGCTCTGTCTTCCTGGGGTGCCCCCCTAGACTCCCCCCTTGCCCTCACCACTGGTGCTCCTTTCTGTGAATCCTCTGATTCACTGGAAAGACTAGGAGATCTCGGGTCGTCGTCGTCACTCATCTTTTCTTCTGCCTCCTCCCCTTCGCTCTCTGTTTCCTCCCTTGCCCGTGCTTCTGCTCCTAAACCCCTGACATCCATCCCCCCCTCGAAGCCCCCCATTCCCCCCTCCCCTCCTTCCGGTGCTGGAGCTGGGGGCTGCTGTTGCAAAGGGACGAACGTCGGGTATCGGTCGCTTCCCGTGGCAGGCCTCCATCTGAAGTCTCCCGGGTCTTCCTCCCCGCTCTCGTCGACGACAGTCACCTCCGCTTCCATCTCTGTGCCGCCGTGCTCGAAACCAGGGTCGTCCCCGAAAACGTCCATGTCCGTCTCTCCCTCACTTCCTCCTGTCGGTGTTGCTCGTCCTGGGCCTTCCAGCCACCGTCTGCGCCACTGCTCCTCTGGCCTATCGTCCCACCAATACGAGGGTTCTGATGCAGATCCCGAGGGTGACCCCTCCGGGGAACGGACGTCTTGTGTCGGGTCCTCGTCCGAGTCGAACCCCCGGAAAGTGCTGGCCGAAAGTGTGGGCGTGAAAAGCCAGTCGTCAAAATATTCTGCTGGCATAGGTCTATGGGGAAAGAGGGCATGAAACTCGTCTTTGAGGAGAGGTTCGTCCAAGGCGTAGCCCGGCACCCAGCTGTTCGCACTGGCCGGGGTGCCCTCCTTGGCGAGAAAGTATTCTACCCCCTCTTCCCCCCATCTGGAGTCCAAAATCTCAGTGACTTCGTTGATGCGCTCCTTCTGTGCCACTTCCGCGTGCTCTGTTCTGTCTCTGACCGGACTCGGCGCTGTTCCGGGTTCCTGGAACCTGTGCGGTGCCTTGTAGGGAGTGAGCACCGATCTGTGGAATACCGGATGCATTCTGGAACCCTCCGGAAGTGCCAGTCTGAAAGCTACCGGGTTGACCTGCTCTTCGACTTGGTAGGGCCCCAGTTGCTTATGCCCTAGTTTCTTCTTGGCCAACGACCTGGCCGGCACTGCGTGGGCTGCTAACCAAACCCAGTCTCCCACGTGGAGCTCTTCTCCAACCCTTCTGTGCTTGTCTGCTTGTACCTTGTATGCGTGCTTGGCCAGCTCCAGGTGGCGCCTCAGCTGATCGTGGACCTCCTGCAGCTCCGACGCGAACGCATCTGCTGTCTGCGGCTCCCCCTCCCCCATTCTTTCCAGCCCCGGGAAGGTTCTGGGGTGCCTCCCGTTGTTGGCGAAGAACGGCGTGACCCCCGTGGACACGTGCTTCGTGTTGTTGTAGGCGAACTCGGCAAGCGGTAGGTAATCCACCCACGTCGCAGGCTGTTGATTTGCATAACATCTCAGGTACTGCTGCATGATGGCATTGACCCGCTCCGCTTGCCCGTTGGTCTGCGGGTGTCTCGCCGACGCCAGGTTGATCTTGACGTTCAGGAAGCCCATCAGCTTCTGCCAGAAATTCGAGATGAACTGCCGCCCCCGGTCGGACAGAATAGACCGTGGCAGACCATGAACCTTGAACACGTGGTCTATGAACAGTTTGGCGGTTTGCTCCGCCGTGGCCACCTTCGCACACGGAATGAAATGCGCCATCTTGGAAAACAGGTCCACCACCACCAGCACTGCCGTCTTGCCCCTTGAGCTGGGCAGATCCGTGACAAAGTCCAGAGCCACCCTTTCCCAAGGTTCGACCGGAGTTTGCAGCGGTTCCAACAGTCCGGCCGGCGGTTTGTGCACTGGTTTGGCCCTCTGGCAGGTGTCGCACCTCGCCACGTAGTCTGCGACCTCCCCTCTCATTCCAGGCCACCAGAAATCCCTGGCTACTAATTCCACCGTCTTCTCCTTGCCAAAGTGCCCGGCCGTGGGCGCGTCGTGCAGCTGCTGCAGCACCTTGGCTCGAAGTTCGTCTCCCGGCACGTAGATGGCCCCTTTTCGGATGAGCAATCCATCTCGTAGCCGGAAACCGTCGGCCGCTGCCTTGCCCCTTTGCACCTCTGCCATCTTTGCTTGTGCGAAGGAGTCCTCCTGCAACGCACGTCGCACCGCCTCTAGGTCCACGGTCGCCGCGGCGCACGCCCACACTGCTGGTGCGAAGATGTGCATGGCGGCCGCTGGCGTTGCGTCCTCCAGATACTGTGGCTTACGGGAGAGAGCGTCTGCCATGATGTTGGTGTCCCCCGGGACATACTCTATTCGGAAGTCGAAGTTTGCAAAGAACTCAGCCCAACGTATCTGCCTCTGGTTCAGGAACTGTGCCGTGCGCCAGTGCTCTAGATTCTTGTGGTCCGTGCAAACCTGCACCGTGTGCTTGGCGCCGATCAGAAAGTGCCTCCACGCCTTGAACGCTGCGTGAATGGCCAGCAACTCCCTGTCCCAGATGGTGTAGTTCTGTTCGGACTTGCTGAGCTTCCTGGAGTAAAACGCTCCCGGTCGCCACACCCCCTGCGGGTCCTTCTGCAACAGGACCGCCCCCACGGCTCTGTCCGAGGCGTCTGTCTCCACCCTCATCGGCTTGCTGGGGTTGACATGAAGCAGCTGCTCTTCCGACGCGAAGAGACGCTTGAGTGCCTGAAAGGACTGCTCCGCCTGCGCTGTCCAAACGAACTTCTTCTTCTTGGAGCTAAGCGTGTCAGTGATGGCCGCTGTCTGCATCGCGAAGCCCTTGATAAACTTGCGATAGAAGTTCGCAAAGCCGACAAACCGTTGGACCTCCTTCCGGTTGCGCGGACTCTTCCAATCCAACACCGCTCGAACCTTGGCGCTGTCCATGGCGAGCCCCTTGTCAGACAGCTTGTAGCCCAGAAAATCCACCTCCGGCACGTCAAATTGGCACTTCTCCAGCTTGGCGTAGAGCCTATGTTGCTTTAGCCTGCTCAGCACTTCCTTGACGTGTCCGTCATGCTCCTGCTGCGACTCCGAAAAGATCAGGATGTCATCTAAGAAACAGACGCACGTCTTGTAGAGAAGTCCCGCCAACACGTGATGCATAAACGCTTGAAAAACGTGGGAGCCATTTTGCAATCCAAAAGGCATAACTCTATATTCGTAGGTCCCCAGTGGCGTGAACATGGCTGTCTTCCACTCATCTCCTTCCCGCATGCGAATGAGGTTGTACGCCCCCCGCAGGTCCAACTTGGTGAACACTCTGCCCTTCCGTACCTTTGCGAGGAGGTCGTCAATACGGGGCATGGGGAAGTCCGATGGCCTAGTCAGACTGTTCAAAATCCTGTAATCCACTACCAGTCTTTTCTGGGGCGTGTCCCGCTTCTTAACAAAGAATACGGGACTGCCCCCCACTGCCCTGGACTCCCGGATGAAGCCGCGTTGCAAATTATGGTCAATGAACTCTTTGAGTTCCTGCAGTTCGTCCTCTGACATGGAATACAGTTTCCCTTTAGGCAGCGCCGCCCCCGGCAGCAGGTCAATTTTGCAGTCATATGGTCTGTGAGGGGGTAGCCTGTCTGCCTCCTTCTCGCAGAAAACTTCCAAAAATTCAGCGTACTTGTGTGGAATCGCTTGCAGCGTGCCTAGCAGCAGCTGTGACTCCTCTTCCTCTCCTTCCTGCCTGGGCACGATGCAGTGTTCAGCACAAAAGGAAGAGCCGAAGGTCAGCTGCCTCTGGTACCAAGCCATCGCTGGGCTGTGCTTGTCCAGCCAACTCATGCCCAATACAATGGGCGTGTCAGATAGTCGAGTGACGTTGAAGCTGATGATTTCTCTGTGATTCCCAAGTCGCATCACCATTGGTGGCGTCTGCTTCACCACTTGCCCCCCTAGCAGCTCCCTGCCATCCACCGTGACAACCTGCAGGGGCAGTGTGGCCGGCAGCAACTGCACAGCGTGCCTGTCGACAAAGTCCTGCCCTATAAAGTCCGCATTGCTGCCTGAGTCAATGGTGATTGGCACGTCCATGGTGATTCCATTGGGCAGTTGGAGAGACGCTGTGAGCCTCACTACTGGTTTGGGCGGGAGGGGGTTCACGGGCTGTAAAATCGCTGGGGACTGCGTCACTAACACGTCTGGCTGGGCCCCAGTGCCTCTTCCTCCAGCCAGACAGCCTCGTTTCCCTGCTGTGGTCCTCCTTGCTGTGTTGCTGCAGTCACCATTGCTGAGGCTGCAGTGAGCTTGTGGGGCCTCTGGGGACACTCTTTCGCCATATGCCCTGGCTCCTCACAGACGTAACACTTCCTGTTCCCTCTAGGAGGCTTCGCTTTCACTGCTGCTGGTGCTAGGGCTCTGGTTGCTGACTGAGCCCTTGCACCTCCCACCTCCATAGGTTCGGCTCCTCCTCCTGGCGGAGGCGTGGATTGCGCCCGCGCTGCTTCCCTGGGAAAGAAGGAGGGGCCCCCGGCTGGTTCGCGCCCTCCACGCCCTTCGTCCCTGTTCCACGGACGTCCTTCCAGCCTCACCCCCACTGCCAGTGCCCTCTGAACGACCTCCTGGGTGGTTCGGGGTCTCTCCCCCCTGGCGATCTCATCTTTAATCGAGTTATGCAGCCCCTCCCAAAAGAGGTCTCTTACAGGAGCCGAATCTCTGTCCCATTCCAGGGCACTGACCAAGGCGAAAAAGCGGGCATGGTACTGCCTGACGCTGGCCCTCCCTTGTCTCAGCCCATGCACCTCCTTCCGTGCAAGATCCACGTCAATACTTGATAAAAAACACCCATCCATTGCTTTAATAAAGGCATCTGCATTCTGTAGCGCCGGATCCTTATCTCTCCATAAATTGCGTAGCCATGCTCTCGCATCCCCATGCAGATGGGACATGATGAACCCCACTCTCTCTTGCTCATCTCTAAAGTCTTTATGCAGCAGTTGCAGTGCGCACAGTACGTCGGCTCTAAAGTTGGGATACTGTTGCAGGTTCCCATCGAAGTGAGAGACCAGCCCGCCTGTCCGTCTCGCCAACCCAATGCCCTCCTGCCGGGGTGTCTGCTTTGTCAGCACGTCTAACCTGACCTGGAGATCCCTGCAGGCTGCGGCTGCTTCCTCCTCCCTCTTCCTGGATGCTAGAGCCTCGGCGTTCAGTTGTGCCACCGCGTTTCTGAGTTCCTCTATCTGCTGCTCAGCCGTCATGTCGTCTGCCGTTCGTGAGCTTGCTAGTAGGCACCTGTGTCTCTCCCCTCCTCGAGGCTGTAGATGCCCACAAGTGGAGACGGAGCTTACTGTCAGAGCTGCTTGAAGATCCTAGCTCACAGAGGATCACGCTAGCCAGCGGTCATTAAGTAAAAGTCTTTATTGAATTACAGTTTCCATTCTCACGCTGCTGCGCGCAACTCTACGCCTAGTAGCTAGGTCGGCGAAGCTCCGTCTGAGTCTCCGCCCTGTGTGCACCAACTTAATATCCTGGCCTTGCTCCACCTTTTCCTCCTGACTGTCCTCCTCTGGGTCCCTCTACCCCCCGGGGCTTCTTCCTTCCGGGATTCTTCTGACGCTGACCCAGACCCTCCTGCCTCCTTGCGCCGGGCTTTAGGACCTGGCTCTCTTTCGGGGCTGCTTACTGCGCCGCCTTCCTCTGCATTTGAACTTGGCGCGCGCGCCCAACCTTCCACTTTCCTCTCAACCGTTTCTTCGCTCCCCGATGGAGGTGTGGCCATCCCCGACTCATGTCCTCCCTCCTGTGGAGGTGTGGCCACTCCTGACTCATGTCCTCCCTCCTGTGGTGAGCTGCCAGCACTTCCCCCCTGGCTCCCTTCCTCTTCCCTGCTTCCTGGCGGTGACGCTGGTCCCGATTTCCAGCTGCTCCCCCCTGAGTCCTCTCTGGCTCTGTCTTCCTGGGGTGCCCCCCTAGACTCCCCCCTTGCCCTCGCCACTGGTGCTCCTTTCTGTGAATCCTCTGATTCACTGGAAAGACTAGGAGATCTCGGGTCGTCGTCGTCACTCATCTTTTCTTCTGCCTCCTCCCCTTCGCTCTCTGTTTCCTCCCTTGCCCGTGCTTCTGCTCCTAAACCCCTGACACATATGCTTCAGGTTACAGGCTCTGCTAACCCAGAAATAGTACCTCGGGTTAAGAACTTTGCTTCAGGATGAGAAAAGAAATTGTGCTCCCGTGGTGCGGCAGCAGCGGGAGGCCCCATTAGCTAAAGTGGTGCTTCCGGTTAAGAACAGTTTCAGGTTAAGAACGGACCTCCAGAACGAATTAAGTACTTAATCTGAGGTACCACTGTACTGCAAAGAGGAGAGGATGGGTCTGTCAGCTCTGGAGCAGTCAGAGCATTTGAACACACCAAGGCAATCTCAGAGACTAGATATATTGGTATTGATCTACAACAGAGTGGGTCGACTTCAAGCTAGTTGGAACCCTAAGCTCTACCAGCTAGAACTAGATGAAGAAGGCAGCACGGGGTTGGAATTAAAGAACACATTCTGAATCTAGGAATTAGTTATCATCTCCTGTACTGAGCTCAGAGGGCTTCTACACAAAAGTCCACTCCTGGTTAGCTCTCTTTATTTCAGCAGCAGTAGGAAAAGTCATTTTGCTGTGGCACAATTGAAAGTCAGAAATCCTTGTCGATCTACTGCAGATCACCTAGTGATTTAACAGCAGGTCCAGATCCCAATTTGCCTTAGAGCTCCTGGCACAGTGAGACAAGCTGGACACATGGCAATTGTTATGAGGTTGACGCTTCGTGGTTGATTTTTCCTTTGAAAATGGCTGATGTGAATGGGTGAGCCAGAATCATAATATGTGGAAGTTGGGGGGGGGGACTGCTGTGGCCCCACCTAGAGTCCACACACACACACACACACACACACACACACACACACACACACAACTTTGCAATGGATGAAGGTGCCCATTTGCAGCAATATGATACAACCCAGTCCATAGTGTGGTTGTGTAGGTAAGAGAGACAGAAGCTGCGAGAATGAGAGAACATTTGAGCTCATGTCCAAGTTATTCTGGGAGCTAGCAAAAGGTGAGAAATCCTTCTTGTATCTGGTTATGAAAGAAGTTTCCATTAGAGGAGATGGATGAAGGTACACTTGATCCTTTGTTCCTTGGGAACTATTCTTTGCTGCCATCTGCTATTATTGCCACAACACTGTCTGGTCTGAAGGAGTGTTTAATGTATGAAAAAAGGCAGCCCAAATTTCCAGTCTCTCTCTCTCTCTCTCTCTCTCTCACACACACACACACACACACACACACAAACACACATACACAGTTAATTAGGATACTAAATATACCTTCTGAATTCATTACCCTGTGTAGTCAACCAGAAAAACTGCTAGGATATCCATGCTGCCAATGACCCAGCCGACACCTTTGCTCACTTGACTAGATAAATTATTTTCAGGCACTTTGGCTTCACTCAGGCTAGGATCCACTTTTTCCTTGATTTATTCATTGCTTCCCCACTGCAGGCATAAATTGAAAACTTGAATACTAGAATTGAGTTTTGTGTGGAGAGGTTAGCAGGAAATCAACAAATTCATACTGGCATTGCTAACTACATCTATGGTGGGCAGCAATTAAAACATTGCTTTGCTAAGAATGGTGACACAACCTTATGCATGTTTACTCAAAAGGAAGTGCTACTGAGTTCAATGGAGTCAAGTCCCAGGTAAGTGGGTACAGGATTCTAGCATTTGTCACCTGGAAGTGAACCTCTCTGAGTCTAATCAGTATATAAGTCTAAGAAAGAACAGAAAGAAAGAGAGAGAGAGAGAGAGAGAGAGAGAGAGAGAGAGCGCCTCCCTGGATATGACAAAGGGCCCATCATGTCACCTTGCTTCCTGGTAATCACCAGCTTGTCTTTTAAGGTGAATTGGGTACTGTAACACCAACCTTGGTCTGCCCTCAGCCAGGCCCCACCTGCCTGCCTTCTTACTTGCAACTTGCTTGTCACTGGATCTGCTTTCATCTCCCTCGCCTTCCACCCTACCAGTCCCAACCATAGCTGTCAACGTTTCCCTTTTTAAAAGGGAAATTCCCTTATTCCAAATAGGATTCCTCTCAAGAAAAGGGAAAATTTGACAGCTATGGTCCCAACTGAGTACCAGCCACTGTGGCTAAGGGTTCTGACAGGTGTTGTTGTTGTTTAGTCATTTAGTCGTGTCCGACTCTTCGTGACCCCATGGACCAGAGCACGCCAGGCACTCCTGTCTTCCACTGCCTCCTGCAGTTTGGTCAAACTCATGCTGGTAGCTCCTGTCGCCGAAGAATTGATACTTTTGAATTATGGAGCTGGAGGAGACTCTTGAGAGTCCCATGGACTGCAAGAAGATCAAACGTATCCATTCTGAAGGAAATCAGCCCTGAGTGCTCACTGGAAGGACAGATCCTGAAGCTGAGGCTCCAATGCTTTGGCCACCTCATGAGAAGAGAAGACTCCCTGGAAAAGACCCTGATGTTGGGAAAGATGGAGGGCACAAGGAGAAGGGGACGACAGAGGATGAGATGGTTGAACAGTGTTCTCAAAGCTACCAGCACGAGTTTGACCAAACTGCAGGAGGCAGTGGGAGACAGGAGTGCCTGGCGTGCCCTGGTCCATGGGGTCACGAAGAGTCGGACACGACTAAACAACAACAACCCATAACACCTTTAACTGACTACAGTTCCCATAATCATTCGGCGGAAGTCATGGCTCCTTGATACTGCTTTAAATACATTTAAGATGAGCGCCTGCTCTAGCTTCTCCCCAAGTACAAAGGTGGCAAAGGTGGCACTCCACAACAAATGAACAACAACAACTTCACACTTATTCAGTGAGAAGAAAATTGTCAGGAGAGGCTCTCCTAATTTAAATGAGCAGGGAGCCTAAGGGAAATGACAACGTGTGATGATTCCTGAGGAAATTAAGGCAGCAGGTGAAAAATCCCATGCACCCCCTTTCAGACGGCAGGTGTTTTTCTTGTGCTTTCCTCCGTTTAGTAATGGCAATTGGTGGGGAGGAATCGGGCTTAATTGTACATCCAGAATGATTCACTCCTTTTGTTGTTCAGCCGTGCCCTGAGCTCACTGAATGAACTTTGGGTTTGTTTGTACTAAATCATTTCATTTGCTCAAGAAGAAATGTTTAAATTATCCTCAATGAAAACATTCATTTGACTAAACTGGTTAGCTGTAGGAAATGCCACAGGGCCCAGCGGTGATGGCGCCTGTGTGCATTTTTCTCACTCTTGAAAAATGTGCTGAGGAATAGCTAACTGAATCAAACGCCAGGCTCCGAGATAAAGGACTGGCAGTCTCCTCAGAGGACGTGGGTGGATCACCGCGCCACAATTCCCCCTCCTTTTAATTAGCAAACCTTGCCTGCGCCAAGGGTTTGGTTTCAGGGCCAATTTGGACACTCAGATGACTTGCAGCAAATGTAAATTCAGGCCCACAATGGCCATTCTGTGACTTTATGCATAGCCACATGGCAAATGCCACTGAAGTATTACAATGGCCAATGGTGTAATATCTTTTATATATTTATTCACCAACACTACAAACACACCCATTGTAAGTAGAAAAAGTATTTTCCCCCCTCTCCTAAAATGTTAATTACCAACATAAAATTCAACTTGCTTCATGGCTTGGACAATTCCAAAGGCAGTCAAATTTCTTACAATCCTTCAGTTTGCCTAATAACATTTTCCTACCCCCTCTCCCTTGTTTGTTTGCTCGTTTCTTTCCCTCTGGGGATCATCTACTTATCCATTACCCATAATTACACTTTGTCTATACTTGCCTTAGGAGATCTGCCCATAGTGTCCCCTGTGTTACTGGTGGGACACGTTGTTGGTGGAAAGGAAAAAAATTATATAGATATAAAAAGGAGACTTCCTGGATCCCAAGATCCAAGTTTGGACAAGTACTCTTGAGAGAACCCCCAGCAGAGATTTAAAAACACAAAATATGCAAAATATGCAAGTAAAGTGTGGAAATATAGGCTGTTAGACCTTTAAAATCATGCCCTTGTGTGTTCCAAAACTCCCCTCTTCCCCTAGCATAAGAAAAGACAACACATTCAACAAGTTAAAAATTGGTTTACTTACCAACTCTTCAGAGGTCAGGTTCATGTGCTTTTCTATACATCAGAAAAGTTGCACAGGCAGTAAAACTTGGCTTAGTTTTAAAGTAGTGAACGTTCATAAATTATTGCTATAGGAGCTCAAGAGAGGCTTGTTAGAACCATGTGACCAATCTGGTTCATCAGGTACACTGGAGAAGAAGAAAGACTTGATTACTTGGTTCCTCCCAATGTGAGCTAAGCCTGGCAGGGCAGCTTACTCTATGGTATTAACCCCTTCACACATCAATTAGACTTAAGCATGTTAGCTAGCTGCTTATCCCACACATGTCTCCCTTGATTTTGAATGTTGAAGTCTGGACACTGGCTTAATTTCCAAAGAAGAGTGTCAGTGATATATATGATTTGAGCTTTTTAGCTGTGATTTTGCTGCTCTTACTTCAACATGCCCAGCCTATGTGGCCAATCCAGAGCTTTAGAACATGTCACAGCCTATCAGATGCTCCTCTCTGGTGGCTCACCAGACAGGGCACCTGCACGTAGACCTGAAGGTTCACAGTTCTAGCCATGCTGGTTCCCAATACTTGACCTCCTTGATTTAGGACTCTGCTGCCATTTTGATAAATAAAGCCGCAATAAAGCCATTTAACTCCCCACACAGAATGGCATAAGAAGGCACGACCCGGTATAATGCAGCAGAGCGTTTCAGAGCTGCTTTGAATGTAAAATGGGAACCGAACTAGCGGCTCTGCATTGAAAGAGACTGATGTAATAAGGGAAATGTAGGCCTTCATGGTTAATGAATTTACTGGGAAATATATGGCCAATTATACTTGGCTCCTTCAGCGAAAAGTCGCCGGTAACAAGCACTGTTTATTTAAAGCGATGCTCATGAAGGGCAGATGTGGGGAAAGGAACGGAAATGCGGAGCCACCTGTGTGGATGGTATACATATTATAATCAAGTAGGAAGAGAGGGAGACAGCTTCGGCATTGATGATAAAGATAGATGGAGTGATACAAGAGCCAGTTCCAAGAAACAGCCTCAAACAGGTATCTCTCTGGAGATTTCTGGCAGCTGCTTTGTACCTCAGGTTAGTTTTCCAACGAATGACACTAGAAAGGAGAAGTCATTAGGGATTTCGGTATTTCTCCATGATCAGGATCGCTACTGAAGCAGCATCGGAGATTTGCAATGAGACTTTTGTTTCATTTGGGATGGTGATATACTTCCTAGAAGCATTTTGGTGTCAGCTGTCGGTGCTGCATTCACAGAGAGCAACTGAGATTGGCTTACTTCTTCAGCGATTTCACCTGCCCCTTTTGTGAAAGAGAGTGAAGCATGCTGGGAAATTATCCAGCAATTCTTTGAAAAGGAAGAGAGGGTGCTCCCAGTCAGTGCTCACTGTGAGACCACTGCTCTTCATGCCTGCAGCGTATTGGTTTTTGGTTTTTTTGGTGTCCACATGACTTCAGCAGAATCAAAATCCCAAGTCCCATTTCCCCCCTGTTCAATTCAGGTTTACTCTTTCTGGCAGGTGTGGGGAAGCTTCTTCAGTCTGAGGGCCATATTCCCTTGTGGGGAACCTTCCAGGGGCCGCAATGCAGTGGTGGGCAGAGCCAGAGGCAAAAGTAAGCAACGGAATGGATGAGACGCTTGCCTTTGTACAGTTGGCTAAATCCCAGCCATTCATAAAACCATTCATAAATCAGAGAGGTTTTTATAGACCCAACTTTCCATCACCCTCCATCCAGGCAGTGCTTTTTTCCTGGGGGTACACAGGGGTACGCATACCCTTAAACATGTTGTGAATCTATGGAACACTCAGGATGAGACAGTCAAATCAGCCATGATAAAATGGGCTCAAGACATTGGGTACAACATTATGTTTGAAGACTGGGAAAGGTTATGGACCACTGGTATGAAATTCACGGCATGTAGTGCCTTGAAAGAAAATATTATGAAAATGATATACAGGTGGTACATGACCCCAGTCAAGCTTGCTAAAATATGCCATTTGTCTGATAATAAATGTTGGAAATGTAAGGAGGCTGAAGGGACATTCTTTCACCTCTGGTGGACCTGTCCCAAGGTGAAGGCCTTCTGGGAAATGATCTATAATGAATTAAAAAAGGTATTTAAGTATACCTTTCCCAAGAAACCAGAGGCCTTCCTTCTGGGCATTGTCGGCCAGAAAGTGTTAAAGAAGGATAGAACGTTTTTTATGTACGCAACAACAGCAGCAAGAATACTTATCGCAAAGCACTGGAAGACACAAGATTTGCCCACACTGGAAGAATGGCATATGCAATTGATGGACTATATGGAATTGGCCGAAATGACTGGCAGAATCCGAGATTTGGGAGAAGAGACGATGGAGGAGGACTGGAAAAAATTTAAGGATTACTTACAAAAACATTATAAGTTATATGAATGTTAAGAATTTGCATGATTTGGAAAATTTAGCTCCAGCAATAAGATTTGGTATATTGGAAATTAAGATATAACTATGAAAGGATTAAAGTTTAAAATAATATTGTATTTATTTTAGGGCAAAAGTAAATTGATAATAAGTATTTTGAACCCAAAAGAGAACTATTTGAAAGTATTAATAACACATGAAACAAGGTATTAATTTGCTGACATTTTTATTGTAAAGAAAGCAGGGTGAGGGAGACGTGGGGAAGTCCGGTTGGATATGAAAAAATGTATTGGAAAGTTGGATTTCTTTTATTCTTCTTTTCTTCTTTTTTCTTTTGTTATTTCGTTGTCTATATCTGTATTTGGAAAAAAGTAATAAAAATATTTAATAAAAAAAACATTTTGTGAATCTAACTGGAGAAGAAACTAAATTTTTTAGTTTCTTCTCTAGCACAGTGAGTCGTCAGTTTCATTGGATAGCACGGCGAATCATCAGTTTCGTTGCTACTCCCAATGGCGGCCTCATTTCCTGTCACAGTGTTTCCCGAGTCTCAGACAGAAGCGAGCGTTTAATGTGTGAAGCAGTGTGGAATGTGGATGTGTGGTGTTTTACTGATGAAAGTTTGGCCTCATTGAGGGGCAGTATTTCAGTATGAGTAATGCATGTTCTTTGTACTTTTGTCCATTTACTGTATTTATTTCCCCTGATTTGAACTATAAAATGGTGATTTTCTTGAGTCAAAATGAGAGTACCCCTCAACATTTACCGGTATTTTATTTATTTTTTTAGAAAAAAAGCACTGCATCCAGGCAAGCAAAAAACAAAACAAAACATTATAACTGTTCTAAACACTTGCAGGAGTGTAGAACAGAGCTGGTGAAGGTGAGGGATGGGGAGATGTTGGATAGATTGGAGAAAGTCTAGCGGAGGAATTTCACCCCCTCAATGCAGCCTTCATCTGCTTGGGAAGGATCCAAAATGAGAGGCTAGAGGGCAGGAGCATGAGCGGAGTTTAGTTTCAGCAAAGCCTTCAGCGTATGGCTAGTCAAAGCTGGGGGGAAACATGGGGGAATTGTACGTTGAAAATATTGTCTATAAGAATAAAAGAAAATTATTATAGATTAGTTTGGAGATGGTATTTAACGCCAGTCAGATTAAATCAAATAAACAAGGAATATTTGGTGTTCCCTGGAAAAGACCCTGATGCTGGGAAAGATGGAGGGCACAAGGAGAAGGGGACGACAGAGGACCAGATGGTTGGACAGTGTTCTCGAAGCTACCAGCATGAGTTTGACCAAACTGCAGGAGGCAGTGGAAGACAGGAGTGCCTGGCATGCTCTGGTCCATGGGGTCACGAAGAGTCGGACACGACTAAACGACTAAACAACAACAACAACATTCGGTATTATATTGGAGGGGATGCCAGGAAACAGGGAAGTACGTATGTTCACATGTGGTGGGGGTGTAAATATGTACATTTTTTTGTGGCAAAGGGTGTTTAAGGAGATAACAGTAATCACTGGGTTAAAGCTGACCAAAAGTCCAGAGGTAGCATTATTATCAATTTACAGTGGGGTGGAAGGTTCACAGGCCAGGAAGGACTTTCTCACAAATTTATTGACAGCTGCGTGAATTATTATAGCCAAGAAGTGGAAGGGGAAAGCGGAATATAAGATGGAAGAATGGTATAAAGAGGTTCAGGATATAGCTATTAATGATAAATTAACATGTGCCATTAAGGTAAGGTGAGGAATATGCAGCAGAAATGATTCTGAGGAGATACGGAGGGTGTTTGTAGAATCTGTACTGTTAAAACAGAAAGGGGTCAAACCATCGCAAGAGGTGTTGATGTTTTGGGAGGTTGGATAGTTACAATGGAATGGTCTTGGCGGTGGGGTGCACATATTTATTCTTATTTATGTATGATTATTACTTTGTCAAAAGGGGGGGAAGGGAGGAGGAAGGAAGGAAGGAAGGAAGGAAGGAAGGAAGGAAGGAAGGAAGGAAACTTGTTGAGTTAAGACATACCAGGGCTGTTGCTGTCTTCTTGTTTTATCCACTAATAAAAAGTTAATTGCCTTCTGTGTCTTCTGTGTGTGTGCCTGCCCTGCCCTGGCTCATTGATGGCTCCATGACAGCTTCTTACTTGATAACTTTACCTGGATATGCAATGCCTGAAAAGGGCGTAAGTATTCCTGCTTCTGAACTTGCTGAGAGGGAATCTTCCTAAGCTTTACATATTCAGAAGGCTTAGGAGTCCCCTGCAAGAGGAGCTGAGCATATACAGGCCTTTGCTGACTTGATTGACTACGAACAGGCAGCACAGGTAATAAAGCTTCTTGGATAATTAGGAAGGCATTAGACAGAGTTGAGCAGTCCCTCTGCGCTCATATCCTGAATTATGAAAATGCTTTTCATGATGAATTGGTATGAATATACTCTGGGCTGGAAAGCCAAGGACCTGTTAATGTGTGTCAAATGGCAAACTGCCTTCTGGTCTGCAGGAACGTTCCAAGGCATGTCAAAAACAGGAAGGACATCATAATTCAAAGTAACTTGAGCAAGATTAGCTTACAATACCCACGACTGGAGAACGCTCCCTACGACCGAAGTAGCTGAATGACAAACGAGGCTTAACCTCAGCAAATATTTTCTGTAGTAGCATCCTGCCTTGGCCAGAGATCACTCTGTAGATTAACACAACATTTTAAATTATTTCCGTCCCAAGGTGACATAATGAACTTGGAACTTGATAGATGCAGAAGCTTCTTCGTGGCTGGAATACTCACAAAGCGTATCTTATCCACCCAAGTTGTGATGGTTGATATGAGGTAGAAGAAAGCCTGCAAGCCGTCCAATTAGCTTGCAGGAGAAAATGCTCCCCTGGCCCCGAATATGGCGACCAAATAAACCATAGCTAGGCCCATAGTCAATGGCGGGCCCCTAAAGACTTGGGGGGGGGGGGAATCCCACAATGATTGGCCAAGAGGGCGGGTGGTACCTAGCCACCCCCTTAAATAGTTTGGGATGGGCTGGTTACAGCCCCCAAGCCCCTGCCACCAATTGGCTAAGTGGGCACTGCTTGCCCTTACCTGAGGTCCTGGTGCGACTGGAGGTGGGCAGCGACAAGCGATCATCACCTCTCTGACCTGTGCTGGAAGATGGCGGCCTCCTTGGACCTACCGCAGCCGCTCCATGCAGCAAAGGTTGCCCACCCAGAGCTCCAGGTGAGTGGATACTGAATCTCTGGACTCAGCTACATTCATAAAGAAACAGTGATTTGAATGCGCAATAAACATGCAACACCAGATGGCGCCAGAGAGTAGGAAATTTTAAAACACGGTTTTCCATAGAGATTTTTTTTCTTTTGCTAAAAGGATCTGATTTCTAACTTATTTATAGTGTGTGTGTTTTGCTGTGTCTAGGTCCACCCTCTTTCTCATCGAGCAGAGCATCAATTAACAAGATCCCCCGGCACTGCAATCTGATTTGTAGGACTATACTAATATTCAGCTGTTCTGATAAAAGTTGCCATTTGCATAATTTTTGTCACAATTAAAGCAATCAGTGCCACTGCTTGTGCCTCAGGAAGCATCTCTTAACTTTTGGTCACACAAGCAATTGCTCACCAGTGATTGTACTCCTTAAGCCCCACCACAAACTCCCTTTGCATCCATGTTGTAGTCAGCAGATCTGAGTAATAAGAGCTGTGGTGTTGCTTAGAAATAATAATTTAAAAAAAGGTGATGGAGTGGTGATGGGGAAACAATGCCTGTTTTTTTGCTCTTGTATTTCCGAACTCATCGCTGTTTCGCTCTCATGTTGCCGAGCCTCCGTCTGTGAGCAGCTGCTACCCAGTCTGGTGTGCCAGCTGCTGGTGAGCCTAGTCGGATGCTAGTGGCTGGGGAGTGCCCAGCCAGGCAGTAGATGCCGCTCATTACTGGCTTCCTGTTCTGTGAGGTGGTTGATGAAAGCAACCCACCAGGGGTTTGCCAGGGCGCGGCTGCCAACCTGGTCTCGGAGCATCTGGCAAGCCAATTGCTTCCCCTGGTGGGAATCAGAACGATGCGGCAGGGATGGCCAGGGGTGGCCTTGTTCTGGCAACATGGTAGGGGCTCCTTTGGCACAGCAGCACGGGCCTGAGAAGGTGGCAGCAGGTGGGTGTGTACTTGTCCCACTGTTCTTCCCAATCCACCACCTGAGAGAAGTTGCTGAAGAAGCTATTGAAGAAGTCAAGTCAAGGCATTGGCTGGTCACACTGACTGGGCTTTCCATCCTGTTGTTGAGGTACCTCTTGGGTGGGCACTGCAGCCACTCTAGGAGAATGAGGGAGGTGTTCATGGTGAGTTCCGGCACCCCTTCTTCTAGAAGAATAGCACTGTGTCAGGGACCATGCTGAGGAGGGCTGCACTGAGGAGGAATGGTGGGAGCAACCCCCTCCCCCTGATCCTGAATCTTCCCAGAAACAGGAGGACAGTATAGATTTGGAAAAGTGGTTTGCGGAGGGGCACAGTTAAGAAGGCAGAAGCTGGGAAATACTGGATGGGGAACAGCTAGGAGAAGAAGAAACACTGGGAGGGAGAGGGTTAACAGATTCACAGTCATTGGACAGCATTCCTCAACCAATCCTTCCCCACCACCAAGGTCGAGAAGAGCTCAGAAAGTCTCAGAACAGAAAACGCAGAGGGTACAAGCTCAGATTACAAGACGTAGGAGTGACGTAGATTAAAAGGGATTGGGGGGGAGTAAGCCTTAATTGGGAGCACCACCATTCTAGGGAGACACTTTCCAGATGTTTTGAGACTACAATTCCCAGCATCTCTGAGCAATGGTCCTGCTAGCTAGGGATCATGGGAGTTGTAGGCCAAAAACATCTGGAGGGTCGAGGTTGAGGAAGCCTGCTTTATACTATGACCTCAGTGTCTTTCAGAGACACCTCCTGTTGCCACCCTTGTTTAAAGCCTTATGGCTGAAAACTTCAACAAGGGGCACCTTATCTGTCTCTCTATTATCACCCACCATGCAACTATCTTCTGTTAGCAGGATCCAACAGAGAGACAGCTGAACCACCATTCTGGAAGTCCTCACAACGGAATCTACTTCTGAATAAATGTGCATAGAAATTCCATGGTGTACGTGGCAAATTTAGTATGTGACATGTCTCATTTGTGCATGTTAAGACATTTTCCATAATGGAATCTTTGGTGCACTTTTAAAGTAGGGGCTGTGAGAAATATCTCAGCCAGCCACCTCTCTATAAGGTGTGTGTGTGTGTGTGTTTATCTCCCTACTCACCTCCCAGCAGAATCCTTCCATCACCTGCCATATTCCCCAGCTATTTCTTAAAAACAGAGGGATTGAATGTGACAAAACATGAAAAAATGAATCATGCTGAAAGAGTGACAGCCTCCGGAATAACAAAATGTGCTGTAGGTGGGATGCAGCTTCAGATGAGATGGGTAACAGAAAACGATTTGGAGGGGAGGGAATAGAGGAACAAAAAGCAGAATGCAACCGAGGTTTTGAGAATAGCCGTGGGGAGGGGAGTGGGGTGCAGAAAACCACGGCTCGAATCCTTACATCCAGGTGACCATATCAAGTAAAAGTTGGCAAGCAGCCCAAATGCAAATCTTCTTTATGGGCAACATTTGAACACAAATAGCTGTTGATTTATATACAGTGGTACCTCAGGTTACATATGCTTCAGGTGACATACGCTTCAGGTTACAGACTCTGCTAACCCAGAAATAGTGCTTCAGGTTAAGAACTTTGCTTCAGGATGAGAAGAGAAATCGTGCTCCAGTGGCGCGGCAGCAGCAAGAGGCCCCATTAGCTAAAGTGGTGCTTCAGGTTGTGAACAGTTTCAGGTTAAGAACGGACCTCCGGAACGAATTAAGTACTTAACCCGAGGTACCACTGTATCCACATAGCCTCTAGTCAGCTGCATGATTATTCAACCTGCCTCTATGGATAATAGTAATTATTCCATTTAATGCCAAGTATTTGTGTATCTTCTCTGCTTCCTTGCACCATAGACAAACAAGCATGCCTTGGTGGATATTACTGTAAGTCTGTACAGTGGTGCCCCGCAAGACGAATGCCTCGCAAGACGGAAAACTCGCTAGACGAAAGAGTTTTCCGTTTTGGAGGTGCTTCGCAAAACGAATTTCCTATGGGCTTGCTTCGCAAGACGACAATGTCTTGCGAGTTCCTGCTGTTTTTCCCCCCTCCCCCCTTTTTCTAAGCCGCTAAGCCGCTAATCATCTGATCCGATCAGCAGATAAGCCGCTAAAAGCCACTAATAGCGCTAATCCGCTAATCCTTCAATGGGCTTGCTTCGCAAGACGAAAAAACCACTAGACGAAGAGAATCACAGAACGGATTCTTTTCGTCTTGCGAGGCACCACTGTATTCCCCTAGCCTGGTGCTCCATCCAGATGTTTTGGACTACAACTCCCACCAACATCTGGTTAAGAGAGACCCAAGACCCAACTTGTTTGAAATGCAAACTTCCAAATGCAGTGCACCCTGGTGTTTGAAACACATATGTTACGTAGGGGTGCTAATCAACATGCACACTTGGGTAGCTACTTGAATTTGTTGCCATCTAATGTGCAGAATTGTCTTAATATCTACATTACGGTTCAGGAGGGGAGAAACTTTCGGAAGCCCCATGCTGCTCCCATGCAAATCAGATGTCAAGGAGATAAATAAATATACAACTTTTAGAAGACATCTGAAGGCAGCCCTGTATAGGGAAGATTGTAATGTTTTGCGTTTCGTTACACTTTTATATTTGTTGGAAGCTGCCCAGGGTGGCGGGGGCAACCCGGTCAGATGGGCGGGGTACAAATAATAAAAGTATTTTTTATTTTTATTAGTAGTAAGTAAAGTGGCAGCTGAGTCCGTAGATTCAGGCTGCTCCGGCAGCTACACCTTACTCTTTCCAGTCCACCTATGTTTACATCCAACTGCAGACTTATCCACACTTTCTAGGTACATCTCTGGGATTTCCAGGGACGGATCTACACTGGTCATTTATAAAATTAAAAATGTGTTATTAAAATGCGATTCCAGAGGGCGCAGTAGAGCAGCGACCAACCGGCAATGGAAAAATGCATCGAGCATTATAGAACATTATTTTAAATAACGTTTTTACAGATCAATGTAGATCCAGCCCTGGTCCGCTTCTGAGCATTTGCTGTTGTTTTCGTCCCGGCACTTTCCGCAGGAAAACCCGTGTTTTACCATTGAATTGGAGCAAATGACAATTCACAGAAAACCCCATTGCTGTTTGCTCCGGTTCAGCGGTAAAACATGGGTTTTCCTGGGGAACACACAGGACAAAACAACAGCAGGGTTCAGAACACAGACCCGGAAAGCCTGGCCCTGTGCCTAGAAATGCAGCACGGAAGGAAGTAGGGATGAGCCCTGAGTCAGATCTGGCAGGGCACGGCAGCCAGGGCTCCCCCTAATGGCTAGGGGGACCATTGCATTTATTTACCTTTGACTCCACACTTTCACCAAGGCCCTCAAAGCAAGTAGAGCTCTCACAGCAACCCTGTGGAGTGAGATGAGGGAGAATTTCTTGCCCAAAATCACTCAGTAAGCTGAGCAGGGACTGGAGATAAGGCCTTCCTGGTCCAATTCCATTCTTCTGTTCGCTGCACTCGCTCCAATTCCAAGGGAGCCCAGAGCCTTGCTGACCCCAAATTAAATCTCCCAGCTGCCTAGTCCTCGCTTTCCCAGGCCCATCGGTGCATTGTGAATCTGTGGCCTCAGCACTTCCATAGCACCAGGCTCTTTGCATGGTGTGGGAAGCTTCTTGGCAGGGAAATTTCAAGCTGGCAATGGGGATTCCTGTGGGCACATTAAGAAATGTGATTACAATGAAAACTGTCATTTTAAATTATATTTAAAACGCGCTCGCTTCTATAAGCAGGGAATAATAGACTTGAGTGCACGAGGCTGACACTAACTGGCGTTTATTGGACTTATTTAACATGTAATCTGTAGGCTCCTTTTAACTCTCTGAGGTACAAGCCGAGTGTTGAGGAAGGGAGCAAGGAAGACCTCCAAGCACAGCCCAAGCCTCTGCAGCTGGCCTGCAGCTACAATGCACAGATTTTAGGCTTTTTTTACCCAGCTTTTCCAAGGCTTGATGATCTCCTGCGGTCCTCGTCCCGCTCAAGTATTCCTGCAAGCATATGGCTCGGCAGGGGCACAAGAGAAAAGACCGCTAGCCACCTCTGAGAGGGCAGCTCCCTGGCAAAGCATTTGGCATGGCTCTTGCAGATTTGGAAATGATTCTCCTCCAGAGGAACACCCTGCTGTGAGAATACTGTCACTACGATTTATCCGGAAGCTGTTGACTGAGTGGCAGGCTGCCAGCCTCCTTTGAAGTTTCTAGCTGGCAGTTTAGGATTTTCTCAAGTGAAAAGAGGGGTTCAAAAATGGCTTTTTCAGATGCTGTGCTTCCTTAGTTTGGAGGGAAGCTGGTGCATTCAAGGAGTTCGCCTCCGTGGCTCAGAAGCATTTACAGGCATTGTGCACAAACCGCTATCTCGATGCCCTTATGGAGATTTCTCAAGTTAGCATTCTAAAATAAAGAGGGGGTTCTCCTGACAATATGTACAGATCTTAATACGAGCACAATCATATTCAGGCTAGGCACATAACATGGATGCGGGTGGCGCTATGGTCTAAACCACTGAGCCTTGGTCTTGCCAATCAAAAGGTCGGCAGTTCGAATCCCTGTGACGGGGTGAGCTCCCATTTCTCAGTCCCAGCTCCTGCCAACCTAGCAGTTTGAAAGAACACTAGTGCAAGTAGATTAATAGGTACCGCTCCAGCAGGAAGGTAAATGGCGTTTCCGTGCGCTGCTCTGGTGTTGGTTTCATTGCGCCAGAAGCAGTTTAGTCATGCTGGCCACATGACCCGGAAAAACTGTCTGCAGACAAACGCTGGCTCCCTCGGCCTGTAAAGCGAGATGAGCGCCGCAAACCCAGAGTCGTCCGCGACAGGACTAAACTTTTGCCTTTTACATAACATGGATTTGGGATAAGACTTGAATCTGTCTGAAATGTAAGCAAGAATGATGCCAGGTTTTCATTCCTGTTTACAGAACTGGACTGGACATGCCAATTTTTTCCTGCCACAGCCTCCAACCACCCACTGACTTGACAGTTCTAGATAATACACACGAAAAGCTCATGGAGAAGATCTGTGAATGGGCACAAATTCCAGGATCGTCCTATTACAGCAGATGGATAAAAGGTGGTTTCAGAAATTCCATGGAAGGAAGCAGCAACAGGAAGCATGGATAACACACAGCTCCTCTCCCTCCACTTCTGGATGTTGTTCAGAAGAGAAAGATTCATTACTCCCTTGCAGCAAGATGCATGTTCTTTCAGATATCAACAGAGCACCCAATCCTTGTTATGGAGATATGCTCACTTCCCTTTTCACATAAGTCCATGAAGACACAAATCACAAGTCTCTCGCCCAGAGATGGAAAGAAGTCCCTACCAGACAATAATGGTAAATCAAATTGTTGGACTCTGCCGAAATGGCAAAGCTGACCAGAAAGCTCAGGAATGAAGAAGACCAGAACTTTAACAAAGAATGGGAAAAAATTATAATTTATCTTGGAGACCACTGTAAGCAGATGAAAACACTAGCAGGATTACAATAATACTTGTAATGTAGCCGGTACTATGGAGACAATGGAATGATATAAAATATAGATTATTGGAAAAGATGCAGTAGAAAAGGTTTAATAATAGGACCCGTGGAGGGGAGGTAGGAAGTCCAAAGATTTGGAGGAATTTGCAAATGTGAAAATGTATGATGGTATTGTTATTATTTTACACTAGTAAAACCAGGTTTCCTCATCCTCGGCCCTCCAGATGTTTTTGGCCTACAACTCCCATGATCCATAGCTAGCAAGACCAGTGGTCAGGGATGATGGGAATTGTAGTCTCAAAACATCTGGAGGGCCGAGGTTGAGGGAGCCTGTGTAAAACCAAATAAAAATTAATTTTAAAAAACCAACCAACCAACCAACCAACCAACCCCACAAGTATCTCACACCTCCTCTGTGGGGAATCTGTGGTCCCTTCATATGTGCAACTCTCATCTAAGGCACAACTTATATTCCTATATTTGGATGAAAAATATTTTTTGTTGCTGCCATGTCCAGAATGACAGAACTGTAGTGCGCACTGCATCTTCTAGGGCAGGGATGGAGAACCTGTGGTCCACACCAGATGCCGTTCAACTGCAGCTTCCATCATCTCTGACCACTGACCATGCTTGGGAGTTGGAGTTCGGTAGCATCATTCTAGAGTAAGGTTGGGAAGCTTTCTTCTAGCCTACTCATCATGGGCCAAATTTGAGAGGTGACTCACCTGATGCCACATGTCAGGTGATGCGCCTTTTTGGAGGGGCGCTTCCAACATGCCTCGATAGAGGTTTGCTCTAGCATTTAAGCAACTGATTGCTCTTTTGAAACCTGCCCCACACCCAATGTTACATATCATAGCAGGTGTAGGGCAGGTGGGTGTGGTTTTTCAGAAATGGCCTGGAGGGACAAATTGGGAGGCCTGGTGAGCCAAAGTTGGCCCTCAGCTCAGAGGTTCCTTACCTTTAGATTTCACAGGGTTAAAGCTTTGCTATCCCTGCTCTGTTGTTTCCACCCAGTGGTTAAATTCCTACGACACCTTAAACACTAACTATATCACTGAGTTAGATATTTTCATAAGCTTCTGCTATGAAACCCCTGGCCAAAATAAACTAGTTAATCTTTAATGTTCCTCAGGAGGATATTTACTTTGGGCATATATACATATATACAATTTAATTAAATTGATTAAACTGTTATCCCCTTTCCCCAAAGAGCCCTGGGAATTGTAGTCTGGAGCGGAGTGGGAGAATTAGGAGCCTCCGAAGGAGAATTAGCTGCTCCTACCTCGGTATTCTTTCCAGAAAGCCATGACAGTTAAACCAATATCGGGTTTGCTATGAAGAGGGGAAACCCCCGAACAAGCACTACACTTGTTAGTTTGCAGTGCTCATCTTTAATTAACAGAGAAGAGGAAAAAACCACTATTAATCATAAACATACTCTTGTCTCCGAACAGCTCAGATGCACCTGGGGCTGCTTGCCTTGTGTTGGAAGCGTGAATACAAATAAGCTTATATAGACTGAATTTGTGCATGTCTGCTTGTGCTATTGTTAAGACCTAATAAGGATTTCACAGTCATTCCTCTAAATCAGGGGAAGCCAGCATGGTTCCTGCCAGATGTTGTCGGACTTCAACTCCCATCAGCCCCAGCCAGCATGGCAAATGGTCAGAAATATACAAATTCTACATCCAGAGGCTTAGTTTGGTCAGGATTGAGCATACACTTCCAGAATTAACCCTGGATGATTAAGTCCAGTCAAAGGCAACTATAGGGTGTGGCGCTCATCTTGCTTTCAGGCTGAGGGAGCCGCCGTTTGTCCACAGACAGCTTTTTGGGTCATGTGGCCAGCATGACTAAACCACTTCTGGTGCAATGGGACACCGTGACGGAAACCAGAGTGCATGGAAACACAGGTGGTGCCCTGGTCTAAACCACTGAGCTTCTTGGGCTTGCTGATCAGTAGGTCGGCAATTCGAATCCCTGCGACGGAGTGAGCCCCCGTTGCTCTGTCCTAGCTCCTGCCAACCTAGCAGTTCGAAAGCACACCAGTGCAAGCAGATAAATAGGTACCACTGCGGTGGGAAGATAAACAGCATTTCTGTGCGCTCTGGTTTCCGTCATGGTATTCTGTTGTACCAGAAGCGGTTTAGTCATGCTGGCCACATGACCCCAAAAGCTGTCTGTGGACAAATGCCGGCTCCCTCAGCCTGAAAGCAAGATGAGCGCCACACCCTATAGTCACCTTTGACTGGATATAACTGTCCAGGGCTCCTTTACCTTACCTTAAAGGTAAAGGGGACCCCTGACCATTAGGTTCAGTCGTGGATGACTCTGGGGTTTCGGCACTCATCTCGCTTTACTGGCCGAGGGAGCCGGCGTACAGCTTCCGGGTCATGTGGCCAGCATGACTAAGCCACTTCTGGCGAACCAGAGCAGCACACGGAAACACCGTTTACCTTCCCGCCGGAGCGGTACCTATTTATCTACTTGCACTTTGACGTGCTTTCGAACTGCTAGGTTGGCAGGAGCAGGGACCGAGCAACGGGAGCTCACCCCGTCGCGGGGATTTGAACCGCCGACCTTCTGATCAGCAAGTCCTAGGCTCTGTGGTTTAACCCAACGCATCCCCTTACCTTACCTTACAACTAAATACATCACTTCTGGTAAATGAGCCACTATAGTCTCTAGTGGGCTGTGAAAATTTGTGTCCTGGGCTTTTTAGACTCGTCTACTCATGTGCTATCTGAAACCAAAGGGGCACATTGGTTGCCAGATGTGAAACCCCACCCCCAGCTCTCCTACGTGACTGTTGGGCTGGTGGAAGTTTAGACTGCTCTGATCTGTCTCTATTCTTATCAAATAAATACAACATTGGTTGCAGCGACATGCATTTCAGTTCCATCGCATCCACTCTATGCTCCTCCCTGCCCCTGCTTGAATCCTTTAAACTTTTACTTGTTGGAAGGTTTCCTAAGTTCAGTAGTTTAAAAAAAGCCCAGCATAGAACTTCTTCTGAAGGTTGACGGAACTGCTGATGTGAGTGGCAGCAGGACAGCAAGGAAATAGGACAGCGGGAAGAAAGCCCATTTCAGACCTCCTTCCAGTCTTCACAAAAGGCCACCTGCTGCTTACTTTCCTATCAAACCATTGTATCACTTTTCTGTTGTAGAAACTGGCCTCAATATTATATAAAAGTTGAGCCAAGTTCACAGAAAGCTTCCAGCTTCAACAGCGGGGAGATACTAGTGCAGTAATCAAAGTTGCTCAACCAGTGCAGTTATGAACGTATGCATGTGTTGGAAATGGCAAGAACTGGAAATTTTCATTTATTTACTCATTGATTTATTAATATGCTGCTTAATGCCAAAATAGGCTAATAAGCGGCTTGCAAAAAAATTTAAAGAAGAAAAAGAAGAAGAGTTTGGATTTGATATCCTGCTTTATCACTACCCGAAGGAATCTCAAAGTGGCTAACAATCCCCTTTCCCTTCCTCCCCCACAACAAACACTCTGTGAGGTGAGTGGGGCTGAGAGACTTCAGAGAAGTGTGACTGGCCCAAGGTCACCCAGCAGCTGCATGTGGAGGAGCGGAGACGCGAACCCGGTTCCCCAGATTACGAATCTACCTCTCTTAACCACTACACCACACTGGGATATGCAAAAATTAAAACTAACCCCAAATTAAAATGAGCAATCAAAGCATCATAGAATTGTAGAGTTAATCTTATTAAAACAATGCCACAATTAAAACCAGAGACCTGGGTATTCTCCTTATGTCTCGTCAAAATACAGGGTCAGAGCTACAGGGTCTTTGGAAGTCAAAAACAAGAGAGGTCCTTCTTGCTTGATCAGGTATCCCAATAGTTCTGCCAATAAGATGAACCCACAGCATGGCTGCATCATATTCAGTAGAAGAACAAAAAGTCCTGTGATGCTGCTGTTTGGACACAGAAAACAAGCTCTTGCAAGACTCTGCTCAATAAGTGGTTCCGTCTCATGCGCCACCATGAAATGTGCATACAAGCACATCATTTTCATGAGATCTGGTTGCACACCTGGAATCAGAGCCATCTTTCCTATTGGGCTTAGTGGTGGATTGCGCCAGGGCGCTGGCCTCTCAGGGGCGCCCCAGCAAGTGGGGGAGCTGCGCGGCTTTGCCGGTGGCCTCACCTTTCCCTGCACACACGCCAGCTGTGCCCCGTCAACTATATGGCTGGCGGGCGTGCAGATTCCTTCCCAAGCCTCTGCGGGAGGAAAGCGATCCCCACAGAGGCTTGGGAAAATGTCAACAAGTCAACAACTCTGGGAAACGGGGCAGTGGGGCGGTGGAGGGATCTTTGCACCACGGCGACGGATATACTTTAAGAAGGCTGTGCCGTTTGCCCTCCTATGTGTGTGACATCATACTGGGTTCCTAAGGAAAGGGTTAACTAATTGTAAAATGACTAACCAATGGGAACCCAGGGGCCAGAGTTAACGGTGTATAAGTTTGAGCACAGAGGGTTTTAGAGAGTTAGAGTTGTTGAGAAGACAGTCTGGAATTAGGAGAGACAGAGAAGAGAAGTCTGTGGGTTGGGCTAGTCTGGTGTGAGAGAGGGGGAGAATTTGTTAAGAGGAGTCAGTCAAACAGTTGAGATAATCAGTCAGACGGTATTAGGAAGGTATAGGCCGGTAAAGAAACTAAAGTTAAGACACTGACAGGAATATTATCTGAGAAACCATAAACTTGTTAATGTTTGTAAAATAAACTCAGTGTTTTTGGTTCACTTTTAACAACTGACTGGACTCAGTGTTTTACCAGAGAGTAACTGGTTGGTGGCAGCAGGGAAGCGAGAACAATGGTGGCACAGGGATCAACAGACCGTTAAAGGTCCAGGGACCCTGTGTGATCGCTACAACGGCCCTGCCTGGAATTGCATTTCTTATTTATTTATTTGGGGGAACAACAGTTGTAGGGAGGTGGGAGGTTGAAAGCTGATAAAGGAAGATCCAAAGCAGGTGACACGGTGATAAATTAAAGACATTTGAGGGCACAGAGCATACAGTTCAAGCAATTGGATTTCTTACAAAGAGAAACAGAGCAGAGCAGTTTGGAAGGCATTGGAATTGGCTGTGCTGATCCCAGGAGGAATACCCTGGTATATAGAGGCACTTTTTATTTTATTTTTTTAAAAAACAAAATCTTCCAGACAGTGCCAAACCCAAAGAGAGGCAAAGTTTGCAGAAAGGTCAAGAACACATGGATATAAGCTGTTTCTGAAACGTTCATTGTTGGCAGAGTTTCCCCAGCCGCCAAATGATGAACTGTCTCCTGTTGCTGTCTATAATTTGTGCTGAATCAGGAGAGATGGCTGCTTGGTAAGCAAAACAGAGCAGCAGAACTGTTTTAAGTGGGTGTAGATCTGCCTGCTGACACTGTAGGCTGTTCTGAATGTATCCTCTTGGCTCCCCTTGAGAGCCAGTGTGGTGTAGTGGTTAAGAGCAGTAGACTCGTAATCTGGGGAACCGGGTTCGCTTCCCCGTTCCTCCACATGCAGCTGCTGGGTGACCTTGGGCTAGTCACACTTCTCTGAAGTCTCTCAGCCCCACTCACCTCACAGAGTGTTTGTTGTGGGGGAGGAAGGGAAAGGTGAATGTTAGCCACTTTGAGATTCCTTCGGGTAGTGATAAAGCGGGATATCAAATCCAAACTACTACTACTACTACTACTACTCTTCTTCTTCTTCTTCTTCTTCTTCTTCTTCTTCTTCTTCTTCTTCTTCTTCTTCTTCTTCTTCTTCTTCTTCTTCTTCTTCTTCTTCTTCTTTAAAGGAGAATGCTCCCAGTACTGCATGGGCTCATATTGAGGAACAGGGACGAGAGTTTGCAGAGCTCCTATCACCGAGGGCTGCTCGACACTTCCACTTGCCCCATGCCTAGAAAGCATGGGGCTTAGTGGTTTTCCACATGACCATGATTTCTATGTTTGGGTCCAAGCACTTTCACTTTCCCTGGCTCCTATCCCAGGGAAAACCCGCTATTTAGCTCTAAATCAAAACAAACAGCAACCTGCAGAAAACCTGGTTGCTGTTTGATCCTATTGAGCTTTAAAGAGCAGTTTTCCCTGGGGCAAAACAGTGGGACAGGGGAAAGGATGGATAAGCCCTGAGTAGTCCAAAAGCACCACTTTGGTGTCCAAGGCACCTTGCTCAGGGTAGAAGGCCAAGGATTAGATTCAAACTACTAACAGACCGTAAGGAGAGAGGAGGACTGGCAATACCTGACCTAAAATTATATTACGAAGCGGCTTGTCTTTGCTGGGTCAAAGATTGGATAACCTTAGAAGATACGGACTTATTAGATCTGGAAGGAGCCGATAATAGATTCAGTTGGCATGCCTACCTCTGGTTAAATAAAGAAAAAGTACACAAAAGGTTTTCGAGCCATATCATAAGAGGACCCTTGTATGAAGTCTGGGAAAAAAATAGGAAATTGTTGGAACGAAGAGTACCCTGGTGGCTGTCCCCAACAGATTTGTTATCAATCAAAAAAACAAACATGGAAGTACAAAAACTGACATATGAAGACCTATTAGTGAGATCCCAAGACAGCTGGAAACTAAGACCATATGAAGAACTAAGGGAGAGGTTGACGGGTTGGATACAGTATCACCAAATTAATGCAATATGGACAGAAGATAAAAAATTAGGAATGAATGAAAAGAAGTCCAAATTCCAGATTGAAGTAGTCGAAAGTAAATCGAAGATACTATCCAAGATGTACAACATACTACTGGAATGGGAAACCAAAGATGAAAAAATCAAACAAGTTATGGTCAAATGGGCAAAAGACCTGGGACATGATATAGAATACGAAAAATGGTCAAAGCTATGGAGAGAGGGATTAAAATTCTCGGCAAGCGCTGCAATCAGGGAAAACTTAGAAAAAATGATATACAGATGGTACCTTACACCAGAAAAATTGAATAGAATGTATAAGACCGCAGACAAGGCTTGTTGGAAATGTAGGACAAAAGAAGGCAATTTCATACATATGTGGTGGACATGTGAGGAGATTAAAAAATTTTGGGATCAGATATATAATGAGTTAAAAAAGATACTTAGATATACATTTCCCAAGAACCCAGAGGCCTTTCTATTAGGGATGGTTGGGAAAGAAATTCAAGAAAAAGATAAAATTCTATTCCAATATTCAACAGCAGCGGCCAGAATGCTAATCGCTCAAAATTGGAAAAGTACAAATCTTCCAACGGTGAGGGACTGGCAATTAAAACTACATGACTTTATTGAATTAGCAAGATTGACACAAAAAATCAGAAATCACAAAAATACAAAGTTAAAAGAAGACTGGAGTAAATTTATGGCTTATTTTGAAGGTAATTTTAAAAACTTACCAAATACAGCAGGTCTGTTGTAAAACTCCCGATGTGCAAATCATAAACAAAAACCAGCGGTAAAAAGATAACTACTGAAAGTTAAAACCCGAAATCAGTAGGGAAGGAAGTCGACAGTTTTTATGTTTTTATGTTGTAGTTTTTTGTCTTTCTTCTTTTCTCTTTTGTCTGATTCTTTATTTTTCTTTTTTTTTCTTTTCTT
This sequence comes from Podarcis liolepis, assembly GCF_965112155.1. Lineage (NCBI taxonomy): Eukaryota > Metazoa > Chordata > Lepidosauria > Squamata > Lacertidae > Podarcis > Podarcis liolepis. The sequence goes on along the minus strand of NC_139563.1, from coordinate 42,431,387 downwards.
TCATAGTACTTAAGTGTCGTGTTTTTTTGCTGAATGTTTTGTTTTTTCTTTTTGTGTGCATAAAAGAAATTTAATAAAAATTATTAAGAAAAAAAAAAAAGGCACCTTGCTCATTGCAACACCCATAAGGAAACCTAATATCAATGCTTAAGATCCTCCTCTTTTGTGGTTTATTCTTTTAATTCTCTCCTGAATAAGATGACAGACACAGTTCCCTTTCGAAACCCATTGTGAGAATACGCTGCTGTTACCAATCAGTAAAGAAGAGAAATGAATCCTGCATAAACACACAAAAACTGTTATGTATTCAGTGGTCTGCATTTGCCTGAGCTTGAGTCTGGACTAAGGATTCTGAGCCCCTGTGCTCTGATTCAATACATGATATCCAATCACAGAACATTTCAGGATATGGGCCTCTGCCATTGGCCCTTAAACTCTGGGTCATGATTCGCAGCTTGGAAGTTTAGACAGCCAATCACGTTGGGAGTGGGAGTGGCCCAGGCCTTCAGAAATGTATATAAGCAGTTGCTTTGCCCCTGTTGTCCAGTTCTGTTAGTTCAGTAAAGGTTCTTGCTGTTATCACTGTGTCTTGCCTCGTGGGAACCCACCTACACTTCAAAAATCTTGCACATAAACTATGTAAAAGAATGATAGTTTGCAATTCCCCCCTTCTCTCTCTTCTGTGCTCTCGCCTCACCTCTCTTCTCCCCCAACCTTATATTGTCTAACACCTGGGCTTTTTTCCCCAGAGGGAACTCACCGGAACTCAGTTCTGGCACATGCCAGGTGGGTGCCATTGCCATTTTAAGAGAAAGAGGGGGGCGTTCACAGTGAGTCCCAGCACCTCTTTTTCTAGAAAAACAGCATAAGTACATTAGCGTCTCACATTGAATATAACTGATCAGTGGAAAGGACTCTATGAACTGAAAGCAGAGACGCTGATGTACTTATGTAACCCAAGAAAATATTCAATAAAAGCATTTTTTAAAAACAAAAAACCTTCTCTTCCTCTTTTTAAACTCCACAAACCACAAGCCATTTGAGCATCTCCCACCCAACTTTCCAATACCCTTTCACTTCTGATTTTCACTTTGCTCTGCCCCTGGAGAGGGAAACTGCCAATTTCCCTTTCTCTGGGTTTTTAATTTTTTCCTGCCTTAAATTCATTCACTATGTTTCCACATCAATTTGCAATTGGTGTTTTTTTTTTAAGTCCCCCCCCCCCCCGGCCAGACAAAATTGTCAGGAGTCCAAGGAAGTCCAATTGAGGCCTCAGCTGAAGTATTCCTAGACTAGGCCATCTTTTTACAGATTGCTGAGGGATTAAAATGACAGCTGATAAAACACTCAAACAGGGCTGGATTTAGATGAAGAGAGGCCCTAGGCTACTCCACTTCTGAGGCCCCACCCTCACAACTAGAAGCAAAATGGAAGAGTGTTATAAACAAAATTGAGTGAAGCCAAGGATGACGACGGGGATTTAAAATTCTGCAATTCAAAATTTCTCCTCTAAAGAACGTAAGATGTTATTGTTCAATACCATGGTGATTTTTAAAAATGCATAAAATTAACACTGAAAAACTTTTGCAATAACTGAACTTTGTAAACCCTTTGTGGAATAAGCATTGCCCCACAATGCTTAAGGCTTGCCCCACTGCTTGCAGCGTAGTCTGCGGGGGCTACTGGCAATTGATAAGAGAATGACGGAGGGTGAGCCAGAGCCCTGCCAATGCTCTCAAGAAATGCAAAATTCCACAAATAGAGAAGGAATCAGTTCATCAGGCGAGAAAGAGCGAAGAGACAGTCCCTCAGAGAATGAGGAAGAAGCAGGAGCTGACCCTCTTAATCCCAGGTCTCCGTGAATGGGAGGGCTACAGGATAGGAAGCAGGGCAAAAGACGTCAGAGGAAAAAGTTCAGTTGCTTCTGATCTTGCCGGAAGCAGACTTCAGAAGGGTCATCATGATTAATGATAACAACCGCTGCATTAGAGCCGTCCAGAGTTATCAGTTTGTTTTGACAATAAATCATCCTTTAATAAACTATACTCACTGTGTCATCAAGCCGGGAACTGGACTCCTGACACCCCAGTTATCAGATCAAGTTCCCGACACCTTAAGTACCCGCCACCTAAAGAACAATAAAACTATCTATGCATATCCTTGCCTTCTGGCCTTCCTGAGGATGGGCTGTGGGAACACCTGGCCTCAAGAAACCCATCAACGGATGTTCATTGTTCCCCTCAGGGGAGGGGTGCTGTATACTTAACTGAATATCCCAAGGATTATGTAGGAAGGTGGTATCCAAGTTGAATATGACCTCTCGCTTAGAGGATTATGGAGGAAGGTGATGTCCAAGTCTGCCTTTCCCTTTGAAGCAAAATGCCACTGAGATGGGGAGAATCGGTTATGGCATTGATTTTATGTGATTTCTCAAAGGTTAGTAGTCCATCAGCACTGTCAAGTACAAAGGGATGCAATTTTGACACTTTCTTGCAACAATGCAACAAGTTTTGCCAATCAAAACCGGAAGGGATACAATTTATGAGCTTTCTCCATCATCTGCACAGCAGGGGGTGTTCAGTCAACACTGCAAAGCCTGAGCTGAAGCGTTCCCTGCTGGTTACCTGCTTTCAGCAATAGGGGTAGCTGTTTGCTAGTACCCTGTTGGTTAGCTGTCAGATTCTAGAGGTCCCTATTAGTGGCTCTTAGGTTATTAACAAAATACAGAGTCCATTCAGAAAACACAGTGTTCATTCATAAAGCAGTAACATAAATCTCCATTGGTACATATTGGGTGTATATGTACAGGTTTATGGCCATGCTGTAGTGTAGTGCTTATGTGACTGTGAATAAAAGGTGGCTGGGCTCACCGTCCCCAAGGTTTTTTTTGGGGGGGGGGAGGAGGGAGAAGTGACAAAACTGATTTCCAATAAGTACCCCCCTTTATTTCCATAACAAGTTATTGAGTCTGTATTCTGAATAGTGACACCAGGGACCTAGAAGGGGCAGGGCTCGTCAGTCCAACCCCTGCACAGTCTCATCAGGGCTGGCCTTAAGGCAATTGGAGCAATTGGGCCCCTTGGGCCACTCATACGAGGGCACCCACGCCAGGGCAATCTATATGGATTTTATTTATATCTTTAAGATTTTGCAGACTTTGGCTGTGAACTGGGGCCCTCCAAAAAAAAAAAAAATCAATCAAGTTGGGCCCCAATGCTTCAAACTGGGCCCCACTGGCTAGCCCTGAGTCTTATAGTTGCTGGGCCTGAGTTGTCCTGTCCTTGCATGAAGTCTTGGGTTTGCAATTTTGGGAGAGGGGAGATTGCGGCACTGGGGAGCAAGCAGGCTGGCGAGGCCCCCTAGATTTAGAGGCCCAAGTTTCCCTGACCTCACATGAAGTCTTGGGTTTGCAATTTTGGGAGAGGGGAGACTGCCCGCTGGGGAGTGGGCGGGTTGGCGAGGCCCCCTAGATTTAGAGGCCCTAGGCTTCAGCCCACTTAGTCTATACATAAATCGGGAGGACAGTTGCTTCTTTTTTCCCTCTTTCCTGCACAGAAACAGTAGTTATGTGGATAAATACATGTATGTAAAACCTGTCCTCAAGACAGATACGGTTGTCTCACAATTCATGTTTCCCCAGGAAAATTGTAGGCTGAGAGGTTGTTAGAATAATTTCAGAGCAGCTTTTAGCTTGACAGCTAGGAATTAATTCTGATTAATAGAGAACATCTTCTCCAGCCATTAGGGGAAAACCACACCATTGGTCCCACAGATTGATGAGGGTGGAATAATCCTACCTGTATGCAAAATCCAGTTTTGTTACTCAGCTATTCATGACACCTTCTCATTCGATGGGCCTCAAGTACATCATAATGTGAGCCGCTAGTCAGAAATAAGACTATGTAGGAGTTATTTGATTTCGTGTGGTGCCTGAGGGGGTGAAGAGTGCTTGGATTACTTTTGCCTCAGCCTGGCTGGCTCTCTTGGGAACAATCGGGTAGTTAACTGAGAAGTTTTCACTGTGTCTAAGACAATTGAAGGCAGCTTGGTAGCCAGTGGGAAGATTTATTCTTTTTAATAATCGCCTCCTGGTTCATCAAATGGGGAACTATTTGAAATTTAGCTAAAACTCACAAGCAGGATGGGCATTTCCCAAGGAAATCAGGCACTCTGAACTGGGCGTTTGTGCACCAGGTGTCTTTTTAAAAAACCTGATCCCGCTTCAGTGAAATACATTCCACCTGTGTCTGGGATGGTAATGCAGAGATCAGAACACCCAAAGTTACGGAGTAATCAGTGGCAGACTTTGAGCTCTCAAATTTCAGTGGTCCCCTGTACGAAGCTAAAATTTGATGCTCCCCGCATCTCAATACGCCATTATTGGGGTGCCCAGTGTACCCAAACTGGTTGTGCTAACCTAAAACCGCCTCTGGAGTAATGGCAGGTGACTCAGCTGGCCGTGAGACATTGTGTTATGTATTCAGTGGTCTTTGTTTGCCTGAGCTTGAGTCTGGACTAAGGATTCTGAGCCCCTGTGTTCTGATTCAGTACATGATATCCAATCACAGACCATTTCAGGATTTGGGCCTCTGCCATTGGCCTTTAAACTCCAAGTCATGATTCGCAGCTTGGAAGTTTAGACAGCCAATCACGTTGGGAGTCAGAGTGACCCAGGCCTTCAGAAATGTATATAAGCAGTTGCTTTGCCCCTGTTGTCCAATTCTGTTAGTTCAGTAAAGGTTCTTGCTTTTATCACCGTATCTTGCCTCGTGGGAACCCACCTACACTTCACATTTCATGGATAGATTCAGCTTTCCTTAAATATGGTAAGATAAGATAACACATAGTCATACTAAACTGAACATATTAGCCAGAGCAAGAGATGTTGAAATGACTGTTGAACTTGAAACAGGAAGGAACTATGTAATATAATTTTGTTTATTTCTAGTATTTTTTATACAGTGGTACCTCGGGTTACATACGCTTCAGGTTACATACGCTTCAGGTTACATACGCTTCAGGTTACAGACTCCGCTAACCCAGAAATAGTACCTCAGGTTAAGAACTTTGCTTCAGGATGAGAACAGAAATCATGCTCTGGCGGCGCGGCGGCAGCGGGAGGCCCCATTAGCTAAAGTGGTGCTTAAGGTTAAGAACAGTTTCAGGTTAAGAACGGACCTTTGGAACGAATTAAGTACATAACCCGAGGTACCACTGTATGACCTTTACTCTAAGGTTCCAGGGTTAGTAACAAGGCCTAAATTATGATTATGAAATAACCCATAATCGCCTGGCTATTCATACAAACCATGCTTTTAAAGCACATTTAAAGTACACAGCTTCACCCTAGAAATCCTGGCAAACTGTTCTTTACCCTTCACAGAGCTACAATTCGCAGCATCCTTAATAAAGTACAGTTGCCAGCATTCTTTGGGGGAAAGTAATATGCTTTAAATTTATGGTGTGCATACAGCCTATAAAGCAACTATAATAAATGGATTAAACAAATCACAACTAACACTGCAGTTTACAAGGAAGTTGGGCAACTAAAAAGTCATGCTTCATTTCCAAAACCCAGGATAACAGATGCATTTTCGGAAAGGTGTAAAGTTTGGGTTCTAGACACACTTCAATGGGGAGGGAATTCCACTGTTTGGGGCTGCCATAGAGAAGACCCCGTCAGTCACTTGCATTAAAAAAAGACTTGGAACAGAGAATCTGAGAGTTGAAATTCTCACAAATCTTGACAGGCTCTTGGGAGTTGACTGGCTAGGGGTTTGTTTGTTTTTAAAGTTTTTATTTATACTTTTCAAGTTTATACATTTCATTAGTTTTACAAGCAATTTAACATTTCAAAGTTTGACTTCCTTCCCCCTCTTTCTGCGGTTCCTTAAATTTATCTTTTAATATCTTCTGCATATCCAAATTCATTTAATTTGCTCATTTAATTATCTACTTTAAATACATACTCTTATGAAACTGCAGGTTATTAAAATAATCCTGCTAATGTTTTCATCTGTTTGCAATTTATCTGTAAATATTCAATAAAACATTTCCAGTCTTTTATAAAAAGTTTGTTATCTTGATTTCTTATTCTTCCGGTAAGTTTGGCCATTTCTGCATATTCCATAAGTTTTTATATCCATTCTTCCTTTGCTGGGACTTCTGCTTCTTTCCTCTTTTGGGCAAGCAGCATTCTTTCTGCCGTAGTAGCATACATAAATAAATTTCTATACAGTTTAGGTTGTTCTGTCCCTATAATTCCCAAAAGAAAAGCTTCTGTGTTGTTTTTTTAAACAAAAGTTATTTTGAACATCCTTCTCAATTCATTATATATCATTTCCCAGTAACCTCACTACAAGACCACCACATATGATAAAAGGAGCCTTCTTTCTCTTTACATTTCCAACACTTGTTTGACTTAGATTTATACATTTTTGCCAGATTACTCTGTGTTAGATACCAATGATATAGGAGTTGACTGGCTATGGTAATTGGAAATTAGCTTGCCTCTCACTTGTCTTAATATCTGAAGACACAATGTGGTGCTGTTCTAGCAGATTTTAGGATGCTGCCCTGGGATCCCCCAGTGGCTGTTTCCGTCCCTGACCCATAAATGCAGCACCCCTATGCAGAGGCCTAATTCACACAAGTAAGAGTTAAAGCTGTCAACTACTGCTGGACTTCCACTTCAGTCCACAGCAGGCATTCAACTAAGTTTCACTTGGAACCAACCCATTGAAATGAATGAACAATGCAAAATGAGGTACATTAATTTCAATGGGTGTACTGTGAGTAAACCTTGGCTGGACACCACCCAATGAAAACTCGGTGAAGCCAATAAAACCAGTGTTATCGGCAATTAAAATCAGATAACTGACATGCTGAAAGGCCTGAGCAAAAAGTAAAGTCTTTGTGCTTGGCATCAAAAACAGATCTGGAACCCGGAGAGCCTCTTTGGGGTGGGAATTTCATATCTAGGGCACCACAATCAAGAGGTTCAGCTCTGAGAAGTGAGGTTACAGGGAACCAGGCAGAGGGCCTTCTTGGTAGTGGCACCCGCCCTGTGGAACGCCCTCCCATCAGATGTCAAGGAAATAAACAACTATCTGACTTTTAGAAGACATCTGAAGGCAGCCCTGTTTAGGGAAGTTTTTAATGACTGATGTTTTAATGTATTTTTAATATTCTGTTGAGAGCCACCCAGAGTGGCTGGAGAAACCCAGCCAGATGGGTGGGGTATTATTATTATTAATAATAATAATAATAATAATAATAATAATAATAATAATTGATGTAGCACCTCAAGGGCAGAGGCCAATGTCTTATGCTTTGCTGCCACTGTAGTACTCTCAATCTATGGAGTTTGCAAAAGATGCTATTTTGTACCAGTTCATTCATCCCTGCCAGACAGTACATTGCAAAATTCTTTCACAAATAACGATGCAGAGAAAGATAGCAATGAAAAAGACTGGAACGCTTTTACATGCACACACACAGCTTCCCACCCTCCTTTATCATTTTCAGTTTTTTAATGTTGAATTTTATTAAGTCACCTGTGGCTCTTTACAAATTTCAAGAGCTGAACGGCTTCCTCTCAGCCAGCCACCCAGCCTTGGCCTTTATACATATCATTTAATTTTTTTCAAATGTAAATATCAGCATCAAATGATTAATTCTCCACGTTGGAAAGGCTGGAAACGGCGGGGCTGCCGATTAATGCACGCCAAAACATTGCCATTGACTGCTTGAATGCCACCCTATCAGAACATACTGCCCTAGAAGCAAGGCTTTAGATGAAAACAAATTGGATTGATGGAAATGCATTGTCACTGTATAGGACATCCAAATCATCTGGCAAATGTCTATTTTCCTTTTGTTATTCACCAAGCAAGAAAAGATTGGCTGCGGCCATTGATGCACTCTCATTATAAAACCCTTTGTTCAGCTACGCATGTCCTTCCAAGAACACGGAGGCAACTTTGCACAAAATAAACTGGTTCCCAGTACATAAATCATGGCCTCTAAAAACAAGAAAGACGCAGCATTGTAAAGATACCCATTTGTGTGTTGAAAAATTTAAACTTCCCCCCTAAATAAATTCAGACAAGACTCAAATTTTGGTTTGGCTTTTGGCAGAATTTAGGCCACAACTTTATTGATTACAGAAAGTGACTGGCTGCATAGGCTCTGGTTCGTCTAGCCCCCTGCCATACAGGTAGCGCTGATCCAGGGTTACAACATAGGTCAGCCAAGGGTGAACACCTGGATAAGCCGAAAGCCGGGAATGGGCTAACTCCGCCACCCAAATGCCCCCCTGGACTCAGGCATGGGCACAACCCCCTCACAGGGGTTGACCAAACAATCAAGTCCCTGGATTCCTTTAAGGGAATACCCTTCTCATAGGGATGGCGAGAGCGTTCTCCCATCCCTATCACCTGAACCAGAGCCTGTCTGCAACCTTACAAGTTGTGATGATTTGCTACACGGCAGGCGAAATCCAAATGTCACCAGTCAATCAGCCAAGTGGGGAAAATTCCTGCCGTGCCCCTGTCCCAACGACAGACGACACACGACGACATAGCAAGGTAAAGCGTGCAAGCCCTAAATATAGGGAGAGGTGGGTGGGTGTTCCGATGCACGCGCCGAAAGAGGAAGCTCTGGGTCACGTGCATGGGCATATATAGGTCCCTTGATCTGTTTAGCCTGCGTCCCATTGGCCCGATTGAACTCTGCATCTGCACACCAGTTGGGTGCAGTGGCTATCCAAATGTACCCACCCACAACACAGGGTTAGGTTGCCAGGTCCCATCGCAACACGTGCCCTCTTTAAGGGAGGACCCGATTTTCCCCACAAAAAAAAATACAGGAATGTAGAAGGCCACTGTATATCAGGTTAGGATGTTTGTCAATCTAGCCCAGTATTGTCCATTTGGGACGTGGGTGGCACTGTGGGTTAAACCACAGAGCCTAGGACTTGCCGATCAGAAGGTCGGCAGTTCGAATCCCTGCAATGGGGTGAGCTCCCGTTGCTCAGTCCCTGCTCCTGCCAACCTAGCAGTTCAAAAGCACATCAAAGTGCAAGTAGATAAATAGGTACTGCTCCAGCGGGAAGGTAAACAGCGTTTCTGTGTGCTGCTCTGGTTCACCAGAAGCGGCTTAGTCATGCTGGCCACATGACCCGGAAGCTGCACGCAAGCTCCCTCAGCCAATAAAGCGACAGGAGAGCCGCAACCCCAGAGTCGGCCACGACTGGACCTAATGGTCAGGGGTCCCTTTACCTTTTTATTGTCCATTTGGACGGCCGCAGTTCTCCAAGACCTTAGGCATTTTCATTATCTGTTACTTCAGTCTTTTAATTGGAGATGCCAGGAATTGAACATGGGACTTTATGAATGCAAAGCATGTGATCTACCACTGAGCTATAGCCTTATTAAAAAAAACAGTCAGCAGAACTGTGAAGAGTATATATTTCTGTCATATGGAGAAGGGAGGGGACTGTGCACTTCTAATCACTGATTAGTTTTGTTGTCCTCACATTAGAAGCCTTATGTATACATGCTGTGTGGCTCTGGGGAAGAAAGTTGTCGTGCACAGATAATCACACACACACACACACACACACACACACACACTCCAAATTCATTTCTCAAATTTTGGGCTGCTTCAGAAGACCTGGGTTTTTTTTTTATAGGATAAGCTTTGTAGAGAATACAGAGCCTTTATTTAACCTAACATTTTAACCTTGGGAAGGAAGGGAAAATAGCAGGTCCCTGCTTCATGTTTTTTTGCAATGTGCTCAAGGTTTTAAAACCCACCCTGTGGAACGCCCTCCCATCAGATGTCAAGGAGATGAGTTAACTATATAATCTTTAGAAGACATCTGAAGGCAGCTCTGTATAGGGAAGCTTTTAATGTGAAATGTTTTATTATGTTTTTATATATATACTGGAAGCTGCCCAGAGTGGCCGGGGCAACCCAGTCAGATGGGCGGGGTACAAATAAATTATTATTATTATTATTATTATTATTATTATTATTATTATTATTATTATTATTATTATCATCATCATCATCATTATTATTTTTACATCACAGTTGCAGTCTGTATCATGTACCTCTAACCTGTAATGTGAAAAACAGCCCTCTACTTTGGAAGAGAAATAGCAATAAACAAAATGGGGGGGGGAGGAATTATTGCATTGTGCAAGTTTTCAAACATAAAAGGAGGGGGAAGCATTACAAAATATGTGTATATTATATCAAAATTAGGTTTTGTCACTCTGAAATGTTTCACTTTGATTTTTGAAACATTTGGGACTTGATCCAGCCAGTGCCTTTGCGTGCAGCTGAATACATGAAGTCTTTTGTATGTGGGAGGAGAGGATTATGTGAGGCGCTGCAGCAAGCCCCTAGCTAAAATGTAAAGTTACAAAGCTGTATTTTCATTTTGGAATGAGCATGTTGTCAAAAGCTGAACATTGCCATAGAAGGTCTTTGTTAGGTACGGAAATCTACAGAATCCCTTCGAATTAGGCTAGAGAATGCATAATTTATCACTTTATGAGACAATTTCCTGATTGCTCGTTACAGACTTTTTAAAAAGGATCTTCAGTAATAATCTATTACTGAACAGGGATATGGTGGATCCTGTCTTGGCAATTTAGGCCGAATGATACTGTACAAGCCTTTATGGCAGGAATACAACCTGCTAATAGATTTTTATGCACATGACTGGTGCCATGTAACTGGTGGAGGTGGACCACAAACCATTGGTTTAATGTAGACGAGTGTTCTTATAGATGTTTTAATAAAAGTAGAAATCAGAATTTAGAACTGGAAATGAGAGTAGGGCGTGGGGTGTGTATGTTGATATACAGTATAGGGATGGGGAATAAATTCGTTTGGTTCACATTTTAATGCAAACTTACCAAATTTGCACTTTCTGAACCCAATATGCAACTATCCTTCAAAATTCACACTTGATTGAATTTTGTGATGTAGTTCTTCAATCAAAAATGCATAAACATATAACAGGTGAAAGTGTGTGCACAAAAACGCATGCATTAGTGAAAATTGCTGGTTACAATGTGTACGTTTGGCAAAATTGCACACGCAAAAATGAGCATATTAAGAGAAATTTGAACAAAAATGCACTTAGACTTCTGTGCAGACGAATCCTTCTCCCATAAACTGGTGTGGAAATGGGGGCAAATAGGAGAGGAACTGGGAGAAATCAAAACTGACAGATTCACCCATCCCTTTTGATTTCCAAAGTTAACTTTGCAAAATGCAATACGTTTTGTAGCTTGTTGGAGTAATTTGGGGTGAACGGATCTCTGTTTCTAAGCCTTAAAATGGGGTGTTGGGATGTTAAGTTTAGCTTAATCCCAATGCCCCCAATTAGGGTGTGCGTTATGGTCAAGCACTACAAAAGAATGGAGTGTCATAAGCTCCCCTCTCTTTTTATTAGCAAGTGATGGTGAAGGACTGTCAAGCAGTCGACCTGCCAAGGCAGGGCAACCCTCTGAGGGAAAGTGACAATTGCAGAAGTTGCCAAGAGACTGTGCGGGCCCAAGTCCAGAAAAAGAGTTTAGAAAGCAACTCTACCTTGAAGGCACTGCAGATTGGAGCCGCGTTTTCAAATGGAAATCACTGAGACCAGCTGTGAAAGGTCCAGCCATATTGCTGACTTCCTCTTGCCAGCTTTGGTACAGCTGTTCTGCAATTCACTTCTTGGCTGCCTTTTGATAATCAGTTTCTAACACCTGCTGTCACTCGTTCATGCTAGATGACGAGCCTACATCAGACCTCTTAGCTGGGATGGTTCTGTTCAGGGTTTTGGTCAGCCAGATGTGCCTTCTGGTGTACAAGTTTTCAATTTTTTATTTTCCAGTGCCTGCCGACAACGTTCGATCTGCATTGGGCTGGGGCTTTTTGTGTGTGTGTACGAGGCTGTTCCTTTAGTGTTTTGAAAATGGTTTTTTAAAAAAATTATTTCTACATATTTCTGGCTTCCACTGAATATATTTCTTTTTTAAAAAATTATATTTTATTAAGTTTCAACATTTTAAACATATACAATCAAAATTTTGTCTTTTCTCTTATTTTGGTTGACTTCCCACCCCATTTTCCATTAATAAATTTATTTATTTGGTTCTTCAAATTAAAAATTTACAGTCACAAACGCACAACATACAATATAAAAGCAAGATTCCAAAGAATAATATTTCCTTACGTAATCCGAAAAAGGCATCCATTTGCGTGTTGAGACTTTTAAACCTCCCGCCTAAATAAATTCAGACAAGACTCAAATTTTGGTTTGGTTTTTGACATTCTTCCACAAAACACTCATTAGATTCTCTTTATTTTGCCAGGGCTGGATCTACCAGGGGTCAGCAAACTTTTCCAGCAGGGGGCTGGTCCACTGTCCCTCAGACCTTGTGGGGGGCTGGACTATATTTTTTTGGGGGAAATGAACGAATTACCATGCCCCCCCCCAGATAACCCAGAAATGCATTTTAAATAAAAGCACATATTCTACTCATGTAAAAACACCAGGCAGGCCCCACAAATAACCCAGAGATGCATTTTAAATAAAAGCACTCATTCTACTCATGTAAAAACACACTGATTCCCGGGCTGGATTTAGAAGGCAATTGGACCGGATCTGGCCCCTGGGCCTTAGTTTGCCTACCCATGATTCTAGACACATCCAAAAAGCATTTCAGGAAAACGCATTGTTAACCTCATAGTGGGAAATCACGCTGGCGAAAGATGGGACTGCACAGCGCCATCTGGTGTCATAGTGTTAAAACGCATATAAAATGCTTTTTCTTTACTAATGTAGCTGAGTCCCGGTTCTGCATAGCCCATTAACTTACTTATCCATTCTTCTTTGATGGGAGCTTCTTGTTCCTTCCATTTTCATTGACTTTGCTTTGGTTACAGTACTGTTGACGCTCGCTGCCTGAGTCCACTCTTAGAGCAAGTGACACCGTCATTGCTAAATTCTTTGAAAATTCAGCCCTATCAATAAATGCTGTGTACTTTTCAGCACAAGCAGAATCAGAGTAGGCTTGAAATTTTTTATAGATACTACTGTTCTCTGCTAACAAATCTTACAATCATTAAGGGTCTGGAGTATTACTGGAGAGGCTTGGATTCAGATATCTGGTCATCTTTGATGTCCTCTAGCAAGTCACTACCCTACCTCAAAGGAATGTTGTGAGCATGGAATGAGATAGTTAGTCCCTAATATGTCGCCCCTAGCAACTTGTAAGAAAGGTAAACGGACAGTTGAAAGAATCCTTCTGAAATATGCATTGTGGAGCAAAAAAATGCACTGGCTGAACGATGATTATGATAGTTGCTGAAGACAAAGGGCACCAAGAAATAATATATACCAGATTTCAGTCTTTAAGCAAGGCACTAATAAATCTGGCAGCGTTGCCAGGGACACAGGCCAGTAAGCACGAACTGCAAATGAATACAGATGACTTTTTTGTTAGTGAAATTGCTAGCTTCGTTTTTCCCAATCCTTTTCAGAAAACAAAAGGGGAGACTGTCAACCCCCCTAACATTTGCATGTGCTTTTGGACAGAGGAAAGCTGCAAACACGAGCCTTGGCGTTTCCTGAATTAATGACATCCCTGGCCATGTAGGTTCTGCAAGTCACTCCTTCCTGAAATGTCAAGTTGCTGCAGGGGCATTTATTGCCAAACAAATCTGAATAGAAGATGCTGGAGAAAAGGTAACAGAAATACGGAACATTGAGACAAATAAACTGCTCTTGGGGAATAAAAGTAATTTGTTGAATGGACTGTTCAGACAAGATGCTATATATAAGACATAGAATTCAAGATTCAAAATACAACAAAAAAAGAGAAAGATTATATAAACAAAAGCATTAAAGTCACCATTGGTGTACCTGTGTGTTTCTAGAGCTGTGTGTAGTGACATTTAGTTCCATTTGCATTTGGCTACCACTGACATCCCTGTAAGCCTCTCTAAGCCACCAATGCTTAGCTGGGGGTAGTTGTCTTCCTCTGCTCAAATTTTAGCCATTTTAAAATCTGGCTTTTAACAGCAGTGTGACACAGGGAAATTCAGAGGTGAACCCTTTTCTGCATGGAGAGAAAAGACTGTGTCTGCTGAACTTGTGATAATCATCATCATCATCATTTATTCCCTGCCCGTCTGGCTGGGTTTCCCCAGCCACTCTGGGCAGCTTCCAGCCGAATATTAAAAACGATACAGCATCAGACATTAAAAACTTCCCTAAACAGGGCTGCCTACAGTTGTCTTTAAAAAGTAAAATAGTTGTTTATTGCCTTGACATCTGCTGGGAGGGGGTTCCACAGGGTAGGCGCCACTACCGAGAAGGCCCTCTGCCTGGTTCCCTGTAACCTCACTTCTTGCAGTGAGGGAACCGCCAGAAGGCCCTTGGCGCTGGAGCTCAGTGTCCAGGCTGGATGATGGGGTGGAGACGCTCCTTCAGGTATACTGGGCCAAGACCATTTAGGGCTTTAAAGGTCAGCACCAACACTTTGAATTGTGCTCAGAAACGTACTGGAAGCCAATGAAGATCTTTCAGGACCGGTGTTATATGGTCTCGGCGGCCACTCCTAGTCGCCAATCTAGCTGTCGCATTCTGGGTTAATTGCAATTTCCGAGTCACCTTCAAAGGTAGCCCCACGTAGAGTGCATTGCAGGAGTCCAAGCGGGAGATAACTAGAGCATGCACCACTCTGGCAAGACAGTCTGGCGGCAGGTAGGGTCTCAGCCTGCGTACCAGATGGAGCTGGTAAACAGCTGCCCTGCACACAGAATTAACCTGCGCCTCCATGAACAGCGGTGAGTCCAAAATGACTCCCAGGCTGCGCACCTGATCAGTATGAGATGCTACCGCTTTGGTAGTAATTACCGCTTTGGCTGGTAATACAGTTTTGTGCCAACCCGCCAGCTCCTACACTGAACAGTCATTTCCACCAGGGACAGATGAGGACCACCACCCCCTCGACTTCTTCCCCTGAAGTGTGTGTTTTACTGGCTTTTGAGGTCCAGGTTGCACTCACAACAAGCTCCCTTAATGCAGACACTTCTCAGACTTTAGTCACACTCAGTTTACTAGGAGGAGGAGGAGGGTAAAGTCAGCAAGAAAAGAAGAGGCGAAATCACTCCAGCAGCAATGAGTCAGCAGCATGCATTTGAAAGTAGAAAGAATAACTATGGATGAGAAGAGCGCTTCTTGAGCCTGCAGACCAATATTTCAGCTCTCAATGATATCTGCAAATTGCATGCCAAGAAATGTTTGGCCACACCTGATTGCAGTGTGCTGGACCCAACTTCCATCTTAAAAAGAGCAAAGGAAGCAGTAATGACTAATGAGCTAAACCAAAATATTAGTATCAAAGTGCCAGCCATGGATTTATGGAACTAACCATAATTGGTTTTATTGAACAAGGGAATGGTCTTCCTGGTAAACGAGCCTCTAAATTGATTGGTTATTTCTAGTAGTTAACAGAATGGATTGGCTACCCCAGAGCAAATTATTGCTCTAGCTGGAATGATGGGTAGAGAGGAACGTGAGTATAAGAGTTTTGAATATCAGAGGATCAAAGCAGTAGCTTTTTCACCACCATTATGTCACTGGAGATTTTCCCATTATAAACTAATCAATTAGTTTTAAATGCCACTTTATTAAAAGTTTTATTTATAGTAATGGGCAGTGGCCATATCTCAACGAATGGAAAGAAATGATGCATTTTTATATTATTAATGATGTATACAAATAAAACATGAGCTAAAACCAATATTGTGTGTTGTAGCCTGAAATATCGTGTTAAAGAAATTAACAGCGCACACACTTTTTCTCTCTGAACGAGGCTATAATTTACAAAACAATGGTAAGACAGCCTATCACCCCAGTGGCAATAAATAAAATACAAATTACTTCACCCAACCTGCTGGAAATGCTAGCTAAGAAAGGTGAATTATACTATTTGTGGTAGGAATGTGAAGAAGTGGCCCAGTCCAGGAAGAGCTGTACCACACAATAGTACTAAACATGTGGCTTTACTTAAAGAGAACTGTTGTGGAGGTGATTTGTTTCACGGATGGAGGACACAGTACCACTAAAACAGGAAAGGCGGTGTTCCTATCAAAGTTTTTTAGTGTGATGTTGAACACGAAATGTGGAATTGGAAAAACATTTGTGCAGTTAGATAACTGACAATCAGCTGATCAGGTTTCCCACTCTGCCCGCCCTTTAGTTGCTCCTCCGACCTTGCTATGGACTTCAGTTGGTCGCCATCAAGGGGCCTGGAAGGATTTTTTTCCACTTGACAAATGGGCATCAGCCATTTGGTTTTTCGCCTACCTCATAGCAAACGTCACAACTTTCCCGGTATTGGCGGCTAGGCATTGGCAGGGGTATTGTTATGCAAATGAAGGAGGGAAGGAAGCGCCATCACCTTCCCCCAAAGCAAAGAGTAGTCCAATAAAGGATTCCGGGGGGCGTTGCCCTGTCCAAAGCCTATGGAGGTGTGGGCCTAAGGCACGCCCCTGATCCTAGTTGACGTACTTCAGCAGGACTCCCCCCATGGTGATTAACCCTTACCGGTCTTCATGCAATTGGGCTGAAGCCAGTTAGTCGATAGGAACCAATGCCTAAGTCAATACCTCTCAATTCCTGTAATCAATAAAGTTGTGGCCTTCTATGCCCATTAACCTTAAATAAAGTGTCCTGTATCTTTATTTCACAAGGGGGGAGGGGGACTTGCCACGCAACTGACAATGTGCTGTTGAAAAAGTGTGTGTGTGTGAGTGATAGATATCTTAGGTGTATGCTTCTATTCAAAACTTAAATTACAATGTCAGGGACAGCATGCTCACAAATTATGAGTGTAGAATGCATTAAGTTTCCATACTCAGGGCTGTTTTTCTTCAACCAGAGCTCACTGGAGCTCAGCTCCGGCACTTCTCAGTTGACTGCCATTGACGTTCTAAGAGAGCAAGGGAAAAGTTCGTGGTGAGCTCCTGCACCTTGTTTTCTAGAGAAATAGCACTGTTCATACTTAAACAAACTACCCAAACCATATCAAAACGCCTTCTTTTGGGCCAGAAATGCGTCTTCTTCTTCAACTTCATCTTAGGGCAGGTAATACTTCATCATATTCTTGTACACACCCTTAAAATACTCCTGGTTTTGCACCTGTTAGCTACAAAACTGAGGCAGATTCATAAATGATGTATAGTGGAGAAGAACTGGTGACTTTTATGAAGAAACTGCCACTGAGAAAGGGTATAATCAAGGAGCAAAGTATCTTTGTGTTTGTTCAGCTTGCTTTTTTCTTAGAGTGAGATGTTCGATGGGGAATTTGTGCAGTTGGAATTATTTTTTTTTAAATCCAGGTTCTAACAAGCAGTAACAAAATATATAGATTCCAAATAATAACAACAAAACTTAAATCAATAACACAGGGTGTAAATCCATTTAGTACAGAAACCCATGCTTCTCAGCAAGGGTAATGAAACCTGCAAATTTCATCCAATTCTGTCAAAAAGTTTTTTGTTTTTTTTTGTTTTAAGTTATAGCCATTTCCCCATGAGGACACATATGAAGCCTTGGATTTCCAAAGCAATGCTCTGCTTCAGACCTGAGACAAAGTGGGCAATGCCTAAAAGCAGTCCAAAGTGAAGCAACCTGCTTTCTGAAGTGCTGGAGCAGAGTCCACATTTTACCTTGTCCTCTAGAAATACTAGAGGCTTGATGCTTTTGAATTATGGTGCTAGAGGAGACTCTTGAGAGTCCCATGGACTGCAAGAAGATCAAACCTATCAATTCTGAAGGAAATCAGGCCTGAGTGCTCACTGGAAGGACAGATGCTGAAGCTGAGGCTCCAAGACTTTGGCCACCTCATGAGAAGAGAAGACTCCCTGGAAAAGACCCTGATGTTGGGAAAGATGGAAGGCACAAGGAGAAGGGGACGACAGAGGATGAGATGGTTGGACAGTGTTCTTGAAGCTACCAGCATGAGTTTGACCAAACTGCAGGAGGTAGTGGAAGACAGGAGTGCCTGGCGTGCTCTGGTCCATGGGGTCATGAAGAGTCGGACACGACTAAACAACTAAACAACAACAACAATAGTCTACTACTTTTGCCTAGTCAATGAGCAGTACTTCATTGCTTCTTGTGAATTCCCAAGCCTAGATCAGGATATACACGGCCTACATTTCAATTTGTAGTTATCTCACATGTCAGAGTATGGAAAACAATTCTACATCTGCTTATTTTCTGGAGTCCACAGCCAATACGCTATTCTAAGATTGCACAGTTTCAGCCAACAGAGAACGTCACCATAACCAGATTGTTTTAGTATCCTGTCTGCTACAGATCAACAGCCCCTACTTGTTCACTCATACACCTGAAATACACCTGATCAAAAATACAAGACTAACTGGAGAATGAAAGAGCTTTTCACTGATTTCAGGTGGCAATTAACTCACGTACCTAAGCAGGAGAATGGCTAGTCTTTACAGAAGCTTAGGGAGTGTGAAATGGAAATTGAGGAATTTACCAGCCTGTGACACATTGGGGCAGTAAGGACAGGGAAATGGAAATTGATGAATGGGATGAAACCTGGACGGGGTCTTTCCTTTTGTTTGTGACTATATATAGAACCACCCTTGCGTGTAATGTGATATCAGAACGCATGAACACTCTGTTCCATCTTGTACTAACAAGCCAAAGAAGTCATCTCTCAGTCAGTGAATTTGAAGGAATTTTAATGACTCCCATTTCTTAGCCGAGCAAAACAAAACAGAGGTATATTAGACCGCAGTAAGGTTGTGATTCCTCTCTTCATGTCTATCATGAAGTTCTCATTCCTACCACTGAAAAGACTGAAAATGTGAATGTTGAAAGCCCTATAAGGTGTTGTTGATCTGTAGCAGGCCTGGCAAATGCCCAGTGGGCCGCCACTGTGGACACTCTTCTCCCTACTTTAATCATGATGATGATATATTTATTTCTACCCTGCCTTTCCCCCTGACAGGGCCTGATGCTAAGGGCACTTCTAGGCCAAGTGGCTGGAGCCAACCCTTTCTTTATTTCCTAACAATGCCTCTGGGAGTTGATGTAGAGTTGCAGAGTGATGCTATTTTGGAGGTAGGGGGTCCCGGAGGCTCTGTGAGGCAATTTAGTTGGTGGCAGTTCCAGCCACCTGTCCTGGCACTGGAAGGAGCACCCTGTGGCTAGAGTCACCGGTTTCTCTGAGCGCTGTCCTCTATCTCTGCTGCCACCAGTTCCTAGGGAGTGATGCTGGGGGAAACCCAATGGAAGGAGGAGGAGTAGTAGTTTGGACTTGATATCCCACCCCTCACTCCCCTTAAGGAGTCTCAAAGTGGCTAACAATCTCCTTTTCCTTCCTCCCCCACAACAAACACTCTCTGAGGTGAGTGAGGCTGAGAGACTTCAGAGAAGTGTAACTAGCCCAAGGTCATCCAGCAGCTGCATGTGGAGGAGCTGGGAAGTGAACCCGGTTCACCAGATTACGAGTCCACCGCTCTTAACCATTACACCACGCTGGACAAGTTGTCCAGGACCCACTCAAACCTGGTGCCAGTCCTGGTCTAGAGTGGGAATCTTAATAGCAAAGGAAAAATCAGGCACTATCAGGGAACGAAAAGGAGGAGAGGAAGTTAGAGGAACAATTCAGGTAGACATTCAAAACAAATGTATAATCAACAAGAGGGGATGGAATCCAATAACTAAGATAGACACAGGTGTTCAAAGGCTGTCAAACCTGTCTCTGGCTACAGATCATTGTGATGCAGATGTAGGCCTCAGGCAGAACTGTCAGAGGAACTGCTATGTGAGGGCAGAAGGTGGTGACTGCTCTTTCCTCAGTGATTCCTTCTAACTGCCTTCCTCTCTGGAACCATCTCAGTCTTTCTGTCCTCTGGTCATCCTTCAGTCTTCATATCATCTCAGCATTTCCTCCTGTTCCTCAATCTCCTTAGTCCCTTCAATTCTCTTTGACATCTCTTCAGGCTGTCCACTTACACATGGCCAAAAAAAAGAGAGGAATCAGTGGGCACTACCCTTCAAATCAGCCTTTCTCAACTTTGGGTCCCTCAATGTTGTTGGACTGTAACTCCCATCATTCCCGACTGCTGGTCCTGCTTCAAGCACATGAGTGC
Source organism: Podarcis liolepis (assembly GCF_965112155.1). NCBI lineage: Eukaryota > Metazoa > Chordata > Lepidosauria > Squamata > Lacertidae > Podarcis > Podarcis liolepis. Next base: position 42,411,182 of record NC_139563.1, on the reverse strand, counting down.
CTTCTGACAGCCCTTCAGACAGGACTGCCCTCTATAATGTAGGGCTTATGGCCACTCCACAGCACCGAAGGGTGAAAAGGGGCTGCAGATCTTGATGCACAGAAATTATGGGTGGAAGTCTCACATTAGATATTTCGGTCCTAAGTCATTCAGCACTTCTTATGCCAGCACAAGCAACTTGAATATGTTTATTTCCTTGGGTTTGGGGAAATAATCAGTTACGTAATTGGTGCTGTGGGTTAAACCACAGAGCCTAGGACTTGCCGATCAGAAGGTCGGCGGTTCGAATCCCCACGACGGGGTGAGCTCCTGTTGCTCGGTCCCTGCTCCTGCCAACCTACCAGTTTGAAAGCACGTCAAAGTGCAAGTAGATAAATAGGTACCGCTCCAGTGGGAAGGTAAACGGCATTTCCGTGCGCTGCACTGGTTCGCCAGAAGCGGCTTAGTCATGCTGGCCACATGACCCGGAAGCTGTACGCCGGCTCCCTCGGCCAATAAAGCAAGATGGGCGCCGCAACCCCAGAGTCGGCCACGACTGGACCTAATAGTCAGGGGTCCCTTTACCCTTTACCTTTTTTAGACTGAATGGGGAAGGATGTAGGATGAATTTAATACTTTTTATTAGCTGGAATAAAATCTGTTTTTATTGGTGTTTAATGCCAGTAAGGAGGTGTGAGATTAAAGTAGTCTTTTATCACATGTGGTGGAGCTGTTAAGAAACAGAAACATATAGCTAATGTAGTTAAGCTAATGGATACTCAATATGTTATTTAAAAAGTCATTCATTTTCCTCTTAGGTTGCTTTAAGTATACTGTGTAAATAAAATCCAGCATGCAGAAGTAAGTTCTAAACTTGATGTAGTGGGAATTGTAGTTGCTTGTGTGTAAGTCACCGACTTATCTAAACTGCTTGTTTGTTTAACCCTTTCCCTAACTGAAGCGCACTCCTGTGCGTCTGCTTCAGTCGCTGGCAGAATCCGTTAGTGGGTGTTTCCTGAACTTTTTCCAACATAAGAATTCCTTGACAGCCAGTCTCCGCCTAGCCTCTCTGCGCGGAAGCCTTCTGCGCAGAGTAGGCGTGCCCAGGGGTGGTCCGGCACTCTCCCCGCTGATCTCACTGGAAGAGTCCCTGAGCCTTCCCTCCAAAGTGCTCTCATCCCCTCCTTCCTTCTTGGTGTCACCTTGATTCCCTTCCCCCTCGGAAACTCTCTCTCTCTCCTTGCTGGTTCCCTCTCCTGCACTATCGGGGCGACTTCTCTCTCTGCTGGTCTCCGATGTCAGTTCCATGACACTTGATTATAGTAGCAATTATGCTTACAGCCAGGAAATGGAAAAATTATAGCCATGATATAGGATCATTCCTATGGGGCATTCTGTCCCCAAACTGGAAGGGAACATTCAAACCCTGACACGAATCTCCCTTCTCCTCCTTTACCACTGTTTCGGCTGTGACTATGTGCTACACATTGCAGTCCTCTAGGGCAGCAGTGCCAGAAATTAGTTGTTGAGCATTAGCAAATCTTTCTGATTAGTTGCCTAATCTAGCTGTAAAAATTTCACTGGCGGAACATATGGTCAATGATTGGAGTTATGCGGAAATTCCTTGGGTAACGTATCTGGCAAAAGTTCACAGAGTGACTCTGCTGCTTGAACTGCCAGAGCCTTCGTCTCTCTGGTTTTCTTTCTTCATCCGCAACTAAAATCCCGGAGCCATTTTGACTTCAGTGGGTATGTTTGGGAGGGAGCCATTTCAAAACCGGCAAGGATTAATTAACAGCATGTTACTTATACGCAGTGCAGCCCATGGACCTTCCTGCACTCTGAAGATCAAGGTGATGGTCAGGATCCAGCCTAGCTTAAAGTCCTTGATGTAATGGGAGAGTTAAGCTCATGTGTGAAAAATCTCCCCTTGAAAACCAATGAGACTGAAAAGTCCTTACGTCTAACAGGATTGTTCTGATCCCCGCTTCATTTCTTTTTAAATAAAAAGGGTTGTGGCTGTCATGGCTTTGTGTGGGTGGGTGGCTATAGCAGCCCCACTGACAGCATGGTTAACTCTTTGCTGAATGGGATTTCCCCACACTTTACTTCCCTATCAGAACTTTACAACTTTCCCTTAATGTCTTCTTTAAGAGTTTGCCTGGTACGCACAACCGGTGTGAGAAATTCACATATTACTGCTTTACATACACAGAAATCAGAGCCCAAGGCCGGAAACTTGTTTTATCTTATCAGCCAATACTCTTCCTCCCCCCCCCCCACTTTTTTTTTTTGAGAAAGGGGGTCTTTTCTGAAAGCAAAGGATAATCCTCATTAAGGCATATGCTAACAAGACATATTCTGAGAAATGTGCTTGTAGTACTGAAAGCAATTCTCTTTGATTGTAAATGGGTAAATTGGTTAATGAGAACAGTAGCTAATTTGGAAGTATTATTGCCAAATAGGAATCATGGCAAGATGGCTAAATGCATCTCACAGACCTTCAAAGATCCTTAATTATCCGGGAGACAGAAAGATAAAGAAAGAGAGGGAAAGTAAAACAATGAAAAAGCAAGTCCATTCCTTGATACATGTTTTTTTTTAAAAAAACCTCTGCTATATAAAATGGGAAAATATTTTGTATTATAGTGTGAGCCATTTTGATCTTAAGCTATTAGCCGGAAAATATTGTATCTTGCCAGAGAGAATACTAAAATATACTTTCCACAGCGCCATGTGCCATCTGAATAAAATTATCTTTTTTTAAAAGGTCTGCCTTTGAGCAGACCTTTATTTGATTCTCCTTAACCCCTGCTCATCATATACTAATTGTGCCAATGCCCTTTATTCCCATTCTAAGTAGTAACTTGCCATACTGCTGGTCCTGTATTAAACGCTTCTTTACAAATCCAAAACATCCAAAATGGACTGAATGTGCTCATGGTTTCTCGCCATCTGGGTTTCTCCTTCAAAGTTTGTGCGGAGTGGTGGAAACAAAAGACAAGCATGTTTCAACAGACTAATTGCAGACAAGATGCCACCCTAACCATGTCTACTCAGTTGTAAGTCCCAATGTAAAACAAATTCCGTGGGGCTTACTCCCAGGTTAGTGGAGTGAGGATTGAAGCCTAAAGGCTGGTGATATTTACACACAAACTGATCCATTTGGGTTGAGAGTCCCCATTCGCCCAGTTTGGAATCCCAAGGGGAGCAACATCTCATGAACAAGCCAGAATGTGTGGCTGGTCTTGAGATCTTTCAAGACAGAACCACTTCTTTGCCTCCACATCTCCAGGGTAAAAGGTAAAGGTAAAGGACCCCTGGACGGTTAAGTCCAGTCAACGGTGACTATGGGGTTGCAGCACTCATCTCACTTTCAGGCAGAGGGAGCCAGCGTTTGTCCACAGACAGCTTTCTGGGTCATGTGGCCAGCATGACTAAACCGCTTCCGGTGCAGTAGGACACCCTGACAGAAACCAGAGTGCATGGAAACACCGTTTACCTTCCCACCGCAGCGGGACCTACTTATCTACTTGCACTGGCGTGCTTTTGAATTGCTAGGTTGGCAGGAGCTGAGATAGAGCAATGGGAGCTCACTCCATTGGGGAGTTTCGAACCGTTGACCTTCTCATCAGCAAGCCCAAGAGGCTCAGTGGTTTAGACCACAGCGCCACCCGCGTCCCCAAGGAGAAGCATGTGACAAAAGAGGGAATTCAGGAGAGCTTCTTATACCCCTTCCTTGCATACTTCCCTTGCAAAGTAAGTCACATATGAGCTGTCATCTCCTACCTGTGAACCCTATGAACCCACAGCTGTTTCCTCAGACAGGGAAGGACCTGGACGTGTCCAATGAAAGACTAGATCTTAGGATCCCAGTTTAGTGCACCCTGCATCTCCAGCCTTCTGCTTCTCCCCAAGAACAGAGCAGTGTTACGGCCTTTACTAATTCTGATCTTAGTGTGGAACCCTGGCAATTGCAAGAACCCTGAAGCTGGCAGACTTTACTAGTCTAATTATACAGCTTTATCAAGATTGGGAAAACGAGAAACCGAGAGAACAAAAATGGACAGATCCTTGCATCCCTAGTTACTGGGAGCAACAGAAGAGAGCTCTCATGCTTTGCTTTTGGGTTTCCCAGAGACATCTGATTGGTCACTGCAAGAAGCAGGATGCTGGAGTCGATGGACTTTTGCAGGGCTTGGTCAAGACATTTTGCTGCCTGAGGCGGAACAACAAATGCCCTCTGGCCACAGCCAAAATGCATAGGAAGTAATTTTGGCACCCAAGGCAGAAAATCCCACAAAGTGGCTGTCCCTGGAATACAATAATCATAAATTAAATAGCAAGCATCATGCTGCCCATTTATGACACTCAAATTTAACTGCCTCACTTGGCTGGCCCTGATATTCCCAGTCTTGATCCAGCAGTGCTCTCAGTCTGTACGAGTGGATTTGTGATCGTAAACTGAAGTCAGCAATTCTGGCAGGAGAAAGAATGTATGTGGGGGAAATGCATGAAGATTAGTTGTACCAGGAGCAAAAATGAAGAAGAATGAAATGGCAGCAGACAAGAGTGAATTTGCTGTCTCCTGCTCTGCTGACTCAACAGGGAAAAGTATGATATGATTTCTCAACCTTTGGTGACCCCAGAGCACACAGGCTGCAAAGACTGTGGTTCTAGCAATTTTATTCCACAGTAAACAAGACAAAGAAAGAAACCAAAGGAAAAAAATCATAGCAGGTTGGGGAAAACATTCTATCTGATGTTGCTTGACTTCTGTGAAACAGAGTGTGGTTTCCCCAGAACCATCTATACTAAGGGATACTAAACAAAAGAGAAACATCCCTGCAGATATTCATAGGAATTAAATGTCTATGGTTAATGCAAATTGCCCTTTTCACAGATCTTGGTCTAATATTTGAAGCTTCAGTAGGAAAATTTGTATTAGATCACAGCGACCCTTTCTTTCCTTGTCATTTTAAAATTAACAATTTTCCAACATCTATGTTTTCATACGAAATAAACTATGTAATCCTGTATCCTTATTAAACAAGCATAAGATTTATCAACTTCAGAAAAACTGAAAAGAAATTGGCAAACCTGTATGGAACTTGATTACTAAAAAGTGAATTCAGTGAACCATGGGCCAATAACTTCGTTAAACATACAATGGGCATGTTTTATGGAACACTCCAAGGACACAGTCAATGTTTTCAAAAAATTGCAATACCCAAACACCTGGTGTTTTTCCTAACTAATAATGGGCAACAGGTTTTAGCTATCTGGCAATAAAAATACCTCTTGATTAGAACCCTTTCGCATTGCTGAGACATGTTTTCTACCACAGGCTGAAATTGGAGTTTAAAAAGGGCGTTCCACACATCACTTAATAGTATCTGATCCAGCAATGCCTTTCTCCATTGTCAAGATTCTTATACAATATTTACATATATTCAGCTAAGGGTCATTCTGATGTTAATTAAATGCTTACAGGTTCTTTCCTTTTATAGATTTTTAGGAATACGGGGGGGGGGGGGGGGAGCAAAAGCAGAGACACCACCTTGCCAACAAAGGTCCGTATAGTTAAAGCTATGGTTTTCCCAGTAGTGATGTATGGAAGTGAGAGCTGGTCCATAAAGAAGGCTGAGTACCGAAGAATTGATGCTTTTGAATTATGGTGCTGGAGGAGACTCTTGAGAGTCCCATGGACTGCAAGAAGAACAAACCTCTCCATTCTTAAGGAAATCAGCCCTGAGTGCTCACTGGAAGGACAGATCGTGAAGCTGAGGCTCCAATACTTTGGCCACCTCATGAGAAGAGAAGACTCCCTGGAAAAGACCCTGATGTTGGGAAAGATGGAGGGCACAAGGAGAAGGAGACGACAGAGGACGAGATGGTTGGACAGTGTTCTTGAAGCTACCAGCATGAGTTTGACCAAACTGTGGGAGGCAGTGGAAGACAGAAGTGCCTGCCGTGCTCTGGTCCATGGGGTCATGAAGAGTCAGACACGACTAAACGACTAAACAACAACAAAGGAATACAGGGGTGTATGGGGTGTTAGGAGAGGGGTAGTATCTAAGGTGGGTGACACATCTTGCTCCTTCTGGGGTAGTTTGCCCGCCTTTGGTCCCCACGCTGCACACAGCTCTCAACTGTGGCTCCTAGAAGCTGCCAGCATACGAATGGCTTCGACTGGCCAGCTAAACCAGGTGAGGGTAGCTGATGGGTCTCAAACCCTTGGTGAATTCGGGACTTTCAAGTGAAGACAGGTAGACTGGGTGGACAAGGCCAATAGTGGGTCCAACAGTCGGGAAGGTGATTTCTGCATGTGCTGTAGAGGGAAAGAGAGGGGAGGATGGGGCTCACCAACCTGGGAAGGTAGCCCATCTAGGAGAAGGAAAACTCTGATTCTAAACCAGGCTTCCTCAACCTCGGCCCTCCAGATGTTTTTGGCCTACAACTCCCATGATCCCTAGCTAGCAGGAGTCAGGGATGATGGGAATTGTTGTCTCAAAACATCTGGAAGGCCGAGGTTGAGGAAGCCTGTTCTAAGCTTTCACTGCCTTGAGGGACATCTTTGGGAGAAGAAAAGGTTAAGGAGTCAACCCAACACAAATCTGGAGTGGATTCCCTAAGAAGGTTGGATGACGCCTTGTAGACCTCCTTCTAGCAACTCCTGCAGTCAAGCTGGTGCCAGGCATATTGCTCTGCTTTCCTTTGGACCACATCAGCAAGGCTGAGGGGAGGGAATCTTGTTGCCTGGGCAGCCTAGGACCTTCATACAAGCTGCTTGGGCTTGCACCCTGGGAAGGTCGCTTCAATGCTGCTAATGCAGCCGTTTGACTTCATCTTTCATTGTCTCTTGAGACAGATGGATGCCGGTGACAGTGAGCACAACAGTTAGATTACAGATGAGCTGAATTTTGTTCTTGTTGTTGTTTCGTCGTTTAGTCGTGTCCGACTCTTCGTGACCCCATGGACCAGAGCACGCCAGGCACTCCTGTCTTCCACTGCCTCCCACAGTTTGTTCAAACTCATGTCCAACCATCTCGTCCACTGTTGTCCCTTCTTCTTGTGCCCTCCATCTTTCCCAACATCAGGGTCTTTTCCAGGGAGTCTTCTCTTCTCATGAGGTGGCCAAAGTCTTGGAGCCTCAGCTTCAGCATCTGCCTTCCAGTGAGCACTCAGGGCTGATTTCCTTCAGAATGGATAGGTTTGATCTTCTTGCAGTCCACGGGACTCTCAAGAGTCTCCTCCAGCACCATAATTCAAAAGCATCAATTCTTCGGCGATCAGCCTTCTTTATGGTCCAGCTCTCCTGAATTTTAATTGCCCCAAAAAGCCTCTCTTAACTGACACAGTTTTCAAAGTATTTGGCTGGGTTGGAAACCTCAAAGTATCCCTCAACCAGTATGTCCTGATCACAAGACTCTTATACACCATTGATTTTTCACTGTGTGAGCAGGCTATCCCCCAATATATATAACTGAATGGGACAGCCGCCCCCTTTGCTCTCCTCAAAGAAAGCCTATTTCTTTGAGTCACTGTTTCCTTTCAGGTGAAGAAGCTCTGACGTTGTAAAGGGAAATTTGTTTGCACATCAGAGCAGCCACAGAGCTCTGGATGAGCTATGTATGCACTGAAGCTTGGTGAAGCTCTATCTCAGAGCCCTAGTTACCAAAAAGGTCACTAAACAACTTTTTCCCCCTTTGGGGCAAGGAGAAGAAAGTAGTATACCTTTTTGAAACATATGCTGAGGCCAATCTCGGAAATCAGAGTAGTGCTGAGCTTGACCACTGATCTTACCCAGTCCGACATATTTTATGCATGTAGTTCTAATGGAAGAATGGTTTGATGTTATCAAGTCCACTGGCACAACCGATCCTCTGTTACAGAGAAAAAGAGACTTGATAAGAAACCATATATCTGTCAGAAAGAAAATCCCCACTCCCCGATTTCATATGTTTCCAAAATCCAGAACATTGTTTTATAAACAGGGGAAATTGCATCCCATCACCTTTTACTTAAGGCAGCGGCATATAAAAACAGTTATTTTCCGACCCTATCAATACGGAGGTTGCGTTGATATGAAGCTGACTGTCAGCCAGAAAGAAATATAGCTTAAAGTTCCCGAGACCAGGGCAAAATCCGTTCCCTATCACACTCTCAGACACATTTACAAGACTGATGCATTCCAAACATTTCCAGTGTCTTCAGTTAAAAAGAATGATGCCGGGTTACCCCTATTTCACACCATATTAATGTTACAGAGAGATTATGCCAGTGAGCCTCTAGAGGCGAGAGAGAGAGAGAGAGAGAGAGAGAGAGAGAGAGAGAGAGAGAGAAGTCTAAATCACTGCAAAGGTATTATTGCGGCCTGGGGTTTTGCCTTACGGCCTCTGGAACAAAACTCATTTGTAGCAAAAGTCTGGGTTTTTTTTTAGGACAAGTGAAAATAATTATGCTAAGTTTTGAAAATTTGCCTTAGCAACCTATAGAACTTGAACACTGAGGGGTGCTTTCAGACTGTCAACAGTTGTGCACTGATCCCTTACAATTCACCTTTGGACAGATGCCCTTTGCACGATAAGAGCGCACGTTCACAACTCACCAGGAAAGGTGGATACCTTGTGATATATAACAAGGCCTAAATGGAACGCTTGCAAAAGTCCATTTCCCCATCCCATTCTCCAGAATTGAACTTTTGTAATAAAAGTGACAGAAATCGACAGTGAAAAATTACAACACCCCTGATGGCAGCTCTCTGCTTCTATACACAATATCCACTTCTCCTTGTGTATGCATGAAGAACATAGGAATATTTTTGTTGTTGTTTAGTCATTTAGTCATGTCCGACTCTTCGTGACCCCATGGACCAGAGCACGCCAGGCACTCCTGTCTTCCACTGCCTCCCACAGTTTGGTCAAACTCATGCTGGTAGCTTTGAGAACACTGTCCAACCATCTCGTCCTCTGTCGTCCCCTTCTCCGTGTGCCCTCCATCTTTCCCAACATCAAGGTCTTTTCCAGGGAGTCTTCTCTTCTCATGAGGTGGCCAAAGTACTGGAGCCTCAGCTTCAGGATCTGTCCTTCCAGCGAGCACTCAGGGCTGATTTCCTTCAGGATGGAGAGGTTTGATCTTCTTGCAGTCCATGGGACTCTCAAGAGTCTCCTCCAGCACCATAATTCAAAAGCATCAAGCTGCATTATACTGAGTCGTACTATCGGTTCATCTAGCTTAGTATTGACCGCGCTTTAAAAGTCCCTGTCCAGGCACTCTATTTTTTTGCTCTAGATCTCAGTGTCCAGGCTGGAGATGCTCTTTCAGGTATACTAGGCCGAGGCCATTTCGAGCTTTAAAGGTCAGCACTGACACTTTGGATTGTGCTCAGAGACGTACAAAATTCAGCAAGGGAACGCCATCAGATTCTCGACTGCCCACAAAATGGATGCACCCCACGATATAACAAGAACAAGCTCATTTTCCCAATTGGGAAGCATCCCATCAACTCAACTGACAGACCTGGAGCAGGACCAGGAGATCAAACACATACTTGTTGTTTTACTGGGATAATTTCAATATAAGTGGATTATCATAAAGCATTTGTCAAAGTGATGGCACAGGACACAAGTTTCCCCATCAGCTCTGGAGCGGTAATTAGATTGGAAACCTGGCTTGCTTTGCCCTAATCTAATACCGCACAAAATTATATCGTCAGTTTTACATCGCATCGTATCAGCACTGTGTCAAATCCATCCTTGTTCTCAGCAGTGTGATGTGCAAGTTATGCTGTGCCTCTGATTAATGACAACACTTCACCTTAGAGCAGCTGAGCATCCTTTGCTACCTCCAGCTACTGGCTTCAGTCATCTGTGAGCACAATTCAAAAGGAACTTTTCTGCAGACTCCATGAAAACAAACAGGCAACACACAAGGATCATTCATTTAAATAGGAATGTAGGAAGCTACGCTACACCATAGAATCATAGAATCATAGAATCATAGAATCATAGAGTTGGAAGAGACCACAAGGGCCATTGAGTCCCACCCCCTGACAAGCAGGAAACACCATCAGAGCACTCCTGACATATGGTTGTCCAGCCTCTGCTTAAAGACCTCCAAAGAAGGAGACACCAAGTCAGGATCCTGCCCCCCGTGCCTACCTAGTTAAGTCCAGGATTTAACCTGGGACCTTTTGCACACAAAGCATGAACTCCAGAGCTCTAAGCCAAACATCTGCATGGTAAGAGGGCCTGGACTGCGTTGGCCACCTTCCACAGGAGTCAACTCCTAAGGGCCGAGGTCCCTTTGCACCCCCCCATAATATATTTGAGGGAGCCCCTCCCCAAGTTGATGGCATTGCCATTCAAATGGCGTGTGTGTGCCACATCTTGTAATGGATTATGTGGGGTGTGGCTTATCTGCCCCCCCCCACAATATTTTATTCAAGTTGTCACCCCTGCTTCCTTCCTATGTAAATTAAACCAGAAGCCTGTTTCACAGAAGGATGGCAGCATGTTTTGCCTGCCGATAAGCAGTCTTTAAATTGAATTGAGATCGATCTCCTTCCATAAATCCCTCACAGAAAGAAAATGCTTTCTGCCTGTAAATTAAAGGTCTCAACATTCCAGGGCATGGAGAGGAGGAACAGACTTCTGAAGGTTTGTAGAAACCACCAGCTGGCCAGAAACTACCTGTGATGAAAAGGATTGTTTGAGCTCTCTAGATACTGTACTAGCCTCCTATTGAAGGCTCCAGGAGGGAGGAGAAATTATCAAGATGCTTAAAAGTGGTGTTTCCTGCAGCATTCCTTAGATGAGAAACCTCCTTATACTGCCAGACCTATCAGTGTTGTTGTTTTTTTATTAAAGATTTTGTTGATTTACAAAAGTGTGCAATGTCTCTCTCTCGTGTTTTTTCCCCATGTAACATTTTTACAAATCAATTTCATTTGTTGAGACAGGAAGAAAAGGGGGAAAGAGGTGTGGGGGGGAGATGGGTGGGGGGGGGGTCGGGTGGTGATGTTTCTATTTTACTTACTATATGTAGGGTTTGGTGTCAGCGTTGCTTGTGCAGGTTCTTTGCTGTTCGCTTGTGTTTCTTTGGTGGTGAGAGAGGTTGGGGTTGGCCTAGGGCGTGGTTATTCATTTGTGGTTGGCTGTGGTGGTCTTTGTTTTCATGTGTGAGTGGGGTGTGTGTGTGTGTGTTTTAGATCAGGTTAGCCATATTGATTTGTATGCTGTTGGTGGATTTTTGTCGTTGTCTTGTTGGGCTGTGTATGTGATAAAGGGGAGCTATACCGGGGTGAAGGTGTCTTCTTCTATTTGTCCCCGTGTCAGTTTCAGTTTATTGGTTAATTTTTCTAGTAGGGCTGTTTCCCATACTATTTGGTACCATTTATCCATGCTTACTCCTGCCAACCTAGCAGTTCGAAAGCACGTCAAAGTGCAAGTAGATAAATAGGTACCACTCCGGTGGGAAGGTAAACAGCGTTTCCATGCACTGCTCTGGTTCACCAGAAGCAGCTTAGTCATGCTGGCCACATGACCCAGAAGCTGTACACCGGCTCCCTCGGCCAATAAAGTGAGATGAGTGCCGCAACCCCAGAGTTGGTCACGACTGGACCTAATGGTCAGGGGTCCCTTTACCTTACCTTTATCCATGCTTACTCCTGACAGGTCTCTCCAGTGTCTGGCTATGATGCACTGATAGGTGGCTTGCCACAAAGAACTCATAACCCACCTATCAGTGTTGTTGATCAGAAGTGCCTCTCCAGGTTTTCCAGCAGAAAACCTCCCCAGTCCTATGTGGAGATGCCAGGCCTTAAACCAGGGACTTTTTGCATGCAGAACATGTGCTCTGTCACTGAACGAAAGCTCTTCCATGACCCTTTCAAAGACCCCAGGGTGCTTCCAGACAGTTGCCATTTTTTTGGGTGGAATTCAGTCACACATTTGCAAGATCTTGTTGCTCGGTTAAAGGTGATTTACTGCTCTCGTGCAACAACCCTCCTTAACCCTGCCCCCCAAAATCAGACTTAATGAAATAAAGAGAGTTACAGGGAAAATGTAGGCAACTCTTGATGCAACATCCTCTAACCTTCCCAAGGAGCTCTCAGTAAAGATTAGCCAACACTGCCTAATCTCCCCACAAATGAAGCAAAATGAATTCTCTGTAAACAGGTCATCTGGAAGCGACCCAAAGTCTTTCAGTATTAGCAGGGTATGATTACTGCTTCACAGTCAGAGGAGAAAGTACTGGAGGCTTAGACAGGTTTTTTGTATTATTTACTTATTGACAAATGTATGAGCATGGGGTCCACTGGAGGTCCGTAAAGCAGCATCAGATTCTCCTTAAACAAGCAGCAAGCCCTTGGTGGCTCTTGGATCTCTTTCAAGCCAAAAGCTAGGAAAAACCCCTGTATTTTTCCTTCTCTGGCTTTCAGTTTCAAACTGTTACCCCCCATCCTGCAACAATGGACTGCATGGGGTGGAGGTTGTTTCTTGGCAGCCACCCACCCCCGAGCTAACAATGTGCATTAAGGAGACAGTACTGTATCCCTGGGATGTGGGTGGCGATGTGGGTTAAACCACAGAGCCTAGGACTTGCAGATCGAAAGGTCGGTGGTTCGAATCCCATTGTTTGGACCCAGCTCCTGCCAACCTAGCAGTTCAAAAGCACATCAAAGTGCAAGTAGATAAATAGGTACCGCTCCGGTGGGAAGGTAAACGGCGTTTCCGTGCACTGCTCTGGTTCACCAGAAGCGGTTTAGACATGCTGGCCACATGACCTGGAAGCTGTACGCCGGCTCCCTTGGCCAATAAAGCGAGATTAGCGCTTCAACTCCAGAGTCAGTCACGACTGGACCTAATGGTCAGGGGACCCTTTACCCCTTTACTGTATCCCTAGAAAACCTTAGAGTAACAGAATTAAGAATAAATCAAAATTTGCTTCTCTAAAACATATGTTTTTTCATTGTCTTATATCGAAAGGTTTTTGGCAGAAGGTAACTGAAACTATCAACAGAACTGTACGGAACAACCTTACATTTACAAAACAAAATATCCTCTTGAATTACCGTATATACCCAGCACATGGAACCTTATGAAAGGACAATACGAGTGGACTCTCCGTGCCCTTGGCACGGCAAAAAGACTGATACTGATTAAATGGGAAAATAAAAATGTGTCTCTCTTCTACGATTGGATTGAAGACTTATATGTACTCACAACATATGAACAACTTGCATTAAACACAGACTTGCCGTGGACAAATTCAATAATATTTGGAATCCATTCTTACAAATACCTTGTAAAATATACAGCTTTGGGTCCCCCCCTCTTTATTTTCCCTTCTACATGGGTTCCGTTTCTCCCCCTCCCTTTTATTTATGTCTCACCATGTTTAGTGCACGTATAATTATGTACTTTTTGAACTTTCAATAAAGTTTTTTTTTAAAAGAATAAATCAAAATTTGAATGGTTGCTTTCAGTGGAATGAATGCCTTATTGTGAGCAATGAGACAGTACAGGTAGCTGTTTGAGATGCTATGGAAACACACAGTAGGATCACGGCAGCTATCTGCTCAGCAAGCCAGGCAACAGAATAACAGAATCATAGAACTGTGTAGCTGGAAGGGAGCAGGATCTTGTCCAACCCCTTGCAAGGCAGGAATCTTTTGCACAGTGTGTGGCTCAAACCCACAACTGTGAGATCAAGAGTCTCCAGGGGCCACCATTGTTGATGGGTGCAGTTAGGTATTTTTGGATTCTGGACTTAATGGTCTCGCTGGGAGTAGGGGGTGTTAGAAAAAGGTAAAGGGGCGCGGGTGGTGCTGCGGTCTAAATCACTGAGCCTCTTGGGCTTGCCAATCAGAAGGTTGGCGGTTCGAAACCCCGTGATGGGGTGAGCTCCCGTTGCTCTGTCCCAGCTCCTGCCAACCTAGCAGTTCGAAAGCATGCCAGTGCAAGTAGATAAATAGGTACCGCTCCAGCGGGAAGGTAAATGGCATTTCCGTGCGCTCTGGTTTCCGTCACGGTGTCCCATTGCACCAGAAGCGGTTTAGTCATGCTGGCCACATGACTAACGCCGGCTCCCTTGGCCTGAAAGCAAGATGAGTGCCGCAACCCCATAGTCGCCTTTGACTGGACTTAACCATCCAGGGGTCCTTTATCTCTTTTTTGCCTTTTAGGGGGTGTTAGAGTCCCTGATCTGGACCATGTGTAGAAATTAATTCTCTCCACCACAAGAATGCACTTCAAAGCTTTACTACACAGCCTTAAATGCTAGTTACAATAAGATAAACATTGCAAAATAGCAAAGCAACACATTGGAAACAAGCAGTCCTTTATGCAGCTCAGTAAGCTTTCCTCTGGTGCTGGAGGAGACTCTTGAGAGTCCCATGGACTGCAAGAAGATCAAACGTATCTGTGATGGGATGATGAGCTGCTCGTGCGTAAAAGCGTAGTCCCTCAGAGTCTGTGCAAGTTCACAAACCTCTGTCTGTGACGGAGCCCCTCAGACATGGCTGCTCTAGTCACTTGCAGATTCCGACAGTGGCTGCTTTCGGAATCGTTTCCAGCATAAAAGCTCCTTAACGGAAACACGTCTTCTGGACTCGCGGCGTGACAGTTTCCGGCGAGGAGTGGGTCTCCCTATGGGAGCTTCAGATACCACCCCACTGTTCTCGCTGGACGTGTCCCTGAGCCCTCCCTCCTGCTCGCTTTCCCTCAGAGATCCACCTTTCCCCCTGCTGGTGCCTGCTTCAGCTGAGGAGTCTCTACCAGCCTCCGTGAGCCCTTCCACCACCTGTTCCTCCGATGGCAGTTCCCTGACAGTATCCATTCTTAAGGAAATCAGCCCTGAGTGCTCACTGGAAGGACAGATCCTGAAGCTGAGGCTCCAATACTTTGGTCACCTCAGGAGAAGACTCCCTGGAAAAGACCCTGATGTTGGGAAAGATGGAGGGCACAACGAGAAGGAGACGACAGAGGATGAGATGGATGGATGGTGTTCTTGAAGCTACCAGCATGAGTTTGACCAAACTGCGGGAGGCAGTGGAGGACAGAAGTGCCTGGCGTGCTCTGGTCCATGGGGTCACAAAGAGTCGGACACGACTAAACGACTAAACAACAACAACAACAAGCTTTCCTCTCTCTGGTCCCAGAGAGAGGTCCTAAGCTAGAACTCTGTGCTGCTGCTGCTGCTGCTGCTGCTACTAAGCTACCCTTGCACATATATGCACATTTCTGTCAAGGTGGCAAATGCATTGATTTTGATTCCCTTTTCATTATGTAGTTAAGGGACTGGTGCTTGCAGCAGCTTAGGCAAGCCTTGCTCCCTCAGTTTTTTCGCTGAGATGTCCAATGGGAGGTGACATGCCTGAAATGGCAAAACTGAAACCAAGACTGCAGCAGCAGTTTGATCTCTCCAGTTCAGAAAGATAAGGCATTACAAGGTGATGAAAAGAAGAAACTAGAAAAGTGAAAGGCAAGCTGATGAGACTGAGGTGGTCATTTCAAAAGTCATCATGCCAAAGCACATAAAAGGCCACAGATCACCACATTTGTTTTCCATTTACCTTCGTTTTTCTTCACACCAGCCTTTGTAGTTTGCAGTTTATCTTAATCTCAAGAACATGTGACTGGGGGAAAAATGTGATTTTAGTTTCTAAGGCTTTACTAATCTGGCATTAGAAGGATCATTATCTCTGTGAAGTTCAAGCCTTTGTCATTTCCTTGGCCAGAGTTTTTTGCTTGGTGATAATTTGGAAGTTTAAGTAAAGAAAAATGAAGCATTTTCTTACAGAAGATTGTAGGCAGTGGCTACCAGATGCAAACCTTCAATATTTTTAGTACATTTTAGATGTTTTGTACAGTTCTGATTTTTGGCTGCCGGTTTTATTCTGCTGTTATTTTTTCTATTTTATTTCAGAATTTATTTCCATGCTGCAGTTTCAGTTATTTTATTTCCCTTGTAGGAACTGGTATTAACCAAGCATATTTTTAATGTATTGGCACTAACTGAATAGAACAGAGCATTTAAATGTTTCTGTCAGCTCCAGATCAAGACAGTAAGTTAAGGTGAATTATTCATGAGGAAATATGTAAATGGCCGGAAACAACTGCCCAAACAATAAACGATAGGATCCTGTTGCTTTCTAATCTCTTTAAACTACCAGCAGACAAGCTGCTTTAATTTTTATTTTTTTTAAATTCACAGCCTTAAGCAGAAGCAAAAAATATATTCAGTGGTGCATGTGAAAATACCAGAAGTTGCAACCCTATCCATACTTATCTAGAAGTTCGAAGTAACACTATGCTATAATGTGTGGCATTGCACTGGCGAAAAAGCTTACGTAGCCCTGCTGAGCACTTTATCTGATAACGCAGCAAATCTTAGGGTTGCTCCATAAGTCTTACGTCCCATAAAGTTCTGTATTTAATGAATTGGAATCCCTCTGAAACTTCCACTATAATTCTAATAGGAATCTTAAGTACGTCAGCATCCCTTCCCCCCAAGCAATATCAAGTCCTCATCCAGATTTTTGAACATCTGTCCCCTCTTGAAACAAAGTGGAACGTAAGTTTCATAGAGAGGCACTTCCAGTGATGAATGTTTTCAGCAAATTACTTTATTATTTTCTCGCTTGCAAATTTGCAGACAGCAGAAATGATGAAAACAAATCTGCTGAGCTCAAGATACGTCGCCCATATTGTGCCTGCTCACTTAGACTTCACAGAGTTGAAGGCCAGGACTCAGGCCGACCTAGGATAGCCTCAACCTTGGGTGACCAGGTGGAAAGGAGAACAGGAGTCCTGCACCTTCAACAGTCATGTAGAAGAGAGGCTTTCAGAAAGTGCAACTTCCCATTACTATCTCATGTCTTTCCCCTCATGGTTGGATTTAGCACTACCAGTTTAGGCTGGAATTTTAAATCAGGGGGACATATGCTTCTCCTTGATTGTCCTAATTTAAGACCCATCTGCACAGGTAGGCTTGCAGATGTGCAGAGCTTTTAACCGCCGCGGACGGAAATTCAGAGAGGCACAAATTTCACTTGTAAAGGACAAGCGATTGAAAAAGGACGACAAATGGCTGAATGGTGGGAAGCTGGATTAGAGGAGGGGAAAATCTTCTCTTTCCTCTCTGGCCTCAGCCATTTTGAAAGGGGGAGCGTACTTGCAGAAATAGAGTGATACTGGTAACCAAGAATTAGATAAAATATAACAGTGGATTATATATATATATATATATATATATATATATATATATATATATATACACACACACACACACACACACACACACACACACACACGAAAATAATATGATTTTGTGCAAGGAATACAGATAATATAAGTAGTATAATGAGAATTATTGGAAGTTTTGTATTTTAATCTGTCATGTAAGTGTAATATATTGTATTTGTTTATGTTTGTTTCTTTATATTTTCTTATTTCAACATTTCTATTCCTTTGTATCGTTTTCTGTTTTATATGTTATGTAACTCGTGTATATTTGTCTATGTGAAAATTAATAAAGATTTTCTATTAAAAAGGGGGGGAGCAGGGCTGCTGGTTTGCCATTCCCACCTTCCTGCACCGTGGAGGCTGGGGAGGGTGTTGAACAGCTGACAGGGTGGGGGAAGGCGGAACAGGAAGTAGCAGTGACTGAACAGGAGCCTGAGCAGGAAACAGCAGCAGAGCATGTGCCCACGCTGCCCAGGGCGGGCGAGCTCCCGAGGGGGGCGTGGCACAGACATAGCTGTCAACTGTCCCTTAGTTGGCGGGAAAGTCCCTTATCCCAGTGCTGTGTCCCACTGCTGTCCCTTATTGATGATGTCCCTTAAATTTCCCGGGTTTCAAAGGAAGCAGCTCCTCTCCCTCCCTCCCTGCCGGCCAGGGAGGAGGGAGGCTCCAGCTGTGTTGCTTGGCTGTGTTGCTCACCCAATAAGAAGTCTAAGAACGACTGGGTGGTGGAGCTTGCATGTCTTGTGCTGATCAAATCGGCCGCGTTGCCTGGGGACTCGCCTTTGCTCAGTGCTTCCCAGCGGACAGGTGACAATGGTTTCCCTTGCTGCATCCCCTTTGCCGGGTTGCTGTGCTGTGGGAACCACCGCTTGAGGCTTCGTTTGGCTGCTGGCTGGATTTTCTGCCTTTGGCTTGGAGGGGCTCAGAAATTGAACATACCTGTGTTCGGAAAATCCCTTATTTTGGCTGCTGATCCCTTATTTTTGAGGCTGCTGGTCCCTTATTTTCAAATCTGTAAGTTGACAGCTATGGGCACAGAGGGCGCTCTCCCAGGCGCCGGGTTAGCCGCTCAGGTGCCTGGAGCGGCACGTGCGTGTTGAGAATTCTGTTCCACCTTAAGGAACAGGCATGTGGAATTGTTGCATGTCACATGTCTGTTTACATTCCAGCACAGCTTGCTGGGAACTTCCACTTGTGTATAGCTTTTGCTTTTGCTGTTCTCTCTGAGACGACATGCGAGAGAGACAACATTTTTCTTTGTTCTGATTTATGTTGAATAAATCTGTAGCTGTAGCATGACTTACACCTCATGCCTACTTCTGTGTGCGAACCACACTCTGCTAATTGCGTGCCCTGGCTTTTGAAGTCTAGGTTGCTGATTTACGTTGGAGTACGGGCTGATGGAAGGAGACATCTGAGCTGGGCTTGCCAGCTGGCCTCCCGACCCCTCTGCATGTCGACAGTGGGCCCTGCAGCTGGGGGCGGAGCGAGCCGCCCATGGTGGACATTCGGCACACCGCCTGCCTGTGACTCCCAAGCCTCCCCCAAGCTGTCAAAATGAAGGGGGAAGAGGGGAATGCTGCTGACAAAGTGGCGCAGCTCCCCCCTTACCCCGACGACTCTGGGTAGGCTTGGGAGCCACGGGTGGGCAGCGCACCAAATGTCACCCCCCTCAGTGCAGGTACCTGAGGTGATCTCCCCCCACCCCCCTTCCTACGCCCCTGGCATATAGCTGAAATCTTGTTTACCTTATTTTTAAAAATTATATACTGCCCTTCATCCGAGGATCACAGAGCAGTTTGCAGTATAAACTGTAGAACCAGGTGCCGCCTTGATGACACAAACACCCTGGCATTGGTAACCAAATGGTGTCCTTTCTCACTGATAGCTGCAGCTTGAATGAAATCTAGGATGATAAGATAAGGCAGCCCAGACAAGCATGAATTCCAGTGGATACAAGCCCCTGGAGCACTCTTTTCCAGAAAATAATAATTGATTTCCCTTTTCAGTGAAGTTCGAAGCGAAAGGCAACAAAGAAACACCACCCATTTTTTTCTGGTGGGAATCAAATTTGTATTGTGCTTGGCGAACTCCCAAATTTGCCACTTGCCTTTGTAATAAGCATCCAGGTTCTGTTGTTCACCGTCTTCCTTTTCATTGTGTTCTCTCCAACTTGAAGCAGCTCCCTGTATCAGAGTGCATGGGTCACTTCTTCTAATGTTGCTTATATATTTTATATTATGCCATCGTAAAATTGAACAGGCACTCTGCCATGCAGTACATTTTCCACTTACGGGCACATGCAGCCTGTAACCATTTTATTTCCAAAGGTCTTGCGCTTTCGTAATTGTAAAATGCTGAATAAAATGTCATGTTATCTACTAAATCACGATTCTGAGACAACAAAATATGACACTGAGGCTGCGGTCTTATCCACCAGGGGTAGGCAACGTGGTGCCCTCTGGGTGTTTGTTGGGCTCCAACTCCTATCAACTCCAGCCAGAATGGTGTCATGGACTGGCTAATAATAATAATAATAATAATAATAATAATAATAATAATAATTCTTTACTTATACCCCGCCCATCTGGCTGGGTTTCATTAAAAACTTCCCTAAACAGAGCTGCCTTCAGATTTCTTCTAAAAGTCAGGTAGTTGTTTATTTCCTTGACATCTGCCTGGTTCCCTGAAACCTCACTTCTCACAGGGAGGGAACTGTCAGAAGGCCCTCGGAGCTGGACCTCAGTGGGCTGAACGATGTGGGTGGAGATGCTCCTTCAGGTATATGATGACGATAAGTGGGAGAAGAGGGAGAAGACTGGGGGGAGGAGTTGTCGGAAGCTGAAGAGGTCACAGGGTTTAGTGAGCAGGAAGAGGCTGTGGCAGAGAGCAGTCCGGAATCAGAGGCAGAAGTAGAGAGGGACCAAGAGGCCAAGTGGAGGCAGGCTGCTGAAGAAGCCATGGAGTTTCCTGCTCCTGCGGTGACCAGCTCCCCTTCTCCCTGATCTCCCAGTACACACCAAAAAATGAAGAGGACAGAGCAAAGAAAGAGAAGACGAAGTAGTCTCAGGTTGCTTGGTAAGTACCTAGGGGAGGAGAAGACTTCCCTAAGGTGTGGGAAGGTGGGGACTGTATGGACAATCTGTCCAGAAGATAAATTGTATTTCAAGGGGTTAGTGATCTGACATGGTTACCCTTCCTGCCTCTGTTCCTTCCGCTTCTTATCTCTTGTTAAGTTCTTTGATGACATGAGAACAGCCTTTAATGTCCTAATCAATTGGGAGGCAGTGATAGTACTAGGTACCTTCTTTGCTGTTGGAAACTGTTTTGAGAACGTGAGGCATTGGGAGGGGGTGGCTAATGAATGATCTCCACGTAGCCAGTCAGGCAAGTCACACAGGCTTGTTGTTCAGTCGTTTAGTCGTGTCCGACTCTTCATGACCCCATGGACCAGAGAACGCCAGGCACTTCTGTCTTCCACTGCCTCCCACAGTTTAGTCAAACTCATGCTGGTAGCTTCGAGAACACTATCCAACCATCTTGTCCTCTGTCGTCCCCTTCTCCTTGTGCCCTCCATCTTTCCCAACATCAGGGTTTTTTCCAGGGAGTCTTCTCTTCTCATGAGGTGGTCAAAGTATTGGAGTCTCAGCTTTAGGATCTGTCCTTCCAGTGAGCACTCAGGGCTGATTTCCTTAAGGATGGATAGGTTTGATCTTCTTGCAGTCCATGGGACTCTCAAGAGTCTCCTCCAGCACCATAATTCAAAAGCATCACTTCTTCGGCGATCAGCCTTCTTTATGGACCAGCTCTCACTTCCATACATCACTACTGGGAAAACCATAGCTTTAACTCTACGGACCTTTGTTGGCATGGTGATGTGTCTGCTTTTTATCATCCTTAGTCAAGCCACACAGGCTACCTATCTATAAATCAGATGTTTGTGGGCAGAATGGGAGAGAAGCTTGTGTATAGACTGATCGGCCTCAGGGCCATGCAAACTGAAGCTACTTGGGGGAGTCACTTAGCCACTTCTTGAGGGCTTCCAAGTGGCAGATTGAAGTGCTTGCTTGGTATGTATATATTGCTTGCTGTTTAGAATAAAATCTTTAATCTTCTCACTCACTTGTGTTTTGTATTGCTTCTGAATCTCATATTAAAAGAACCACCTTGCATTGGCAAGACAGGGACCTTCAGTCCTTGCAACTGCTTCATTGGGGCAAGGCCTACTGGGAAAAGTTGCTTTGATCAATAGGCCTGCGCTGTCTTGGTTTCTTTGAATAAAGAGTTAACTACACTGACACCCAATGTTTTATTGCTGACCTACTCCTGACTCTGGCTCCTGACACATGGCCAGGTCAAGGATGATAATAATTGCTGTTCACATTGTCTACCCCACCACACTTACCTAAGTCCCATTGAACTTGATGGAGCTTCGTTTTGAATAAACATGTCTAGGGGGCTATACTGTAAACATACAGGGGTGTGTGGGTGTGTGATTGAATAGGCAGGGGGGAGAGATATATAAAAAGAAAACAAGATCTATCTTAGATAGTTAGCCTGAAGGCAGGAACTGTCTTGTTTTTTTATTGATCCATAAGCTGCCTTGGGAACCTTTTTGGTTGAAGAGCTGTGTAAAAATGCTTTTAAGAAAACAAGAATATCCATCCCATTGTGAGCAGGCTATATATAGCCCATTTTGTTTCTCTGAACATCAAAATATATAACCAGCTAGCTTATTAGTACAAATTAAAGGTAAAGGGACCCCTGACCATTAGGTCCAGTCACGAACAACTCTGGGGTTGCGGCGCTCATCTCGCTTTACTGGCCGAGGGAGCCGGCGTACATTTTCCGGGTCATGTGGCCAGCATGACTAAGCCGCTTCTGGCGAACCAGAGCAGCGCACGGAAACGCTGTTTACCTTCCCGCCAGAGCAGTACCTATTTATCTACTTGCACTTTGACATGCTTTCAAACTGCTAGGTTGGCAGGAGCAGGGACCGAGCAACGGGAGCCCACCCCGTTGTGGGGATTCGAAATGCTGACCTTCTGATCGGCAAGCCCTAGGCTCAGTGGTTTAGACCTGCATTTTAATTACTCTTTTCTGCCCTGTCTGCAGCTCTCTGACAATCACCCGTTTATTTTTGCAGTTTTAGACTGCCGGTTTACCCACTAGTCCCTAAGGTTATAAAATATAGCTGTGGAAAAATAATAAATGCAACTAAAAATGAATACGATCTATAAAAACAGAAAACGACTATTAAACAACATGTCACCCATACTGTATACAAGAATTTTGAATGTAAGCATCAGGTGCCAGTTTAAAAAAATGAAACATTTCTCATCCTGGTCTGGAACTTTGAGTTTTGCTGCTTGTAGAAGATATCTTTTTGATCTGAACCAATTATTTATTAATTATTATTTATTAAATTTGTATACCACCCTATACCCACAAGTCTCAGGGCGGTTCAAATGATGAATTTGCAGAGTTGTTTGTAAGCCTATTAGATTTTTCAGTACTTAAAAAAAATAGTTCTGCTCTATATCAAGGGAACCTTTTTGGCCTAGAATGACAGATCTTTAGTATGTTTTCATACAATTTTTATTTGGTTTTACATATTTAAGTTTATAATCATACCACAACACATCCAGGGTTACAAGATTCCCCCTTATCTCTAGACTTCCCACCTTCCCTTCTATGGGTTCTGTTGTTAAACCTTTTCTACTGCATCTTTTTAAAAATGAGCCAATTTTTAAAGTAACTCCATTATGTCTATAGTTCTCTTTACATTACAAGTGTTAGTGCAGTCCTGTTCATGTATTAACTGCTTACAATGGTCTTCAAGGTAACTTATGAATTTTCCCCATTCCTTATTAAAGTTTTGGTCTTCCTGGTTCCTGAGCTTTCCTGTCAGTTTTGCCATTTCGGCATAGTCCAACAACTTGATCTGCCATTCCTCTCTGGTAGGGATTTTATCTTCTTTCCATCTCTGGGCTAACAACATCCGTGCAGCTGTCATCGCATACATAAAAAATCTTTTCTGCTCCCTTGGAATTTCAACACCTACAATTCCTAATAGAAAAGCCTCTGGGTTTTATTTTTATAACAGTTATTTTAAATTTTTTTTTAGTTCATTATATATAATTTCCCAGAATGCTTTTATTACCTTACACCTTCACCACATATCCAGATTTTTATTTCCTCCCATCTCAAAGGCCAATGTTGACATGCTCCTAACCTGATGAAGATGACCTGTGAAGACATCTTGGTGAAGTGAAGCTGATGAGCAGAAGGTTCAATCCTGCTCCCTGCAGGGTCATGTTTTGCCAGCATGTTCCTGTGGTGTTTGCATGTTCTTTTGAAAATGTCTTTACAGGGGGAGAGAAAGAGTTAATAGGTAGACCAATAGAAAAGCCAGAGCCTACCTGTTTATAAAAGGGCTTCGCCTGAGGTTTAGTTGGTTGGTTGGTTGGTTGGTTGGTTGAGAAGAAGCAATTGGGAAAGCAGTTGGCAGACAGATGGAAATAGAGAGACAGTTAGTGCAGTTGGTTCTTGTGTGAGGGGAGGTAGAAGAGTTAGAGACAGGATAAAATAAGACTAAGAGGGTAAAGGGTAACAGCGTTTCGAATGCATTTAAAGTTTATCTGTGTTTGCAATAAACTACACTCTTCCTTGTTAACTTGAGAACCTGACTGAGACTAAGTGGTTTACCGGGGAGGATCTGGTTGGTGGCAGTGGATTAGTGGTGTACAGGTCAATAGTCTATGAGGCGACCGGGGGTTCCGTACAAACGCCACAGTTCCCCACAAAGAATGTGCTGGCAAAGCAGGACCCAGCCAGATTGTGCCTGCCTATCCGTTGACATCACTCAGTGAAACCAGCTGATTAACAGGTGGGCGTGAGTTATGAGGAAATGGCTTCATGGGCCAAACTGGACCTCCAGAGTTTCCTAACCCTTGCTCCACAGTTAAAGGTAAAGGGACCCCTGACCATTAGGTCCAGCCATGGCCGACTCTGGGGTTGCGGCGCTCATCTCGCTTTACTGGCCGAGGGAGCCAGCGTACAGCTTCCGCATCATGTGGCCAGCATGACTAAGCCGCTTCTGGCAAACCAGAGTAGTGCACGGAAACACCGTTTACCTTCCCGCTGGAGTGGTACCTATTTATCTACTTGCACTTTGACATGCTTTCGAACTGCTAGGTTGGCAGGAGCAGGGACCGAGCATCGGGAGCTCACCCCGTTGTGGGGATTCGAACCGCTGACCTTCTGATCAGCAAGTCCTAGGCTCTGTTATTGGTGTGATAACCCTGGAATTTGCTATGACAGCTTTGTGGGGTTGTCTGTGAGGGTGTCTGCTGGAATAGCACCCTAATTTCCTCCCCTGTAGGATCCTCAAATGATTCATCATCCTATTCCTAGGTGATACCATGTGGAGCTTTGGAATAAGAAGTCCTAAATATGCTGGTGGCTCTCAAAATAAAGGTCATCCTATAACCCAGCAATGTGCAGACAGGAGAAACGGAAATGTATTCAGAAAGACCCCTAGCCTAGTTTGATATTTTCCAACGTGTTGTTCCTGTGCACGCTGCATATGTAATTGTTTCACGCAGTGGTCGGTTAGAATGAAATTCATTTCAAATCAGAGCATTTCCCACATTCATAGTTCATATTTACATTTGTTAAGGTTAATAGACCTGACAACCTTTTCCTGTTCCCATCAGGGAGCACTTGCCTGACAGCCTGTGGGAGGGGTTGCAGCTGCAAATGTTATTCACACACCAAAAATGCTTGTATCTTTTATTTTCAGATTCTATAAAACAGACTCAACTTTCATTACATTTGCATGGTACAAAAAGCACCAACAAGTGAGTTTGTGCTTGCCTCATGCTTTTGTTTTCTGTGTTTCCACATGTAACTTCTAAAGGTAGGCAGGCAATATGTAATCTTCAGGCGCATGTACAGTCTGCACGTTTTCCTAAAAATAAGTTCCCCTTGGGATATTAAAGTGCAGTGTTCTTCAACCTTGAGTCACTAGATGTTGGTGGACTACAACTCTAATTGCCCCTTTGACTAAACTAGCTGAGGATGATGGGAGATTAAGTCCAACAACATCTGGGGACCACAGAGCGAAGTCAGACTGTCATATAATCCATTATTCACTCCCTTCTTTTCTAATTTTTTCTAATTTTTTTGCTGGTGTTTTCAGATTATGCTAGACTGGTTCCTGCGTATTTTTCCATCTTTTTTTCCAATTCTGGAGAATTAACCAGTTGTGATTTTTCCTACAGCAATAAAAGTGCTATTTTACTGCTTGGTTTCCATTCAAGGTGTTGGAAAATAACTGCTGAATGCCAATTAACTCACTTCTAGTCAAAAGAGCCCCCACAAAAGAGATATGTGCAGCGTTCACAAAGCTCAGGAAATATAGTTTGTTAGACCTTTAAATGTCCCAGTATTTGGCATTTAAAATTGTACTCCCCCACCTCTACCACTGTAAGAGCTAATAGACTGCAACGTTAAGTAAGTTTAAATGCTTTACTTACAGTAATCAGAGGTCTCATACACTGCTCACTGCCACAGCAGAAACAACACAATTAAGGTATTCTTGGTTACAAAATAGTTTCAAACACGCAGTGTGAGTCTGGAGCCCCACCCTCAGACATCTGCTCAGTTACATGGTTCAAAGAGGAGGGGGGACGGACAGGAAACAACTTTTATTTTCTCCATCCCCAAAGGCGAGGGGTCAGGACCAATCCGAGTCATTTCTAGCAATTAAGAACTCTGTGATCCTTGACCCCTTTCATCCTGCCAATTATGCACAGTATGTTCTGCTGCATTGATCGCCAGCACAAAAGGTTCCCACCATTCTGCCCTCTACTTGTCACATGACCTGTAACATTTGCAGTGAGTGTGGTTTTCCGGCATTCTGGACTTCTGGAGCTCCCTAACTCCTTGTCACCCTCCCATTTTCAAATCTGCCCAGGAAAGTGTGCTGGTTGTGGCTGGGGGTGTGGCTCATGAGCTAAGCAAGAGGCTTCCTGGGAGACTTAGAACCCTGCTTTATCCGTAAATAATCAGTCCAGAGTAGCTCCGCCTTCAGTAGCTTGTGAAGCGTGTAATACCCTTTGGGCAACTTAGTAAAACCTCTTCATTCCACCACACCCAGGTGACATTCGAAGCCAGAAGTAGGAGCAAAAAGCAATGGGTTAGACAAAATGGATATTTCTTATCTCAATGCATTTGAGACCCTGCTGGTTTGAATTTCAGGGATATGAAGATTTCACACTCATTTTCTCTCCCCAATTGCTTTTAACTTCTACTTGCAGTTCCTTTTTGGGGCTCCCATTTTTGTTGCCTTTGGTCTGTTGTGGTCTCAAGGTATCACAAGCTGCACAGTTTCCTTGGCTCTTCAGTTTTTTCTCAGGTCTCCACCCACCTTTCATAGTCATATTGACCTCAACTTTTCAGCCTACACCCAATATTGTTTATTTATAGGGTTTCCTTCCTCCCCTTCCTTCCTCAGAGACTTCATCCATGTTTCTGTTCATGAAGCGCTTCCATTTGCTATCTGATTGGCAAACATTAAAAGAACGCTCTCTTTCTAACTAGGTTGGAATATACCCAGTTTTGCTCTCTAGCATTCCTGCCTTATGGGCTATGTACACACCAGAATTTAAAGCACATAGCATATGTCATGCCATGAGATTCTCATGTGCATGTCTTGCTCACTTTCCTGTCCATCCCCACAACATTTTCCAATGCTTCTTCTAGAGTCCAAGTCTGAAAATCGTGGGAACTGTATTTTGCTAACATTGCTGGGGATTGGAGCTCTCTGAAGTTCCCAAAATTCTTTGGAGAAAGTTGTGTTTTAAATATATGACGCAGCCATATCTATTAATCCATCTCATGGTTCTGGCAACCATAAAGGTTCTGTTTGGCCAATATAGTTTTTCTCCCTCAGATTTTTGTTTTTCTGAAATGTGCTGTTTGCTTGCCAGTTTTTTTTAATTTCTCTGTCAGATGCCTCAGCTTTAATGAAATGTGCAGCTATGACCTTAAAAGACTCACAGAGAGTTCTTTGCTATGGCATGACATTGAAATGGTCAGTGATTCACCTTCCCCAATGAGAATGCAGAAGGGCATAAAGAGCTCTGTGTTCAATTGTGAGAACACTTGCACAGAAGACCATAAAACCAGCAGTCCCAGTGATTGCTCGTTAGCCTTTATGACAGATGGGAAGGTTTCTGCCTACAAAGGGCCATGCATTAATGCTCAAAAATGACATGTAAGTACTGGGATCAGTTGTATGCTAAAATTGGTTTGGGGAAATTCATTTTATGAGATACGAACATCAAAAGAATGGATGAATGAATAAAAGGGACAACCTTATTTTTAAAGCAACTCAGTCAGCTGTGCTTTCTTGTTTTATGATGAATAAACTTAAGAGTATTTGTAAGATGTGTGTTGAGAACAAGGCTGGAGAGGGAATTTGTTTTAAATGCATTCATTCTAATCAAGCTTGGGTTGCATTGTAACACTTCTTGCATTAATAGTTTGTTAATGTTTGAGCTGCTTGAGAATGACAAGGGAGTAGTGTTGTTGTTTTTTTTATTAAAAAGTCTTAATACTTATATGCAAAACTATGCAAAACTATGTGCAGATAAATTCATGTATTATAGGTATAATATGCACAAAGGCCCGTGCAGTACTATATTTATACAGCATAATGTTACAAATATTAATAGATGAGTATTTGTAGACAGGTATATAATATATACATAACCTGTGGTATGTATGTGTTTATGTGCTGGTTACTTTTATATACATTTGGTATACAAGATATACTATATGTATATAAAAATACATATAATATGCAAAAATTGTTGGCATTTTTAGTGGAACTGGTGAAAAAACTTTCAGTTCTTGTTTAGATTAAGTAGTGAGAAAGATATTTTCAAAAATCATGATTTTTAGAAAATTCCAACTTCAGGCTGTGTACATGCAATGCATTTAAAGCACCCCATCAAAAGAATCATGGGAACTGTAGTTTGCAAAGGGTGCTGGGAATTGTGGTTTTGTGGGAGTAAACTACAATTTTGGGAGGATTTATTAGGGTGTGTGCTTTAAATGTATGGTGTCTATGCAGCCTCAGGTGAGAAAAACGGAGTGTTGTCCTTGGTTTATATGAGAGAGCCTAGCGAAACTAGGTATCTCTTTGAGAGTTGTGTAGACGTGGAACACCTGGCTGAAGACGTCAAATTGCTGTGTTCATCCAAACAGCTTTCCTGCTGAGAAGCTGCTTAGATGGTGGGGAAGTTTCCCCCTATTGCAATGGTTGTCTTGAAGCCGCCTGCCGATCAAGCCAATCCATCGCTTCCCTAAGAGCCACAATAATTTCTCCTGCAAGTAGAAGCTGGCAGATGCAGGTGTGTGCAAAAGCGAAAGGCTTGCCCAGAAAATCATTTGTACTTTGGAAGAAAGTGTGATGAAGGGAGATCAAGGGAGTTAAGCAGCAATCCTATGGATCAGCCTTCACCATTCTGGTGCCCTCCATATATTTTGGCTAGCCTTTCCATCCATCCCAGTCAACCAGCTAGGCTGTAGCCCAAAACATCTGGAGAGCACTAGGGTGGAAAGGATTGCTATTGTTATAGATTATGGGTAAACTGGGTGGCGCTGTGGGTTAAACCACAGAGCCTAGGACTTGCCGATCAGAAGGTCGGTGGTCCGAGTCCCCACGACGGGGTGAGCTCCCGTTGCTCGGTCCCTGCTCCTGCCAACCTAGCAGTTTGAAAGCACATCAAAGTACAAGTAGATAAATAGGTACCGCTCATGCGGGAAGGTAAACGGCGTTTCCGTGCTCTGCTCTGGTTCGCCAGAAGTGGCTTAGTCATGCTGACCACATGACCCGGAAGCTGTACGCCGGCTCCCTTGGCCAATAAAGCGACAGGAGCGCCGCAACCCCAGAGTCGGCCGCAACTGGACCTGATGGTCAGGGGTCCCTTTACCTTATGGGTAAACCCTAGAAATTAATAAATGCCAGAGTTTTGATTAATTGGGATATGGATTCAAGTGCAGAACTGTGCCAGATATGGAATTCCTGGAATTCCTGGGCTGGCTTATGCAAACCTGCCTGGCTGGCTAGGCGAAGAGCAAACCTGTTAACATGACAAAATATGTTGATGGGTCATTGGGAAATGGGATGTTACCAAGGTTATCTTGAGGGAAAGGGTTGCTTGGAGAAAGAAGGAGGAAGAAGAGCCGAGATCCATCTGAAAGGTTGCCTGCATTGCTGTGGGCCATGCTGTAAGATCTGGACTCCCTTCATGCAGACTCAAGGTGTAAATTGGTGAATAAACCATTGAAATATACTTGGAGTTGAGTGTGGATTTCATGCTCTTTATTCAGCTCATAGTAGTGAGGAATGCAAGTTCCCCCGAAATGTCTGCTTTATATACATTATTTACAGAATGGGCCCCATGTGATTGGCTAATTCAAGGATTCTCCTGTAGGCCAATCAGGCTGCGGATTAACTTCCACCAGGAGTTGGATTGGGTGGCTCCTGCGGACCAATCAGACTGCTGCATTCTGGATCCTAGTGTTCTAGGACCAATCAGACTGCTGCATTCTGAATCCTATTGTTCTAGGACCAATCAGACTGCTGCATTCTGAATCCTATTCAACTCAGTACATAACAACCATATTTCTTAAAGCCACGACACTCTCCATCGCATCTTCAATTCCCCAAAAGAGCACAGACCCCTGTGTGAGTGCTTGGGACCCCCTGGGCTCTTGCCACCGCTCAGCAGAGAGAGGGGTAGGCATCTGACTTTTGTAACACTGTAAACACTCTGGGAGGAAATCCCATTGAAATCAGAGGGCTTTCTTCCGAATAGCCATGCATAGGATTTCACTGCTTAAATGTATACTTTGGCTAGAATGTGCAGTCCTCTCTTAATCTTTCTGCTTGGGAGGCAAAGATTGTCCACTTACAACGAGGCATAAGGCAGCTACATACATGCCACATTCATGAGAAACTAGCAGAATAATTTTCTCAGAATTAATTTACCTTGGTTACAAGAGAGCCCATGTGAATGGCTGCTTTCAGACAAAAGATCAGGAAGCGGCTGCTACTGACGCTGTTGACTGTCCACTCTTAAAACTGTAGCAATTAATCTTAATTTGCCTGTGTCTGGAGGCAACTGGGTTAAAGAACAACTTGAATACTCATTATAGAGACTCGGGGCTGATTCATACATTGTGATCAAATGTTTATTTGCAGTCTATTGGATGAGCAATGTAATATGTGGCTCTGCTTGTGGAAATTTCCAAGAGTATGCTATATATATAGTAGATAGGAGGAGCTGACAACAGGTGATGTGTGGAGTTGATGCTCAACTTTTCTACTCGGACCATTTGTCCACTCAAAATCATCTTGCCTCCATCTACTGTTTTGCTGGCAAGGGGAGAAAAGCAGCAGGCACAGACAGATGGCTTGAGGAGGAAAGGGCTAAGCACCTTTCCTCCCTCCTACCCTGCCCATCTTCTGTTCAGCCTTGGAGCCACCTTTGCCTTTAAAAACACACCTGTTTGGGAAAAGGAGAGCAGAAGTACCTGCAATATGTCACTGATGCAATACCACCGCAGCAGCTTCCTTACACGTTCCGCTATGTACACAAGTAGATCACTCGTTTCACTTTTATCTATGAAGTCAAACCATCTGTTGAGTCAAAGTGTCATGTTTGTTTTTGAATCTTAAGTGGGCACCTCTCTGTTGTTGTTTTTGTTGTTTAGTCGTTTAGTCGTGTCCGACTCTTTGTGTCGCCATGGACCAGAGCACACCAGGCACTCCTGTCTTCCACTGTCTCCCGCAGTTTGGTCAAACTCATGCTGGTAGCTTCAAGAACACTGCCCAACCATCTCATCCTCTGTCATCCCCTTCTCCTTGTGCCCTCCATCTTTCCCAACATCAGGGTCTTTTCCAGGGAGTCTTCTCTTCTCATGAGGTGGCCAAAGTATTGGAGCCTCAGCTTCAGGATCTGTCCTTCCAGTGAGCACTCAGGGCTGATTTCCTTAAGGATGGATAGGTTTGATCTTCTTGCAGTCCATGGGACTCTCAAGAGTCTCCTCCAACACCAACTCCTCCAACTCCTCCTCTTCTGCTGCCATATGACAGTTGAGGTTGTACACAAAGAAATATAAACAGCACATATACAGAGTGAACATATACTCTGTGATTAGGAGTAGGTGGGTGATCCTTAGAATGGCTTTCCCCAACCTGATGCCCTCAGCCCAGCATACCTGAAGGAGCATCTCCACCCCCATTGTTCAGCCCGGATACTGAGGTCCAATGCCGAAGGCCTTCTGGTGGTTCCCTCACTGCGAGAAGTGAAGTTACAGGGACCAGGCAGAGGGCCTTCTTGGTAGTGGTGCCTGCCCTGTGGAAAGCCCTCCCATCAGATGTCAAGGAAATAAACAACTACCTGACTTTTAGAAGACATGTGAAGGCAGCCCTGTTTAGGGAAGTTTTTAATGTTCGTTGTTTTATCGTATTTTTAATATTCTGTTGGGAGCCACCCAGAGTGGCAGGGGAAACCCATCCAGTTGGATGGTGTGTGTGTGTGTGTGTGTGTGTGTGTGTGTGTGTGTGTGTGTGTGTAAATAAATAAATAAATAACATGATCATCATTATGTTCTTGGACTACAATGCGCATCATCCCTCAACTTTGGCCATGCCTGGTGCAGATGGGAATGGACGTCCAACAATATCTGGAGTACAGCAGGCTGGGAAAGGCTGGTTTAAAAGAAAGCAATTTCCCCGATACAGTGGTACCTCGGGTTAAGAACTTAATTCATTCTGGAGGTCTGTTCTTAACCTGAAACTGTTCTTAACCTGAAGCACCACTTTAGCTAATGGGGCCTCCCGCTGCTGCCACACCGCCACAGCACGATTTCTGTTCTCATCCTGAAGCAAAGTTCTTAACCCGAGGTACTATTTCTGGGTTAGTGGAGTCTGTAACCTGAAGCGTCTGTAACCTGAAGCGTATGTAACCTGAGGTACCACTGTATTCTCTTACAACATGATCAACCATCACGCCAAGTGAATGATACACAGGCAACCGCCTCAGGCGACATTGTCCACAAGGCCAGCAGATTCCAATATAGATCTTTAGTCCCCCTTTTTTCCTGACATAGATCTTCACTCACCCCTTCCTTACCCAGGGACGGGGGTGGGGAGTGGCCACCATTTTGTGGTTCACCTCAGGTGCCAAAATGTCTTGGAGTGGCCCTGGTCCCCTGTCTCAAAGAGCCTGTTGTTGTATAACTAAGTGTGAAGTAGAAGTAGTGGTCTGATAAAAATTCTTTGTTTGTTTGTTTACATATAAAGTGCTATTCTCAAAAGGAAGAGAAGTGAAGAAAGAAAAAATAATAATAAAATAAAATAATATACAGTATATCACCACTGCAATTGTCAGCAATTAACAATTGCAATTTTTAACCTGCTGTATTGTCTATGAATGCGTTTCAGATTTCATTATACTTGTCCACGCAAAGTCCGATTAAGATCAAAACCTGATAAATTATGGATTGAAATATTCACAAGCACTTGGAAATGTGTTTACATGAATGTGGATAAAATGCTCACAGGCTGAAAAGGGGGAAAGAATGAATTGTCTCTTTGCAGGGGTTGTATTTTTGACATAATTGCAAAAGCAATTCAACTCATCACTCTGCCTCTTCTCTCTCTTTCGTCTCAGATAGATGGTGACATCATCTTCTGCACACTGCTTAGCAGCCTTCTCTGGAAACAACCTGACTTTTCAGCATTCGTGGCGCATGGCTCTTGAACCTGTCACGGCTGCTGTGGCTCAGGAACGTTGAGAGTTGTGCGTGGCTGCCCTGGGTGCTGAGTCACTAAACTGCAGCATCTGCCTAAGCAGTTTCGTATCGTCAACCCCTGGATTGAATCTGCCCACCCAGACTGGCAAATGAATCTGAGGCAAAGGAAGGCACTTTCAGAAGGCTAACTCCCCTCTTAGAGGCCTCTTCCATCCGTTTCCTGCAGTTTGCAGCCCTGGTTAGCCTTGCGGCTTTTCAAGATCACTTTCCTCCTGATTACAACCTGCTGGGAGTTTGAAGCAAAGAGTCGTGAAATTCTACTCAATATTGATCCAGAGCAGATTCCAGTGTATAGTTAGCAGAGTAAAAACTTAAAACACGTTGCAGGATTCCCCCCCCCCCAAAAAAAAATAGACCAGAGGCAATTATATTTCATCCAGCAGAGCTTTACTGCTACAGAAAGCAAATGAGCAAAATGGTCACAAATCCAGTACATTCAGGACTGGCACTGTCCATAAGAAATCCAGTTGAAGTAAACTTCACTTAAACTTACAATAACTTATAATAAGGCTAAACATTAACACTAAGCATACTATGTACTGAACACCACACCAGTATATACAAACAGAATAAAACATCAAACATCTTTTTAAAAACTTCCCTATACAGTGGTACCTCTGGTTACATACTTAATTCGTTCCAGAGGTCTGTTCTTAACCTGAAACTGTTCTTAACCTGAAGCACCACTTTAGCTAATGGGGCCTTGCGTTGCCGCCACACGATTTCTGTTCTCATCCTGGAGCAAAGTTCTTAACCTGAGGTACTATTTCTGGGTTAGCAGAGTCTGTAACCTGAAGCGTATGTAACCTGAGGTACCACTGTATTCTCTTACAACATGATCAACCATCACGCCAAGTGAATGATACACAGGCAACCGCCTCAGGCGACATTGTCCACAAGGCCAGCAGATTCCAATATAGATCTTTAGTCCCCCTTTTTTCCTGACATAGATCTTCACTCACCCCTTCCTTACCCAGGGACGGGGGTGGGGAGTGGCCACCATTTTGTGGTTCACCTCAGGTGCCAAAATGTCTTGGAGTGGCCCTGGTCCCCTGTCTCAAAGAGCCTGTTGTTGTATAACTAAGTGTGAAGTAGAAGTAGTGGTCTGATAAAAATTCTTTGTTTGTTTGTTTACATATAAAGTGCTATTCTCAAAAGGAAGAGAAGTGAAGAAAGAAAAAATAATAATAAAATAAAATAATATACAGTATATCACCACTGCAATTGTCAGCAATTAACAATTGCAATTTTTAACCTGCTGTATTGTCTATGAATGAGTTTCAGATTTCATTATACTTGTCCGCGCAAAGTCCGATTAAGATCAAAACCTGATAAATTATGGATTGAAATATTCACAAGCACTTGGAAATGTGTTTACATGAATGTGGATAAAATGCTCACAGGCTGAAAAGGGGGAAAGAATGAATTGTCTCTTTGCAGGGGTTGTATTTTTGACATAATTGCAAAAGCAATTCAACTCATCACTCTGCCTCTTCTCTCTCTTTCGTCTCAGATAGATGGTGACATCATCTTCTGCACACTGCTTAGCAGCCTTCTCTGGAAACAACCTGACTTTTCAGCATTCGTGGCGCATGGCTCTTGAACCTGTCACGGCTGCTGTGGCTCAGGAACGTTGAGAGTTGTGCGTGGCTGCCCTGGGTGCTGAGTCACTAAACTGCAGCATCTGCCTAAGCAGTTTCGTATCGTCAACCCCTGGATTGAATCTGCCCACCCAGACTGGCAAATGAATCTGAGGCAAAGGAAGGCACTTTCAGAAGGCTAACTCCCCTCTTAGAGGCCTCTTCCATCCGTTTCCTGCAGTTTGCAGCCCTGGTTAGCCTTGCGGCTTTTCAAGATCACTTTCCTCCTGATTACAACCTGCTGGGAGTTTGAAGCAAAGAGTCGTGAAATTCTACTCAATATTGATCCAGAGCAGATTCCAGTGTATAGTTAGCAGAGTAAAAACTTAAAACACGTTGCAGGATTCCCCCCCCCCCCAAAAAAAAATAGACCAGAGGCAATTATATTTCATCCAGCAGAGCTTTACTGCTACAGAAAGCAAATGAGCAAAATGGTCACAAATCCAGTACATTCAGGACTGGCACTGTCCATAAGAAATCCAGTTGAAGTAAACTTCACTTAAACTTACAATAACTTATAATAAGGCTAAACATTAACACTAAGCATACTATGTACTGAACACCACACCAGTATATACAAACAGAATAAAACATCAAACATCTTTTTAAAAACTTCCCTATACAGTGGTACCTCTGGTTACATACTTAATTCGTTCCAGAGGTCTGTTCTTAACCTGAAACTGTTCTTAACCTGAAGCACCACTTTAGCTAATGGGGCCTTGCGTTGCCGCCACACGATTTCTGTTCTCATCCTGGAGCAAAGTTCTTAACCTGAGGTACTATTTCTGGGTTAGCAGAGTCTGTAACCTGAAGAGTATGTAACCTGAAGCGTATGTAACCCGAGGTACCACTGTAGAAGAAGAAGAAGAAGAGTTTGGATTTGATATCCCGCCTTTCACTCCCCTTCAGGAGTCTCAAAGCGGCTAACAATCTCCTTTCCCTTCCTCCCCCACAACAAACACTCTGTGAGGTGAGTGGGGCTGAGAGACTTCAGAGAAGTGTGACTGGCCCAAGGTCACCCAGCAGGTGCATGTGGAGGTGCGGAGACGCGAACCCGGTTCACCAGATTACGAGACTACCGCTCTCAAGCACTACACCACACTGTACAGGGCTGCCTTCAGATGTTTTCTAAAGGTTTTATAGTTTCTTACCTCCTTGGCTCGGGGGACACATAACTTCATACCTCCAACGTTTCTCCGATGAAAACAGGGACGTCCTAAGGAAAAGCGGGACATTCCGGGATCAAACCAGAACCCTTGACAGCTTCCGTAAATCCGGGACTGTCCCTAGAAAATAGGGATCTGCAGTAGGAACTCCCATGAGCAGGGCTGCAAAGTGAAGCTTAAAAGTCACTTATTTACCTAGATTGACTTATTTATAGTGTGATCCTACACATGTCTACTCAGAAACTAGTCTCACTGAAGCTCAAAGGGGCATATTCCCTAGAACTCCCTCTATGGAGCAGCTAGATTGGCTTCATCTTTGCTGTCCTTCAACGGGAAGGCGAAGATTTATCTATTTTTGTTCCAACAGACTTTGGGGAACTGGTGCTTTTAATGAAAGCTCTGGTGCCAAGCTGCTTTTTATTGTAATTATTTGTATATTTTAAATGGATTTTAAATATGTATGTAGTTTTATATCAACATTTATTTATTTCTTTATAATGTATTTAGAGATTTCTGTTTTTATCTGTAATTATTATTATTTATTAAATTTGTATACTGTCCTATACCTGCATAAAATCACAATATCAAAACCAAAAAGGCATAATAAAAATAATAAGCTGCCCTGAGTCCTGCCAAGGAAAAATGTGAGGTATAAATAAATGTATTATTATTATTATTATTATTATTATTATTATTATTATTATTATTATTATTCCCAAAAGGCAGACATAGAATTGCAACCCCAAATGTTCTCAGGACGTAGTTAAACTTCATACTACATTAAATTAAACAGGGCTGGATTGCAGCCTCATTCTGCCTGCCTAAGGAATCTATGGTCCTCCATAATATTTGACCATTGGCCATGTTGATGGGAGTTACAGTCCATCAACAATGACCAGGCCACAAGTATGACATCCCTGTCTAAACATTTCCACCAAAGACTTTGAACAAATAATGAAGTACCAGAAGAAGAAGCCCAAATAATGAAGTACCAGAAGAAGTTTTAGCGCCAAGCTGGAATTTCTCATAAGATGTTTTACCTGAGAAAATTTCAGAGATTTTTCTCATTTTCACCACCCTAGGAAAGAAAGGTGTCACACTGCAGAATCTTCTTTGAATATTCCCCACCATTTTTTACCACAGCTGAGATTCCACTACACACAAACATGTACTTACACCACCCAGGTTTGGGGCATGAAGCAAAATGGGGGATGAAGCAAAATGGCGGCCAAACTGTCAACGCAATCGCTGCTACTGCAGCACGTAGCACAGCTCTTGGGGGATTTGAGGTGGCGAAGGAGGAGGGAGGCAAATCAAAATGGCAAGATTAGCAAACAGGATTAGCAGAAAGGCTCAGTCACATGAAGATATTTAATGGAAATAAATGCAGCATACAAGCAAAAGTGGACCCAATAATCACCATGACTACAAACTGGGAATGTCATTAACTGGAAGGCGGTAATGCAGACAAATCTCTAGAAAAGGAAATTAATTTGATTGTGTGCCGTATTTTTGTTTATTGAGTCTGGACTTTAGACTGAAGGTTCTAAAACCTCAAGTAGGTCACTGGCAATAAATATGCTTTCAGGATATATGAACTGTCCAACTGGAAGGCCCAAATTAGCTATTTTGCTCACCCCTGTTTCATTTTTCTGTTTAAAATCGGAACTATGCCAGGTGTTTGCAAAAGCTCTGTTAACTTGTGTAATGGCTATGAGTTACTCGTGCATAAACTGGTGCCTCTCTAGGCTAATTTGCCTTGTTAAACCTTTCTGACTGCACAGCCCTTGCTCATCGCAGCTGCCTCAATCGCTGGCAGAATCCGTCAGTGGGCGTTTCTTGAACCTCTTCCAACATAAAAGTTGTTTGACACCCAGTCTCCTCCTCCTCTCACTGCGCGGGAGTCTTCTGCGCAGGGAAGGCGTGGGCAGTGGAGGACCTGGGCTCTCCTCACTGATGTCCAGTGAAGAGTCCTGGAGCCCTCTCTCCACTTCCCCCATCTGCCCCCCTTTATCCCTGGTGTTGCGCTGATTAGCTTCCCCCTCTACTGAGCTGTTTCTCCCCCTGCTGCTGGGTCCTTCGCCAGCATCATCTGGGAGCCTCCCCTTCGCCTCTCGCTCTGATGTCAGTTCCCTGACAACTTGGAAACAGGGCATTGGCTGCACTTACTTTTACACAAAAAAGGGCCTTTTTATGCCACTGGCCCAGATCTGCCAACAAAGATTCTGCAGGTGTCTTCTGCTTAAACTTTTAAACACCCATCGAAAACTTTTCTGTGCCACCAAGAGGAAGCTGGCAGTTAAGAAAATATCCCTTTATAACGGTCTCTGATTTTAAAGGTTTTGATGGTTTTTATTGAATGGTTTTATGTTTCATTATTTTGAACTGCTCTGATATAGATTTTTTTTAAGTGAAGAGAAGTATAGAAATATTTTAATAAATATAGTAAATATGCCCTAAAGCTCTAACTTACCAGGAGATGCTTTGTCTTGGGTTGTTACAGTGAGGAGGAGAAACCACATTTCCTTTTCACATTTCTGGTGAAGTAAGGCGGAGGAAAGAGGAAAGACAGATGCTGTCTCTAAAGTTAACTGTGTGTGCTCCATCTCCATTCACATCTGGTACCCGTGTATCTTGCCAAAGGGGTGACACACTACATTCCCCATCATTTAGGTGAAATACCAAAACTCTGAAAAGTGGATGTGCAATTAGTGCTTGCATAATTTATATTTTTACCCTGCCCATCTGTATGCCTTCTGTAAATCTGGGACTGTCCCTGGAAAATTGAGACTCTTGGAGAGTCTGCTCCATGGCTGCTCCCAATTTCCTCCAAAGGAAGCCCCCTTTGTAGTCTCCTAAAAACATTAGCTAATGGGGCTTCCACAAAAGGTAATAATTTGAGCATTCTCTGCTTCTGTCATTTGCCTGCCATGTGCAAAACCACCATTTATAGGGGCATCAATGATCTGTTATGGTTTGTTTTCCCAGATGTGTCTTCCTGTTTTGTTTTGTTTTTGTTGGGGGGGGGGAATTGCTGGTCTTGTTCCTAAATAGAACGGCCTTCTTTTGAATTGATTCTCGCTGTCTTTCCCTAGTTGCCTAGTGCTTTGCCGTTGCCTAGCAACTGCAGGTCATGCTCCCTAATCACTTCCACAGAACCCAGGAGTGTCTGGGGAATGAGTTCTGAGTTGCTAGACAACTGTGCAGTGCCCCCCCACACCTTTGCCTTCTTCCTCTTTGCCAGAACCAGAAAAATGCCGGCCAGCCTACCAAAGCTGAACCATAGCAGCAAGGAGTGTCAGTGACTGACAGCCAGTCAGCCTCGCAGTGTCCCTTGCAGAATCCACACTGTCCCATAATCATGCTTTTTGAAAATAGATTTCCACCCCAGCTATGCCTCTGCAGCTTTCATTTCATTCATTTGTTCATTTCACTTATATCCCACCTTGTCCTGTCAGTTCGTGACATCTTTTCCCCTGACCCCACCATTCAAAAATCGTCTTTAAAAAAAGCATGCTAGAAGCAATTTGTTGTTTGGCATCCAACTGTCTCGGGAGACAATGGAGGAGTGTGCCTTTTGGGGTGAAGTCAAACCGTTGGAAGGGAAGGTTACACAGCCTGTTGAGACCAATACAGGAGAGACATGTTTTGTTGCAGTTGGGGCAGATGAAGGCGTCCAGTTGCGTTGCTGCAGATGGGAAAAAGGCAGTTCTAGAGCAGTGGAAAGAAGAAACATGAACCCTTTTCTGACACAAGCGATGCGTTTTATTTGATCTTTATGGGGTTGTTTTGCCGAGCAGCAGAGATTGCTTCACTCATGGAACTTCAATCAGTCCCAAGACAAAGCACTATAAAGAAGAATGCACACTTTGAAGGTTGTTTTGAACTCTCTCTTTTTGGAAATCGTTTTGATACCTTCTGTAGTGTAAGGGGTTGGAATGTTTGGGTGATCACTAGGGTTCTGACTTTTCAGGTGGCAGCCGTTGTGTGTGCATTTGGGATACAAAGGACAGATATGGGATTCTGCTGGTGTACTGCCTGCCTCAATGCCCAGCCATCTCTCTTCCTGAGCTGACAGAGCTGGTCTCAGAGGTGGTGTTAAGGACTCCCAGATGGCTGGTTGTGGGGACGTCAACAACCATGCTGAATCAAATGGCTTTGGGATGGCCCAGGACTTCTTGGTAGTGGCACCCTCCTGTGGAACGCCCTCCCTTCAGATGTCAAGGAAATAAACAACTATCTGACTTTTAGAAGACATCTGAAGGCAGCCCTGTTTAGGGAAGTTTTTAATGTTTGATGTTTTATCATGTTTTTACTATTCTGCTGGGAGCAGCCCAGAATGGCTGGGGAAACCTAGCCAGATGGGCAGGGTACAAATAATAAAATTATTATTATTATTATTCATCGCTGGCATGATGATCATGAGGGTATCCCAACATGTCATTGGCCCAATGCATGTGACAGGGCACACTCTGGACCTTGATTTCTCAACTGGGCAGGAAGAGGGTGGGCTGAAAGTGGGGGATGTTGCCATCAGTCTGTTGTCATGGTCAGATCATTTCCTGCTGAGATTTTGGCTTTCAGCACCTTTCCTGCTCTGCAGGGGCAAGGGACCTATTGGGAAGGTCTGCTCTCGGAGGTTGATGGATTCAATGAGTTTATAGACACCTCAGGAGGTTTATCTGGCTGATACGACTGCTGCTCCTGTTGAAGCTCTAGCCAACCTGTGGAACATCTGAATGGCTCGGGCTATTGACGGCAATCACCCTGAGCACCCTCTCCCACTTTGAGGAGTCTGCTTGGCTCCCTAGTATACTCCAGAGCTTAAGGCGAAGAAATAAGCTTGGAGATGCCTTGAATGCAAGTGGAGAAAAACTCTACTTGAATGCCATTGAATGCCGGGGAGCGCTCATCATCAAGCCTACCTAGTGACAGTGAAGGCAGCAAAGAAAGCAGCCTTCATTGCATCCTCTTTGTGCTGACCATCCAGCAGAGCTTTTCTGTGTAGTACGGGGCCTGAAGGAAGTGACAGAACTGACGGGAGCTCACTGTCCCTTTTGTGCAAAGCATTTTGAGGATAAAATCACTGGCATCCACCAGGACCTTGACTCCACTGTTACAACAGATGCATCTTCAGAGGTGTTCAGAGCATTGTCTAGTCCTGCTGTGTTGGATGAGTTTCAGTTTGTAAAGCTCAAAGATGTGGACAAGGTGCTTGGATTGGTCAGGATGACCACTTGTGCTCTGGACCCTTGCCCCTCTTGGCTGATAAAAACTAGCAGGAAGAGGACAACTGGCTGGGCCAGGGAGGTGAATAATGTCTCCCTGCGAGAAGGGGTGGTCCCAGCCTGCTTGAAGGAGGTAGTGGTAAACCTACTCCTCAGGAAACATTCCCGAAATTTGGAAAATCTAAATATTTACCAGCCAGCTGCCAATCTTCCCTTCTTGGGCAAGGTTCTTGAGTCCTGGACCAGTTCCAGGTGCTCTTGGAGGAAACTGAATTTCTAGATCCATCTCAATTGGAATTTAGGCCCAGAAACTGCTTTGGCCATCCTGTGTGATGCCCTCTGCTGGGAAAGAGACAGGGGAAATTCTCCTCGACCTCCCTG
Source organism: Podarcis liolepis (assembly GCF_965112155.1). Classification (NCBI taxonomy): domain Eukaryota; kingdom Metazoa; phylum Chordata; class Lepidosauria; order Squamata; family Lacertidae; genus Podarcis; species Podarcis liolepis. Next base: position 42,369,639 of record NC_139563.1, on the reverse strand, counting down.
TGGCTTTCAGTCCCATTGACCATGGTATCCTTCTGGCCCAGCCCATTTTATTCTCACAATAACCCTGTGAAGTAGGTTCATCTGAGAGACAGTGGCTGACCCAAAGTCACCAGGGATCGAGTACCGTTTTAAAGCCTGGTCTCTGAGGCCCTAGTCCGACCCTCTAACCACCACATCACACTTTATCTGGTGCATCACTTCATATATTTTTTTAAAGGGCAGGCTGCTTTTCACTTATGTACAACTTTGCAGCTCTTTTTATCAAGTTACCCTTATGCTGACAATTGTACAGAAATGCCCACGAGCATAATATAATCAACTTCCGACTGAGTCTGTTACCCTTTAAAGTACAGTAGACAACGTTGATCTGATCTCAGCCCAAAGCCATTTGTACAAATCTTTGGCTACGAGGGAGTGGTTTCTGTCCATGCTGTTGCAGCAGACTGGCAATCTATTATTTAGGCAGAGATCAATAGAGTGCAACCATACCAAGAGATTTTGATAT